>NC_086450.1:150425093-151025093 GCF_028390025.1 Pseudophryne corroboree
ACAAGTAGATTTTTTAGACATCACTATCTCTCAAGAAAATGGCCACTTCTGCACTAAAACTTTTATCAAAGAGACAGATTCACAGGCGTTTATTAATATAACGAGCTGTCACCACCATAACTGGCTAGACTCTATCCCACAAGGACAATTGAAAAGATTCAAGAGAAATTGCACCAGTAATAAAGTCTTCGAACAACAAGCTAATCAACTGAAGTGCAGGTTCGAAAGAAGTGGCTATGATAGTGAAAAAATAGATAAAGCTATACAGGAGGTTGTGGTCTTAGATAGGAAGGAACTTCTAGGTGATAAACAGCAGGATTTACCCAGAAATGCTAAGAAGAAGGAAAATTTTGAGTGGGCGTTTATCACGAGTTTCAATGCACAGCACAGGTCCCTAGAAAAATCCTTTAGAAAGAATTGGGGAATTCTTAAAAGGGACCCAGTAGTCGGGAAAGTGATTCCGGACCGACCAGTTTTTATCTATAGACAAGCCTCTAATTTAAAAGATTCCCTGGTTAAGAGTTACCTTCCCCCTAAAAGAAGAGAAGGCAGAATTTTAACAAAAGGCTTTCATCGTTGTGGGGATTGTGTTGGATGTAAAGAAGTAAAAAGTGATGGATCGAAAAAACTAGAGACAGTTAGTATTAATGGGAAGTCGTTTAAGATTCATGACTTTATTACTTGTAACGTGAAAAACGTTGTTTATTTCATAGAGTGCTCGTGCCACCTATTTTATATAGGTCGCACCACAAGACAACTAAAAGTACATATAAGTGAGCACTGTCGAAACATTAAAAAAGGTTTAGTGACTCATGCTTTGTCGAACCACTTCAAGTTAGCTCACAATAGCTCTACAAAACATATTGTCAGATTTGCTGGGTTTAAATTGGTTAAACCCATGAATAGACAAAAGGATGTTATGACCAGTCTAGCCAAAAGTGAAATGCAATCTATTTACGAGTTCAATACATTGCACCCGTCTGGATTGAACAATGATTTTGAACTAAAGTGGTTTTTATAGCTTTTTGAGTGGTTTATCTCTTTTTTTTTCTCTCTCTCCTTCTTTTTAGGTCATTATATCTCTGGAAGATTTGGGATTTTATTTGGTTTTTGTTTTTGTATTTGTAAAGGTTGCCATGGAGATGCAGTTAAAACAGCCAAGCACAATAAGATCGTACTAAAACTTCCGGATGGCAAACATATGGTTGGCGGAAGTCTCCGCCGGTGAATATACACTATGATCCTTCACGGAAATGAGGAGTGTGGCATCATAAGTTATGATGTCACTGGCTGTCTAAACGGGTTCCACACGGCTGGCGGAAGCCCGTTTTCGATTAGAGGGCTTGGTTGGCAAGCGGTTGGCGGAAGTTACGGCTGCACACGGTCAGACGAGGCTGACGTGGTTGGCGGAAGTCCTCGTCTTGACTGAGAAATAGGTATCTAGCGGTTGGCGGAAGCCTCCGCTATATACAGCCAGATGTTCATTTTAACGATTGTGCAGCTGCAGTACTATGGAGGTACATGGTCCACCTTTGTGAAACAATAGTGTTTTTGTACCACAATTGTTAAATTAGGATCCGTGGTTGCCAAACGAAAGTTGCTATTAATGTATGTAATATAGCTGCGCCCCCCGGAAGTGACATGACGATGCTTAGGGTGTGAGGATTGGAGGCCTGCATCTCCATGGTTACTGGAGGTTCATTTTGAATATTGTAACAGCTGAATAGAGTTATATGTTAGGATTCCGATTGGATCGACACTGGAATAAATATCTGGATTGGAATGCTGTACCTCATTCTACCTTGCGAAAGACCCGCAGCATCGTGGGTAGAAACGTGTTGGTATTTAAGGGACAGTTTATGGACTCCGAAGCTGTTGGCGTTTGAACATCTGGATAGCCGACTTGATTACCAAATCAGTTCCAGTGGCCTTTTCCGGAGAGACGCTTGGTGACTGTATATTCCAACTGCTGTTTTGAGAGCTGCCTAAAAACAGTTCTCTCACATGCTGGTAATTATTCTGGCTAACCACTTCCAGCTGATCTTGTTTGGAGAATTTTTATGTATTTGATGTGTTTGTATGTGTATCATTAAATTTAAACCTTACTACACATGATATGATTTTTTTCTTGCATATCGTCCTGCTTCTATGAAAAATCATTAAATGAGGACGGACCCATTTTCCTTTTGATGTTTGGAATATCCCTGCCAATCAAGGGTTGTATTATCCTTTATACTTTGCTTTATCTGTGTCAACTCACGTGGTATTCATTGTATTGGGCGCCTAAGGAACACCTTTTCCCACCAACCATATTTTTGTTTGTTTAGAAACCAAGGTACTTTAGGAGGGGTACCTTTGGGAATTGAGAGTACTTTAAGGCTGCCATGTGACTTTATAGCGCAACTTAAAGTTTTTAAAAGAGTGTTTTTGTATTTTATATCAGTGTTGTTAAGGCAGCTAACAGCCATAATTAAAAGAAAAGTGTTGCAAGATGGAAGCCCTGCAGCCCTTCCACCCATGCTTATTTTACATGTTAAAAATGGCATGCAAAGTTTAACAAACCAAGCACTTCAGTGACAGGGACTGCCACTTTTGTGGCTGAAGTGCTTGATTCTTTTGGACGCCCACAATTTTTTTTTGGGAAGGACTACAGTACCTCTGACTTCTAATGAGAAGGTTAATGATGACAGTGTTAAATACAACAAATTATTATCATTTTGTAATATAAATTTCATGAACTCGCTGCAAATGACATAACATGATGGAGGTACCTAGATGGTTACCATCCCTACTTCTACTAACTTTGTCCTCACTAATGGAGCAGACACCTGCACAAATGTTGGCTGGATTTGAGTAATAATAATCCCGCACCCAAGAGGTGACTTTTTTAGTTTTAAGCATCAGAATAGCTTTCTTTTTATCACGGGTAAGAACTGTTGCCACTGGTGGCTAACTTACACAAGCAACATTGTCAACATCCTCTTCAACCTCAGTAGTGTCAGATAATACACAACTTTCCCCCTCATCCTGTTCCACTTCAACAGTAGCATCATCAATTTCAATTATGTCATTGTCATCATAATTTTCATCACCATCATCACCATCTTTACTTGTACTGCTCATCCCTGTATTTGCAGATTGTGCAAAAATGGTGGTGATACTGTACTATCCTGATCCCAGAACTTTGTCCAGACTCTCTGTCACCTGTGGGGTTCAACAGACTCCCAGCATTAACAACAGAAGCAATCCTAATCAGCAATGGTAAATCCCATATGAGACGCAATCAGAAATGACGTCATATCTGCACAAATTGAATCAAAGTTGTTGTCCCCTATGGGATACAACCTCCTTTAATATGGACCAATTATTACCTGTATCTCTAACAAATTTATAATGCAAGATCCTGAAGATGACAGTGTACCACATCATCCATGGTCTTTGGGTAATAGCACATCCAGTTTGTGTTTCACAGTGGAACGAAAACACACTGATCTTAGTTTTTTGAAGAAACCCAGGCTGCTGCCCTTACACACAGATTTGTTTAGTTTCATGGGTTTTCATTGCCTGATGGTTACTTTGTGGTTAGGTGTTTGCCAATGGGCTGTGCTTTGTCATATGTCTATTTTGAGTGGTTTGCTTCCTTTTTGTATGGCATATTTGGGCTGGTATGGGCACTCTGGCCTGGCTCACTGCTTGGATGACTTTCCGGTTGTACGGTTGGCTGAGTCGGGGGCCGGTAATTACATGCTGTTCTCTGTCACTGATCTATTTAGCACTCTTGAGGTGCCCGTTTCTCTTGATACAACTGAAGACTTTACAACTTATTTGTGATTTTCAAGCATTGAGATTGACACAGCAGCTGTTTTGAATCTTCGCTCTCTAAAAAAGGTGTAAAAACTTAAGGATCAGGTTGCTTTGTGCTTGGGTTGTGGGGTTCTTATGCCTTGTCAGATTTAATCATTGATGGGTCTTTGGACTTTTGCATGATGGGTAATAGCCACAGGGCATAATTGTTGCAGGAAGCTCAAACATACAACTGCTGGAGTGAAGCAGCCATTTCAATTTGTCTGTCTGTCTTGAGAGATCGATGATCTCCTGGATTGGCAACAGCACGGCACAGCCCCTGGGGTGCAGTGATGACCACAGTAAAATAAGGGGGGAGGACTGAGCACATATAAACATACATGTTTTGCTGTATGAAACATATGATATATTTGCTGGCTGGTTATCCTGGGGATTGGCAGCGCTGTGTTTATCACAACCGACACTGCACCCAGACTCAGCATTAGGCTTCACTCTCCTTCTAAGACCACCCCGAGACTCCCATGGAACTAGCCGATGGGAGTATGTAGGAGGGCATATAGTGGAAGGAAAAAAGAAGCCTAATGCTGAGTCCCGGGTACAGCGCTGCCAATCCCCGAGATAACTAGGCACATATATTACACACAGCATAACATGTATCTTTAGATGTGCTAAACAGTCGTCGTCCCCCTCCGCACTATGTGGTCGGCGCTGCAATTCAGGGTTAATTTTGTGGAGTTGTGGGCCCATTTGCCTGGTATGGTGATTGGATCGTGATTGTGGTCAGAGATTGTGCTCGTTGCGTGCAGCAGATGCAATGCAAAGAAATGAGCATTAAGGAACGTGAATGCTGCTGTATCTATGTTTCTATTGGCTCTGGGTGGTCACATAATCCAGCATCCCCATTTGTTGTTTGATTGTTTCCAGCTTTATAGTCCAGATGTGGTCCATCTTAGTGAGGAGTTTGTGGTTGTTCCTGCAGAACAGATTTTACGGTCTATTCATGAAGCAGTGAAAAGTGTGGAGAAGTGAGCCAGTGGAGAAGTTGCCCATGATAACCAATCGGCATTGAAGTAATATTTATAATTTGCATACTATAAAATTATACAGAGCAGCTGATTGGCTGCCATGGGCAACTTCTCCACTGGCTCATTCCTCCTCTCTTTTCACTGCTTCATGAACAGACTCCTAATTTTGGTGGTGGACAGCGTTAACTGGGTTGCCATGCTTTGGTGGAAAAGCATCATAGGGCCTAATTCAGACCTGATCCCAGCAGCAAATTTGTTCTCTAATGGGCAAAACCATGTGCACTGCAGGTGAGGCAGAGAGAGTTAGATTTTGGGTGGGGTGTGTTCAAACTAAAATCTAAATTGCAGTGTAAAAATAAAGCAACCAGTATTTACCCTGCACAGAAACAATATAACCCACCTAAATCTAACTTTCTATGCACATGTTATATCTGATCTCCCTTTCTGATTTTCCCATTAGAGAACAAATTTGCTGCTGCAATCAGGTCTGAATTAGGCTCATAGTCAGCAGATGCATGGTGGTGGTTGCAGAGTACTTACAGTATTACTGGGTTTGACTAGCATCACAACTATAGAAGGAAGACTTAGCAAGTGGTAGTAGTACTGGCGCTAACTCTAACTACGGTATGTGTGTGTGTAAATGTACAGCTGATGGGTGGATGCTCTTGTTGCCACCTTTTCTTTTAACTCCAGTCCTAGAATTTTTTTTTTAATTATATCTCCAAATATATTGTGACAGATAATATTGCCAAACACAAGTCTACACATGTTTTTTTAGGTTAAGTGTTAGGGATTATTATGTTAAAGTTTTATTGCATGGTAAAGTCTTAGCTAATAGCTGACTTAACAGGTTCACACTGATTGGATAGAGCCAGTTCTGAACAAATGTGAGATACCGAACTCAGGCAAATGGGTGCAATTACTCAGATGAAAATGCTATGCAAGGACGGATGTAGCAAAAATGTCAGTGTCACTTCAATGCTGACAGTTATGATGTTGCCATTGTCGGCATGTGCAATATGTTGACATTCACAGTGTTGACATGTGAAATGCTGGTATTCTACATGGACCAGATTATGCTTCAGGAGAGGGAGTGTTAGGGATAGGCACAAGTGGGATGGTTAGTTAGGCACTAAGGTGATGGTTAGGGATACTCACTGCCGGCAATGCCGCTGGATCTGCCAGAAGTCCTCATCAGCTGACTGCCGGGCCTGGAAGACATTGCTGTAGCCGCCAGACCCACTAACCACTTGGGAGATTTTGTTGACATTGTAATCATGTCAACATTTCATCATTGTTGACATAATGAATGTCAATGTATTCAGTGTCAACATTGTGAGCATACTGACATTTGCATTGTTTGAAAAAAATCATCATTTCACATTGTATTTCTGTCGTTGTGTCAGGAAAAATGTCTCTGTCCTGTATAGTAAACAACTTGGCCGATGTTCTATAAATTTATAGAAAAACAATTAGTATTAACCAAAAGGCTTTTACTAATTCTTATTGGCTGTATCTCCTGCAGAGTGCACTAATTTAACACACAGGGGCTTTTTCTGGGCCACATGCAAAGTGGCAAGCAGTCACACAAAGCCAGATTTACTACAGTATCTTATGCTAATGCAAGATTCTGTCCAGCTAATGCTGGGGTCAGTGCATCAGCAAGCCAATTGATTTTACGCCAGCTGCTGCAGTGACATCATTAGTATTGGCACTTGCACCAGCCCCATGCACATGTCATAAACTGGCTTCTCTTCCCATATGTATGACTCAGGATCGCTTGGAGCATTGGATACAACACAACACTCCCACAAGTCAGAGCAGTTATGTTTGTTCACATTGGGGTCTATCCATGAAGCAGTAAAAAGTGTGGAGAAATAAGCCAGTGGAGAAGATGTCCATGGCAACCAATCAGCAGTTACATATAATTTTATAGAATGCACTTTATAAATGTTACCTCAACGCTGATTGATTACCATGGACAGCTTCTCTACCGGCTCACTTCTCCATTCTTTTCACTGCTTCATGAATAGTCCCCATTGTCACCACCCAGTTCCCACCCTAAAACATCCAATTGCAGTTTCAGACAAGTTCCGTCCAACTCAGAATAGTAGCCATAATGTTTAGAATTAAGTTGTAACTGTTATCTTTTTAGCTGTGCTTTTCATATATTTCAGCATAGAATGAATTAAGGCCCAGATTTATCAAGTCTTGTAGAGTGATAAATTGAACAGTGCTAAAGTATCATCCAATCAGCTCCAAACTGTCATTTTTCAAACACAACCTGCAACATGGCAGTTAGGAGCTGATTGGCTGGTACTCTATCACCATGCAATTTATCACTCTCCACAGCTTCATAAATCTGGGAAGTAAATATGTGATAATGTGAATTAGCTAAAATAAATTAAAAGATACTATACTAATGTAAAATGTACAACTTCTCTAGGGACATGTACAGTATATTGCCACGGATAGATGTTAGAAAAAAATCTCTTAAATAAAAATGCCCAGGGTCTATTGATGTTACAAAAAATAGATACAGAAGACAGCTTTTATGGCAACTTCATAAAATGATGTTCACACTGAAAATGTCAGCACAGATTAATCAGAAGAGCTGTCATTTTATACTAATTTTATTGGATCATTTTCTATCCCATTTTATGTGACATTTTGTTATCTTCAAACAGAAAAATTTGTTTATGAATCTCATGCTTAGTGGCAGAATTGAATTAGCAGTGTGGTTGTCCTTTCTATCGCCCCCTTCAGAGCCGTCTTAACAGCAGTGTAGGCCCCTGGACACAGCAATGCACTGGGGCCCCTACCCACCCATCAGCGGAAGGGGTGGGGGGTGCTATCAGTGGCAGCTTTGATGTTCCGCGGGGGATAGGGGGTGTTCTATCTTACGCTCAGCATGTAGGACCTGGAGAAATAATTTCTGCTAATTACTCCTTTACTGCACAAATGGGGCGGGAAGGAGAACGCTAAACTGTAGAAGGGGGCATTGTGCTGAATGAAGGGGCCCCAGTACATGACTTCCAGGGTAGTAGGGGGTGTTTAATACACAGGGGAGGGGTGGATATTGGAGTGGGCTTAATATTCAGCATTTTCCGGGGGGTCAGGGCAGCTTGCTTTACTGCAGATATCTCCAGTTCCTGGAAATAGATTTCTTAGCTTTAATGGGAAAAAAAAAAAAACTAGAGAGTCCCACCTTTCAGGAGGTACTGGGGACACCTTTCAGGAGGTACTGGGGACACCTTTCAGAAGGTTCTGGGGACTTGGGGATCAGAGTTCAGGAGCCAGAGCAATCTACCAACAAAAATATAAAACTGCATATTAGGCGTGTGGAGCTGGAGCAGGGTCCAGCTGCTTGAAGGCTGATATCTCTGGTTTTGGGCACAGTAGAGACATGCTGCCAGTGTCCACTGAAAGGGAAGGGTCTCAGCTTTTGGAGTATATCCTCAGAAAAACTCTAAGTCAAAAAGAAACCGAGATATCTGGCTGGGAAGAACAATTAACAGGCTTGGATGGGGACCACTGCTTTGAAGTCTGATATCTCTGGTTCCCCAAGGCCGATTTTCAAAAATCTTGTACCCCTGGAAAGAGGGGACCCTCAGCTATCAGCCTATGACCCTTTTACTCCTGGGGCCCTTTGGCAAGAGCCCATTGAGCCCATACGAAAAGACGGCCCTGGCCCCCTTTGTAAGTTTATCTTTTTCATTACCTTCTCCTAACATTTCCCCCCACCCCCACTGTTCTCTAGTCCTGCTCATTCTCCCTTGTATCCTTTTTCTTCCACTTCTTCCCTCTTCTCCTGTTACCATCTTCTTCTGCTTTAGTCGCTGGAGTCCTGCTGGCTGCATGTCCTTTGTGGCTGAATTTGAGGATAGCAGTGATGTGTGGTCAGGTTAAGCAGCGCCTCTCCTGTCATACTCAGTACATTCCAAAGTTTTCACTATATAAGTACAGGTACACCACCGATTTTCCGGCAACCTCGGTTCCAGTGCCGTGCCGGATTATCGATTTTGCCGGATTAACGGTGGAAACTAATTTTGCACCTTCAGAACATTTCTAAAGCAATAAATAGTAAAATATATGCTACAGTATAATATTAATTAATGAATAAACACAGTAGTGTATGCATATAGTGTACGCCATAACAGCCCCACTGATGCTTGCTGTGTCACCTGCAGTGCCCTCAGAAGCTGTACTCACTGACACTTGGTGCGCTGTGTCTTCCGCCCATGTGCGGTACTTGCTGTGACCTTGGACGCCATAACAGCCCCACTGATGCTTGCTGTGTCACCTGCAGTGCCCTCAGAAGCTGTACTCACTGACACTTGTGTGATTTGAAAACATCTCAAGAAACAATATATGGTATCGTCCTAGGAAAATTTTCAGAAGTGTATTAGTTTGACGGGGAAAAGACACTCCCCTTCCCCACACACTTACACAGATGCAGGAATCAAAGGCATTCAACATTAATAACTCCCTCAAAAGGATACTCCGTCACGAAGTGAAGAAAAAAATGCCGGGGTTGCCCCTATGTGTGGCACTCACATTCAATATGATATATCACAAGCGTGTAGGGTGGGTCTTTTCTTATTCACTCTTAGTCTCCAACCTTGCACTTTTTCTCCCAAAATAAGAACCAGAAAGGAGGTTGGAGTAAAATACTTTTTAATAAAACAAACAAACTTTAAATAAAAACAATGGTAATCATACCCGGGAGAGTTGAAAGAGAAATGGATGGTGTACAGAAAAGATGGGGCCCCGTTAATCTGATTTCCTCCTGGTCTCCCACGGGTAGATTTATCCAATGTAGGTCTCTCCACCAACGCGTTTCGGCCCGTACTAGGGTCTTTGTCAAGGTATGAGAGACCCCTATCTGTCATTCCTTATATACCAACTTAATTACATATGAAATACAGGTGTGTGGTCTAAAAAAGTATTTCCCTAAAATCTGTATAGTTCAAACATTATTCCTAGTTGTACATCTAGTAAAATTATTAATCCATGGTCCAGGGTATCAATATCCTCCGTTTCACAGGATGCGGAAATGACGTTAGGTGCGGAAGTGGCGTATATTGATTCCCGGCCTCTCAGTTCCTGGCCGTGTAAGTGAAGTCGCTATCGCCCCTCAGTCTCTACCGGGTCCGTCCGTAAACACCTCCCTCGGATGTGACGTGCGGCCCGCTCGTGACCTCCTCCGTCCGTGTGCCACCTTCAAGATGGCCGCCAGTCTACTTCCGTCCATTGACGCAGACGGAAATACCCCGCTTCCTGTCCTTTTCTTAATTCAGTGTTATTGAAGTATAGAGCTTTCGCTCAACTTATTCAGGTTCCACATATCATTTGATCTACAATGAGAACTCGGTTTTTATATCCTAATCATGGATAATATACATAAAACAAATTCCACAACATCATCTTTATACAATTAAAATGAAAAAAGAAGAAAGAGCTCCACCCTACAGTTTGTTCAGTAAAAATATTAATAAATCATAAAAACCATTTTATTTCAAAATCCTGGTTCAACCCTATTGGTACCAGGGTTTTGTAAGTGTAGATTAATTTCATCTTAGTTTGTGCTAAACGGGCCATGATGTTTTTATCTCTTTCAGTTGGTTTAATATGTTTAATCCCAAAGAAACCTTTGATGTGGCCTATAGAGCACTTATGTGCAGACTTAAAATGCGCAGATAGAGAGTGGGTCTCCAAGCCTTTGCGGATATTCCTTAAATGCTCTCCCAATCTGACCTTTAAAGGTCTTGTGGTCCGTCCAATATATACTTTATCACAATCACACACTATGGCGTAGATCACTTTAGCTGTGTTACATGTGATGAATTCCATAATCTTACATTCTTGACCATTAATCCTGACTGTCTCATATTTTGACATGGTGCCTCCTTCAATATTACGGCACCCTATGCAATTACTGCACCTATAAAAACCTTTAGACCTATTATACCAAGGTCTCTTGGTTTCTGGATGTATACTTTTGACCAATTGTGATTTAATATTGGGTGCTCTCCTATATATATGTACAGGTTTGCTGGGTAAATGGGGTCCTATAACTGGATCCAACTTTAAAGTGGCCCAGTGTCTTTTAAAGATTTTCTCAATTTCCCTATGGTGAGCATTATAATCAGTAACAAAGGCCCATTAGGTATCCCTATTTTCTTCTCTGATTTTCTTCCTTGTGCATAACAAATCCATTCTACTTGTGGCCCTGGCTTCTTCCAAGCCCTTTTCTACTTTTGTCTTATCATATCCACAGGATAAAAAAGATTTTTTCATATTCTCAGCTTGGGATTCTCAGCTTGGGTTCCTTATTATTGACAATCCCAAAATACCTGTCATATACGTATTGCCAAAAATACATAAGGATCCCCAAAATCCCCCCGGTAGGCCGATAGTATCGGGAGTGGAATCAATGACTGCGAACTTATCTGCTTTCATTGACTCACACCTTCAACTGATGGTTTATCTAAACTAATCCCATCTTAAGGACACCAGGGATATTCTAAATAGGTTAGAGAACATCAAGTGGGAAGAAGGGTATTACATGGTCAGTGCTGATGTAAGTTATTTATACACGATCATTAATCATGATAAAGGTATTAGAGCAGTATAAAGCTTTCTCTCAACTTCAGATACAGTTCCTTTAATGCAGGAATTTTTAGTAAAAGGAATCAGGTTTGTACTTGAGCACAATTTCTTCCTATTCAAGGGAGAGTTTTTTGTGCAGCTAACTGGGACGACCATGGGTACCAGGTTCGCCCCGAGCTATGCCAATTTGTTCTTGGGGTGTTGGGAGGAGGAATTTGTTTGGCATAGCGAATACGGGACGAACCTGGTACTATGGTCACGTTATATAGACGACATCTTCTTTATCTGGAAGGGAAGTAAGGACACACTAGATGGTTTTTGTACATACCTAAATGAGAATGATCTTGATATTAAACTAACGTTTGACATTGAAAGAGAGAAAATTAATTTCCTTGATATAACTATTTATATTAAGGACAATCAAATATGTACACAAACGTATCAAAAACCAACTGATTGTTCGTCTTATATTTATGCGGATAGCTGCCATCATAGAAATTGGCTCAATTCTATTCCAGGGGGCCAATTTAAAAGACGTAGGCGCAACTGTACCGAGGACACGGTCTTTGAATCCCAAGCTGAGAATATGAAAAAATCTTTTTTATCCTGTGGATATGATAAGACAAAAGTAGAAAAGGGCTTGGAAGAAGCCATGGCCACAAGTAGAATGGATTTGTTATGCACAAGGAAGAAAATCAGAGAAGAAAATAGGGATACCCAATGGGCCTTTGTTACTGATTATAATGCTCACCATAGGGAAATTGAGAAAATCTTTAAAAGACACTGGACCACTTTAAAGTTGGATCCAGTTATAGGACCCCATTTACCCAGCAAACCTGTACATATATATAGGAGAGCACCCAATATTAAATCACAATTGATCAAAAGTATACATCTAGAAACCAAGAGACCTGGGTATAATAGGTCTAAAGGTTTTTATAGGTGCAGTAATTGCATAGGGTGCCGTAATATTGGGGGAGGCACCACGTCAAAATATGAGACAGTCAGGATTAATGGTCAAGAATGTAAGATTATGGAATTCATCACATGTAACACTGCTAATGTGATCTACGCCATAGTGTGTGATTGTGATAAAGTATATATTGGACGGACCACAAGACCTTTAAAGGTCAGATTGGGAGAGCATTTAAGGAATATCCGCAAAGGCTTGGAGACCCACTCTCTATCTGCGCATTTTAAGTCTGCACATAAGTGCTCTATAGGCCACATCAAAGGTTTCTTTGGGATTAAACATATGAAACCAACTGAAAGAGATAAAAACATCATGGCCCGTTTAGCACAAACTGAGATGAAATTATTCTACACTTACAAAACCCTGGTACCAATAGGGTTGAACCAGGATTTTGAAATAAAATGTTTTTTATGATTTATTAATATTTTTACTGAACGAACTGTAGGGTGGAGCTCTTTCTTCTTTTTTTCATTTTAATTGTATAAAGATGATGTTGTGGAATTTGTTTTATGTATATTATCCATGATTAGGATATTAAAACTGAGTTCTCATTGTAGATCAAATGATATGTGGAACCTGAATAAGTTGAGCGAAAGCTCTATACTTCAATAACACTGAATTAAGAAAAGGACAGGAAGCGGGGTATTTCCGTCTGCGTCAATGGACGGAAGTAGACTGGCGGCCATCTTGAAGGTGGCACACGGACGGAGGAGGTCACGAGCGGGCCGCACGTCACATCCGAGGGAGGTGTTTACGGACGGACCCGGTAGAGACTGAGGGGCGATAGCGACTTCACTTACACGGCCAGGAACTGAGAGGCCGGGAATCAATATACGCCACTTCCGCAACTAACGTCATTTCCGCATCCTGTGAAACGGAGGATATTGATACCCTGGACCATGGATTAATAATTTTACTAGATGTACAACTAGGAATAATGTTTGAACTATACAGATTTTAGGGAAATACTTTTTTAGACCACACACCTGTATTTCATATGTAATTAAGTTGGTATATAAGGAATGACAGATAGGGGTCTCTCATACCTTGACAAAGACCCTAGTACGGGCCGAAACGCGTTGGTGGAGAGACCTACATTGGATAAATCTACCCGTGGGAGACCAGGAGGAAATCAGATTAACGGGGCCCCATCTTTTCTGTACACCATCCATTTCTCTTTCAACTCTCCCGGGTATGATTACCATTGTTTTTATTTAAAGTTTGTTTGTTTTATTAAAAAGTATTTTACTCCAACCTCCTTTCTGGTTCTTATTTTGGGAGAAAAAGTGCAAGGTTGGAGACTAAGAGTGAATAAGAAAAGACCCACCCTACATGCTTGTGATATATCATATTGATTGTGAGTGCCACACATAGGGGGCAACCCCGGCATTTTTTTCTTCACTTCGTGACGGAGTACCCTTTTGAGGGAGTTATTAATGTGAATGCCTTTGATTCCTGCATCTGTGTAAGTGTGTGGGGAAGGGGAGTGTCTTTTCCCCGTCAAACTAATACACTTCTGAAAATTTTCCTAGGACGATACCATATATTGTTTCTTGAGATGTTTTCAAATCACATAGTTGTGTAAGTGTATTGGAAGGGGGATTTCCCCAACACATGATAAACCTTCCCTTGTGGTACTAACAATATAAGAGGGGAGAGTGATTATATAAATCATTTGGAAATAATACACGAGGATCTCGGTGTATATTTGTTTTCTCTTGCATGATTTTGGGAGGAAAAAAATGCAAGGTTGGAGACTAATAGTGAATAAGAAAGACCCACCCTACATGCTTTTGATACATCATACTGATTGTGAGTGCCATATATAGGGGGCAACCCCGGCATTTTTTCTTCACTTGGTGACGGAGCACCCTGTTTATGGAGTTGTCATTGTGAATGCCTTTAATTTCTGCATTTGTGTAAGTGTGTGGGGAAGGGGAGTGTCTTGTCCCCGTCAAATTTACAAACTCTTGAAAATTTACCTAGGATGACATCGTAACATTGTTTCTTGAGATGTTTTCACATTACATAGTTGTGTAAGTGTACTGGAAGGGGGAGTTCCCCAACACATGAGAAATCTTCCCTTGTGGTACTTACAACAAAAGAATGGAGAGTGACTATACAAATCACCTGGAAGTAATACACGAGGATCTCGGTGCATATTTGTTTTCTCTTGCATGTACGAGGACATTCCGTGAGGAATTGAAGAGAGGGAATTTCAAGACGCATCTCATAAAAATCATTAAGGGAAGTGTTCAAGTGTGAGCACTTGTGCGCACTGTGTCTTCCGCCCATGTGCGGTACTTGCTGTGACCTTGGACGCCATAACAGCCCCACTGATGCTTGCTGTGTCACCAGCAGTGCCCTCAGAAGCTGTACTCACTGACACTTGTGCGCGCTGTGTATTCCACCCATGTGCGGTACTTGCTGTGACCTTGGACGCCATAACAGCCCCACTGATGCTTGCTGTGTCACCTGCAGTTTCCGTGGAAGCTGTACCCACTGACACTTGCGCGTATTGCGTGTTACGTCCATGCGCAGAAAATGTTCCGGATTAAAGGATGTCCCTAACCCCCTTTAATCCGGACAAATCAGAATTGTCCGGATTAAAAGAGGTTCCGGATCATCGGTTGCTGGAAAATCGGTGGTGTACCTGTAATATGAATAATGCAAATACAATATTAGAAATATCTTCTTTGTATTATTCTAATCATTTTTATAGTCAAAACTCTAGAGTACACTGGTCTATGACAGGTGAGGCAGTGCCTCCCCTGCCTACCTTTTCTGCACATCTCTGATTAAAACTCAACAAATTTCCAGAAGTAAACACTGCTGTACCTTTGTATAATGCCCACATGAACCTTGGGTTCATATACAGTATATGTGTATATCTGGCTCTGGTACTAGCCAGTGCCTCCCTACCATTTACCTCACCGCACATCACTGGAGGATAGTAGGTATCTGCAACCATCTGATTTTAATTATACAGTATTGTTTTATACTGTAGATTCTGCAAATCTTTCTGTTAGTGATAACTATGACAGCAGTAGGATTTACTTAATTCACCAGCAAAGGATTCCCAATGCAAATTGCACAATTTCATTATGGTACTTGTACCACCCCTTACCTATCCCGTAATAGATAATTAATTTAAATATTCATTTTAAAAAATGCATTATTCTTTAAATTAATCATCTATTCTTGTAAAATATGAAGGATTTTTTAAATAATTATTTCCCTTTTTTTACAGAAAAAATGTCCCTGATGGGAGAGTTAGATTTGGGTGGGTTATATATATTGCTTTTGTGCAGGGTAAATACTGACTGCTTTATTTTTACACTGCAATTTAGACTTAAGTTTGAACACACCACACCCTCTCTGCACATGTTATATTTGCCCCCCTTGCAGTGCACATGGTTTTGCCAACTAGAGGAAGATTTTGCTTTTGCGATCAACCTTGAATTAGGCCCAAAGACAGCTTAATGACAAGAATAAAACAGTTTTAGCAGAATTTATTGAGATGCCTATCCCAACATTATAATGTCAGTTTAAAGAAACCGGTATGACATCAATGTCTGTTAACAGTCAGTTCCAATAATCAGTATAGAGGACTAAAGCAAAAAAGGAGTGTTATGGTAGACTTAACATGGTTCATGCTCTTTCTGCGAGGTACATTAGGTTCCACAGGGAAACATTGGGGTGTAAAGTGGATCTTGATCCAGGTGCACCAACAGGCTAAAGTTTTAGGCCGGCCCAGGATGCATTAGGGCCTCCTCTATAACCCTGCCTACGGACACTGAGCGCTCAGTTTCGTTAACCAGTCCAATGCAGGAGCAGACAAGAGAGAAGGCAGATGTTGGTCACATAGAACCACATTCTCACAACAGGAGAAGGTACCAGTGGCTAATGCCATACAAACCCAAAGAAGTTAGGTGTCCTGTGGAATACACTGTACCTCACAGAATGCGTGCTAACCATGGTAAGTCTACCATAACACTCCTATTCTGCAGAAGGGTACATTGGTTTCCACAGGGAAACATCGGGGATGTCCTAAAGCAGTTCCTCAAGGAAGGGGACGCGCCTTAGCGGATATGAGAATCCGGCATCCAAAGGAAGCATTCTGGGAGGCGAAGGTATCAAAGGCATAAAACCTAAGAAATGTGTTCACTAAGAACCATGTAGCCATCTTGCACAATTGTTCCGGGGACGCACCATGGCAGGCCGCCCAAGAAGGTCCAACAGACCAAGTAGAATGGGCTTTAATCGCAGCAGGAGCTGGGAGTCCAGCCTGTGCATAAGTTTGTGCAATCACCATTCTAATCCACCTGGCCAAGGTTTGCTTATTCGCAGGCCAGCCACGTTTGTGGAAACCAAACAGGACAAAAAGGGTATCAGAACCAAAATCTCTTGGTTAAGGTGAAAAGATGACACCATCTTAGATAAAAATAACCCGATCGAGAGACTTTCGGTTCCAGCGTCATGCTGTGAGCAGCATCGCAGCACAGCTCCGACTCAGCACACGTTCACGGACTGCTAATAGTGGCTGATTTACAGCCTCCATACAGCTTTGCGGCTTCCCCCCACTCCCCACCTGCTGATGGATAAGTTTTTTTGTCATCTACTCCTGCCGCAAAGCCGCACGCCGCTTCGCAGCCCCCACGCCAGGAGAAGTGGAGGGCTAACACAAATATGGCGCCGGGCATTACTACGCCGCCCTCCTCACTTTCTCCTAAGATGCAGCTTTCTGCGGCTACACATGTAGCCACCTTTATCTTGACTGGCTGAGGCGTTTGTCCCGATCGAGCATACGCAGTGTACCAGGGCATAGGGAGGCGCGCCTAGTCAAAGAGAGGCGTACCTAATCGCACGGAGGCAGACAGAGCGTTTGGCGTTACCTTTACGTGTAATACCTGCGATCATCCTCCAGATGTCGCTTTTTACAATCACCACTGCGCATGCGTGTGGTCTCCCATAAATTAAAATACTGAAATATATAATAAGGACTACTTTACTAAGGCGTCTCATTACGCTGCATACAGTAAATACTCATTACGCTGCATTATTTAATACAGAAAATACTCGTTACACTGCATTATTTAATACAGTATATACGGTACACATGGAAATAGTACAGCATACAGTATATGATCCATCTACAGTACTTTATGAATATGTGAGCATCCAAGTCCCGCAGACAAAACAACATAAAACCAGTAGTGTACACTGTCGCAAATGGACGTGTTAGAAGTTCACTATTGCCTCTTGCGATTAGGAATTTTGTACAGTATGTTAGCGTCCTAATCCCATAGCCATTACAGCATAATCAAAACCAATGGATTTATTCATCTGTCTGCGGCGAAGTGGTGAAGTGTTCCGCTTCCTATACTCAGAGTCCCAGGTTCGATTCCTAAAGTACAAATGCATGTTAGTTTTTTCCAGACACTTTATTATTATTTTTATTCACATAAACCAGGGCAAAGCTGCAGGAGAGGTTCTACTGTTAAGGTTCTAAGCACCGTACAGTACACATACAATTCTGTAGCAGGGCAGATTAAATAGAAATGGCTACCACTTATGACTCCTTGCCCCACGGAGGCCCTAGGCTATGGAACAAGTAACAGTCCAGATTTTGCAGGCTATGGGGCAATGCTGAAGGAGCGTCACAATCCCCTAGCTACAATACACAGGGGCGATAGGAATAAGCGAGGTCTATGCACATTACGGTACACCGGACTCGATCGCATAGCACACTGGCAAAATGGCCGCCGCCCCTGAACCCCCACCACGTGGCAGGCAGCGCTTGGATATGGAGTGAGAGATGGCATAAATTTTGCAGGCTACGGGGCACTGCTGAAGGAGTGTCACAATCCCCTAGCCAAAATACACAGGGGCGATAGAGATAAGCGAGGTCTATGCACATTACGTTACACCGGGCTCGATCGCATAGCAAACTGACAAAACACAAGTTTTATATAAAGCAGGGCAAAGCTGCAGGAGAGTTTCTACTG
The DNA here is from genome assembly GCF_028390025.1 of Pseudophryne corroboree. Lineage (NCBI taxonomy): Eukaryota > Metazoa > Chordata > Amphibia > Anura > Myobatrachidae > Pseudophryne > Pseudophryne corroboree. The sequence goes on from NC_086450.1 coordinate 150,443,516, forward strand.
TCAAGCTTCTATGCACCTTACGGTACACATGCAATTCTCTAGCAGGGCAGACTCAATAGAAATGGCTACTGCCTGTGACTCCTAGCTCCATGGAGGCACTCGGCTATGGAGCAAGTAACAGCACAGATTTTGCAGGCTACGGGGAAATGCTGAATGAGCGTCAGAATCCCCTAGGTAAAATACACTGGGGCGATAGGGATAAGCGAGGTCTATGCACATAACGATACACCGGACCCCATCGCATCACAAAGTGACAAAATGTACAAGGCACGTGAACCCCTGCCTTGTGGCAGCTCTCAGCTATGGAGCGAGCAACGGCATAGGTTTTGCAGGCTACTGGGTAATGCTGAAGGAGCGTCAGAATCCCCTAACTAAAATACACAAGGGTGATAGGGATAAGCGAGGTCTATGCACATAACAATACACCGCAAAGTTCCCCATGGTTTTGATTATGCCTTTTCTTTGAACACTGTATTTTCCACTGCCTCGCCCTACCCCATCCAACTTTCCCCTTCCCTCCTGGGAGCCTGCAAATCACATGCAGTAGACAGGGAGGGAGTTCCAATCAGGTTACAAGACGTGCAACAGTATACTACTGTATGTAGGAAAATCCCCCGCCCACTCTGATTTATGTGAAACCTGTGTGCACCCTTCCACTGAATATATAACAAAGAAAAAAAATAATAATAAAGTGAATGTTACAGGAACACATAAAAAAAGGCTGGCATTTCCTTCCCATTAGTGTTGGTTTTTGCCTTAGGGGACTCGGACGCTAATACTTGTTTTTCAAAAGCACGGTATTTTCCACCGCCTCTCCCTACCCCCATCTCCCTTCTCCCCTGGGAGCCTGCACAGGTCATGCAGTGGACAGGGAGAGAGTTCAGGTCAGGTACAATACACAAATGCCGACGATCTACAGTACTGTGTTGCTCAGTTAGTTGCGTCGGAATACACTAATTTATACTCATTACTGCTGTGTATTTGTATATAGCGGAATGAATCGCTGCTGCAGATTTACTTTGATTTATGTGAAACCTGTGTGCACTCTTTCATTGAATGTATAACAAAGAAAAAAATTATAAAGTGAATGTCACAGGAACATATAAAAAAAAAGTTTGGCACTTTGGGACTCAAACCTGGGACTCTCAGCATGGGAGTTGGGAGCCTTCATTGCTAGGTTGGTATGGAAGGGGAGACAATTAGCTACCAGAGGGTACCAACCCCAAGTTTCTGTGACCCCCACAAGGCTCATGGCAAGCGTTGGAACCCATGGTGGGTCTGAATTAACGGGCCCATTATAGTCTATGGGAAAATGGGTCCACTTTGCGTACTGATATCTCTGGTTCTGGGTATTCCAGAGACTCAGGACTGGCACCATACAAAAGAGGAGACTTTTGGCTTTCGGGGCAGACCAACCACTAGTTTATGTGACACTGGAAAGGGAAACGGGAAGCAACCGTGTATCGGGTCCCCTCCAGTTGTCCTCCTAGCTTGCACAGGATGCGGGGTTTCTGGCTAGATAGGAAATACTGTACAGAAATGCTAAGCATGGTCATTTGACATCCAGGAACATAGGGAGGAGTTTTAACTCTCTCCATTATACTTAGAAAAATCACACTTGCCACTGTACGTTACAAGCTGTTCGTGCTAATTAGTACACTAGTAGAACATACTTTACAGACAGTGGCGGTTCTTGCCACGGGCAAGCGGTACTTTTGCCCGGGGCGCCGCCTTCCGGAGGGCGCCGCACCAGGGCAAGATCCGCCACTGTGCCCCCCGCAGTGCCCTGCTGTGCCCCCCGCTTTGAAGGGAACCAGACGCGTAGCGTCTAGTTTCCCTTCATTGAGAGGACCTTAGTTGTACGGTGCGCGATGACGTCATCGCGCACCGCACAGCAAAGGTCCTCTCCATGAAGGGAAACTAGACGCTACGGTCTAGTTTCCCTTCGTGTAGAGGACCTTTGCTGTGCGATGCGCGATGACGTCATCGCGCACCGCACAGCATAGTGGCACAGACACTAGGGGTCATAATTGACCTCTAGTGTCTATGCTCTTCTATGGGAGAGACGTAATAACGTCTCTCCCATAGATCGAAGAGAAGAGAGGAGAGGAGAAGAGCGGCGCCGCCGGCGGAGGGGGTCTGGATCAGGAACGGGGATGGTAAGTATACTTTTTATTTATTTCTTTTTTTTCTTTCAGCGTCGTGACCACGCCCCCAATTGAAGCCACGCCCCCATATTTTGCCCGGGCGCAAAAAGTCTTAGAACCGGCCCTGTTTACAGAGATACTAAGTACAGTGATTTGGCATCCACGAACTTAGGGAGGAGCTTTAACCTCTCTCCATTGTAATCTCTCTAAGTATAATGGAGAGAGATTAAAGCTCCTCCCTAAATTCCTGCGTGCCAAATTACCGTCCTTAGTATCTCTGTACTCTATGTTCTACTAGTGTACTGATTAGCACGAACAGCTTGTAACGTACAGTGGCAAGTTCAATCTTTCTATGTATAATGGAGAGAGATAAAAGCTACTCTGTAAGTTCCTAGATGCCAAATCACCGTCTTTAGTATCTCTGTACAGTATGTTCTACTAGTGTACTAATTAGCACGAACAGCTTTTAACTGGATGCCAAATCACCGTACTTAGTATCTCTGTACAGTATGTTCTATTAGGGTGCTAATTAGCACGAACAGCTTGTAACGTACAGCGGCAAGTTTAATCTTTCTGTGTATAATCTAGAGAGATAAAAGCTCCTCCCTAAGTTACTGGTTGCCAAATCACCATCCTTAGTATCTCTGTATAGTATTTTCTATTAGGGTACTAATTAGCACGAACAGCTAATTAGTACTCTACTAGAACACTCTGTACAGAGATACTAAGTACGGTGATTTGGCATCCAGGAACTTACTGAGGTGCTTTTATCGCTCTCCATTATATATAGAAAGATTAAACGTGCCGCTGTACTTTACAAGCTGTTCGTGCTAATTAGTACCCTAATAGAACATACTGTACAGAGATACTAAGTACAGTGATTTGGCATCCAGGAACTTAGGGAGGAGCTTTTATCTCTCTCCATTGTAATCTTTCTAAGTATAATGGAGAGAGATAAAAGCTCCTCCCTAAGTTCCTGGATGCCAAATCACTGTCCGTAGTATCTCTGTACAGTATGTTCTACTAGTGTACTAATTAGCACGAGCAGCTTGTAATGTACAGTGGCAGGTTTGATCTTTCTATGTATAATGTAGAGAGATAAAAGCTCCTACCTAAGTTCCTCGATGCCAAATCACTGTACTTAGTATTTCTGTACAGTATGTTTTACTAGTGTACTAATTAGCACGAGCAGCTTATAAAGTACAGCGGCAAGTTTAATCTTTCTATGTATATTGGAGAGAGATAAAAGCTCCACAGAAAGTTTCTGGATGCCAAGTCACCGTACTTAGTATCTCTGTACAGAATGTTCTATTAGGGTACTAATTAGCTGTTCGTGCTAATTAGTACCCTAATAGAAAATACTATACAGAGATACTAAGGATGGTGATTTGGCAACCAGGAACTTAGGGAGGAGCTTTTATCTCTCCATATTATACATATAAAGATTAAACTTGCCACTGTACGTTACAAGCTGTTCGTGCTAATTAGTAGACTAGGAGAACATACTGTACAGAGATACTAAGTACAGTGATTTGGCATCCAGGAACTTAGGGAGGAGCTTTAACCTCTCTCCATTGTAATCTTTCTAAGTATAATGGAGAGAGATAAAAGCTCCTCCCTAAGTTCCTGGATGCCAAATCACTGTCCGTAGTATCTCTGTACAGTATGTTCTACTAGTGTACTAATTAGCACGAGCAGCTTGTAATGTACAGTGGCAGGTTTAATCTTTCTATGTATAATGTAGAGAGATAAAAGCTCCTCTGTAAGTTCCTGTTTGCCAAATCACCGTCCTTAGTATCTCTGTATAGTATTTTCTATTAGGGTACTAATTAGCATGAACAGCTAATTAGTACCCTAATAGAACATACTGTACAGAGATACTAAGTACGGTGATTTGGCATCCAGGAACTTAGGGAGGAGCTTTTATCTTTCTCCATTATACATAGAAAGATTAAACTTGCCGCTGTTCGTTACAAGCTGTTCGTGCTAATTAGCACCCTAATAGAACATACTGTACAGAGATACTAAGTACGGTGAGTTTAGCTAGGGGATTCTGACGCTCCTACAGCATTGCCCCGTAGCCTACAAAATCTGTGCTGTTACTTGCTCCATAGCCGAGTGCCTTCATGGAGCTAGGAGTCACAGGCAGTAGCCATTTCTTTTGAGTCTGCCCTGCTATAGAATTGCATGTGTACCGTAAGGTGCATAGAAGCTTGACAGTAGAAACTCTCCTGCAGCTTTGCCCTGCTTTATGTAAAACTTGTGTTTTGTCAGTTTGCTATGCGATTGAGCCCGGTGTAACGTAATGTGCATAGACCTCGCTTATCTCTATCGCCCCTGTGTATTTTGGCTAGGGGATTGTGACACTCCTTCAGCAGTGCCCCGTAGCCTGCAAAACTTATGCCATTTCTCACTCCATATCCAAGCGCTGCCTGCCACGTGGTGGGGGTTCAGGGGCGGCGGCCATTTTGCCAGTGTGCTATGCGATCGAGTCCGGTGTACCGTAATGTGCATAGACCTCGCTTATTCCTATTGGCCCTGTGTATTGTAGCTAGGGGATTGTGACGCTCCTTCAGCATTGCCCCATAGCCTGCAAAATCTGGACTGTTACTAGTTCCATAGCCTAGGGCCTCCGTGGGGCAAGGAGTGATAATGTCGATATTATCTTAAACCATAAAGCTATACCTCTAAACACACTCTTACCATTGAGCCGCTGCGGCCGCTAGACTTAATACACACGCTACGCACTTTGTACGCTATTTGCGTACAGAGTCCCGTACCGCGTACGTACTTAGCGTACAAAACGTTGCGCTGGGGGTACAAAGTACACACAGCGCGCACGCAATCAGTTGATAAACTTTAAACCTTGTTAGTGATACAATGCAATGATATGGTTACACTTTAAACCTTTATGCAGCAAAGCACTGCAATGATGTTATACCTTAAACCTTACACAGTGCTGAAGGTATAAAGTACCCGCAGTGCGTACACCTTATCAATACACTCTTAAACCTTATACAGTTAAATACGCTTTAAACCCTAGCAGGGAAATGAGGACACAACACCGATATGTAGTTAACCGCTGGGTTCTAATGCCACAGTGGATTATTTGAAAGGGGATAACAGTACAAATCATACACTACAAGGCTAACAAGATAAATCTATAACAGAATAATGGCTACAGTCAATGTACATACGTGAGAATAATTGCGTGTGCTTCCTGGTCCGGTCCTCAGTCATCACGGGTGATGACCTTCAGAGTCTGTGATAGTGACCTGGCCTGCAGCTCGCTTTTTATTCAGTAGATCAAGACATAATACAATAGACACTGTGTGCTTTTCTTCCATTGGTTCGGGGGTGGGACATATCCTGTGCACCGGGGACCATTGGTCAGTTCAAGAAGTGGGCGATGGCTAGGACTTGAGATGTGGTTTCTGTTGTTTACATCTGAGTTCCCGCCCCATGATCAGTTAAACCCATCACATTAATCATACATAAATCTGGTATTATTAATAACTTAATGAGGTAATATATAATAATTTTCTTATTCCCACCAGATTAATGTTTACGTGACTCTGAACAATATGATCCCACACATGATATGATTATCTAGTTCAATCCTCCAGATATACCTATATCCACATATTCATATATATATATATATATATATATATATATATATACATACACACATACACACATACTCCTGCTATTACAATTTGTTAGGAATTATATATATTTATTCATATATATATATATATATATATATTTAATTTTATATATATATATATATATATGAACACCTACATCTCCATGGGTTTTAGACTATGAATGTTAATATCTTAGATTTCTAACTGTCTGGTCTTGTGTTGTGGTTAGTGTGACAAGAACACTGGGATAGTGTTTGATGGCAGGTATGTTTGTCCCAGGTTCTTGTCTTACATGTATTATAAAAATGAAAACTTCTAGGAATATGTTTTTGTTTTGTTTTGTCAGAACCTTTTCAGTTTGTTGGAAAAGCTGGGTAAGGACCCTGAAAGAGAGATGGGGCAAGTTCCAGACATTGGGCCCAGTTCGGGTCTTTGGCCTCACAGAAGGCTAATCAGGCTTTCAGCTGTGTAAGAGGGTTATAGAGCTACTGGCCTGATTAGGGTGTGCAGACTGCCTGGGAAGACTGCAGGATCTCTGTGAGAGAGACACGCTTCCTGATACAAGTGAGCTATACAGGGTACTGGAGAACTCTGTGTTTTGTTTAGTGATAGTTAGGAACATCTTGTGTTTAGTTAGTGCCGGACAGGCAAGGTATTTTCTTTTGCTGTTTGTTTTATTTTCTGTCTAATAAACAACTGGCTGGGGCCAGTTGTACCGGAAACTGGACTTGTGTGGTTCCTCAGCTGCTGCAGGCTGCCATTTATCCCAGGAAACGGCACCTTGTACCCTTACAGCGTTACAACTTGGTGGAGAATGCGAGCATTGATCTCACTACCTCTCGCATAAGTGAAAGCAGCAGCTTCATGAGGCCTGCAGAAAACGGTGGTTTATGCAGATACAGCACAGTGTGAAGTTGCTGAGATTCACCCCGAGGGTTTGATATATGTCCTGGGTGAAAGCAGCTACAAAGCCGCCTGAAAAATCTGTCGACATGGAGGAACAGCTTAAAGCCCTGCTGCAAGCTACAGTGGCTCAGCAAGAGGCCAACAGACAGCAGCAGATGGCTATGGAGGAAAATTGGAGGCAACAGCGTCAGGATAGAGAGGCCTTAGCAGAATGGGTGCAGAGACTTGCAGCTCGGGTTGGAGATGTGGCAGTCAGTGCTCCGACCAGCTCTAGTTCTATACGGGCCAGTCACTTCCTGCAAAAAATGACAGAGGCTGATGATGTGGAGGCCTATCTGACCACGTTTGAAAGGACTGCCGAGCGTGAGAACTGGCCGAAAGCACAGTGGGCCAGTCTGCTGGCACCTTTCCTGTCAGGTGAGCCCCAAAAAGCTTACTTTGATTTAAGCCCTGCTGAGGCTCGGGACTATGATAAACTAAAGACTGAGATCCTGGCCCACCTGGGAGTCACGCTGTCAGTACGAGCACAACGGGTGCACCGTTGGGTGTACGCCATGGAGAAGCCTCCGCGCTCCCAGATGCACGACTTTATCCAGCTAACAAAACAATGGCTACAGCCAGAGACATTAACTGGTCCCCAGATGGTTGAAAGAGTCGTCATGGACCGCTACTTGAGATCTTTGCCCATGGTCCTGCGCAATTGGGTGAGCCATGGAAACCCGGGTACTGCTGACCAATTAGTGGACATGGTAGAGAGGTATTTGGCAGCAGAGGAACTACTGATGACCACCCAGCAACTCATAGATCCTCGACAGCGCCCTTCAGTAAAGACTGGTAAGACTGTTCCGTGGGAAAACGTTGCTGGGCGGTTAAGAGAACGCAAGGCTGGAGAGACTGTAAACACTGGCCCTGGAGACAGGCCAATGGGGCTAGAACGGTCTGTGCTGCCCAAACGGATTGATAATCGTGTGGTTAAATGTTTTAGGTGTGGTATGCCAGGTCATGTTATTGCCAATTGCCCAGTCACGCAAGAACCCATGCACTGTGATGCTGCCTTTGAATGTCGCAGAATGTCTTTCTTTGCTAGGTTAGCCTGTACTGTGGTACCTTCACCTGAGCTGGAAAAACAAATGTGTGATGTGTTCTTAGAGGGTAACCGGGTAGAGGCCTTGCTAGATTCAGGAAGTTTAGTTACCCTCGTGAAAGCTGGGTTAGTGAACCCCTTAAAGGTCCAGCAAATACCTATTGGGGTAACTTGCATACATGGGGATACCCAACATTATGTCACTGCTGAAGTGAATATAGAAACTTGTTGTGGGTCAGCAATGGTTAAAGTGGGACTGGTCCCCACCTTGGTGCATGAGGCCATAATAGGGAGGGATTTTCCTCATTTTTGGAAACTGTGGGAATCACGGTTATCAACAGATGTGAGAAGTAAAGAGCCAGTTGATAATACCGGTGATTTTATGGATGTACGTGTGTCTTCGGAACTTTCTGACCCTTTGCCTTTTGCTAGTTTGGCTGGGGAAGTGACAGATGGGGAGTCCAGTGAGGACCCTCTTGCTGGGAACAGAGACATAGTAGTTAGAACTGAAAGCGTGCCTGACCTGGAGGTAAAGAAGGATCTGTTTGCGTCTGAACAGTTAAAGGATCCTACCTTAATAAAGGCTAGAGAGAATGTTAAGATTGTTAATGGGGAACCTGTGGTACCAGGTGACAGGGTTACGTATCCCCACATGGCCATCTGTAATGAGCTCTTGTACCACATTGTCAAAAAGGGTGAGGATGTGGTGGAACAGCTGGTAGTTCCCCAGCCTTATCGGAGAACGGTACTAGATTTAGCTCATAATCACGTTACCGCAGGACATTTAGGGGCAGAAAAAAAACACTGAAAGAGTTTTACAAAGGTTCTTTTGGCCAGGGGTTTATAAAGAAGTGTCTGAATATTGTTCTTCCTGTCCTGAATGCCAGTATCATGCCCCTAGACCCCATTTCAGGAGCCCACTAGTTCCCATGCCTATTATAGAGGTCCCGTTTGACAGAATAGCCATGGATCTCGTGGGGCCCTTGTTAAAGTCTGCTCGGGGCCATCAGTATATCCTGGTAATTATGGACTATGCCACTCGATATCCTGAGGCTGTCCCTTTACGCACTATCACAACCAAGGCGATAGCTAGGGAGCTGGTGTAAGTTTTTAGTAGAGTGGGAATACCAAAAGAAATTTTGACTGACCAAGGTACTCCATTTATGTCAAGGATCATGAAAGAATTGTGCAAATTATTTAAGGTCACTCACCTCAGGACGTCCATCTACCATCCCCAAACTGACGGGTTGGTGGAAAGGTTTAATAAAACATTAAAAAGTATGTTAAAAAAGGTTGTTGAGAGAGATGGGAAAAACTGGGATTGTTTGTTGCCCTACTTGTTAATGGCCATCAGAGAAGTTCCTCAGTCCTCTACGGGGTTTTCTCCATTTGATTTGTTGTATGGAAAACACCCCAGAGGGCTGTTGGACGTTGCCAAAGAGACGTGGGAAGGACAGCCCACTCCTTATAGAAGCGTTATTGAACATGTAACACAAATGCAGGATAGGATTGCAGCCGTGGTACCTGTTGTCAGAGAGCACATGGAAAAGGCCCAAAGTGCTCAACAGAGGGTCTATAACCGGAGTGCCAAGATACAGGAATTTGCTCCTGGAGATAGAGTTCTTGTTTTGGTACCCACTGTGGAAAGCAAATTCCTAGCTAAATGGCAGGGTCCATTTGAGATTAGGGAAAAAGTGAATGAGGTTAATTACAAAGTATACCAGCCGGGAAAGAGAAAACCCGAACAGATCTACCATGTTAACTTAATCAAACCCTGGAAAGATAGGTTGTCTCTGTCAGCAGAGCCTTGCCCTTCGGTGTCTTCACCCCAGTTGCTTCCTACAGTGAAGGTGTCAGAGACATTATCAGCTGATCAGAACAATCAGGTTAAAGAATTTCTCATCCAAAATAGGGAGATATTTTCAGAGCTGCCTGGACGAACGACCATAATAAAACATGACATTGTCACAGAACTAGGGGTCAGGGTTCATTTAAAGCCATATAGGATTCCTGAAGCTCAGCGAGAAGCTATTTCTAAAGAAGTTAAAACCATGTTAGAACTTGGAGTCATAGAGGGGTCTAACAGTGAGTGGTCCAGTCCCATAGTGCTCATCCCGAAGCCTGACGTTAGCATACGCTTCTGTAATGACTTTCGTAAGTTAAATGAGGTGTCCAAGTTTGACGCATACCCCATGCCCCGTGTGGATGAGCTTGTAGAAAGGCTGGGAACAGCCAGGTTTCTCACCACATTGGACCTGACCAAAGGTTACTGGCAAATACCTTTATCTGATAGCGCCAAAGAAAAAACAGCCTTCTCAGTTCCGGAGGGGCTGTACCAGTATAAGATGTTACCCTTTGGGTTGCATGGGGCTCCAGCAACCTTTCAACGGGTGATGGATAAAATTTTGAGGCCCCATAGAAAATATGCAGCTGCCTATTTGGATGATGTGGTAATTCACAGTACAGACTGGGGGTCCCATTTGGTTAAAGTACAAGCAGTACTGGACTCAATCAGAGAGGCAGGGTTAACTGCTAACCCAAAGAAGTGCTGCCTCGCAATGAAGGAGGTCAAATACTTGGGCTTCACCATAGGCAGAGGTCTGATTAGGCCCCAATTGAATAAAATTGATGCTATTCAAAACTGGCCTCGTCCAGTGAATAAAAAACAGGTAAGGGCTTTTTTGGGAATTAATGGGTACTATAGACGGTTTATTCCCAATTTTGCGACCACAGCGGTGCCATTGTCAGACCTTACCAAAGGGAAGCAGTCAAATATGGTGAAATGGAACCCTGATGCAGAAAAAGTGTTCCAAGCGTTAAAAGTGGCTTTGTGTTCACAACCGGTGTTGATAACACCAGATTTTTCAAAAGAATTTGTGGTACAGACAGATGCCTCAGAGGTAGGGATAGGTGCTGTGCTGTCCCTAACCAGAGATGGGGACGAACACCCTATCATTTATTTGAGTAGGAAACTCAATGAGCATGAAAAAAGGTATGCCATTGTGGAAAAGGAGGCTTTGGCCATTAAGTGGGCACTAGATACCTTGAGATATTACCTGTTGGGTAGACAATTCAGACTAGTGACGGATCATGCCCCTTTAAAATGGATGTATGTAAATAGAGGCAAGAATGCTCGGGTAACTAGATGGTTTCTAGAGTTGCAGGATTTTAAGTTTACTGTCGAACATAGACCGGGTACACAATTGGCCAACGCAGATGCATTGTCCCGCATATTCTGTCTGGGGGCTACAAGTGTTCCGGCCCCTAGGTCGAAACAGGGGAGGGGGATATGTGACAAGAACACTGGGATAGTGTTTGAGGGCAGGTATGTTTGTCCCAGGTTCTTGTCTTACATGAATTAGAAAAATGAAAACTTCTAGGAATATGTTTTTGTTTTGTTTTGTTTTGTCAGAACCTTTTCAGTTTGTTGGAAAAGCTGGGTAAGGACCCTGAAAGAGAGATGGGGCAAGTTCCAGACATTGGGCCCAGTTCGGGTCTTTGGCCTCACAGAAGGCTAATCAGGCTTTCAGCTGTGTAAGAGGGTTATAGAGCTGCTGGCCTGATTAGGGTGTGCAGACTGCCTGGGAAGACTGCAGGATCTCTGTGAGAGAGACACGCTTCCTGATACAAGTGAGCTATACAGGGTACTGGAGAACTCTGTGTTTTGTTTAGTGATAGTTAGGAACATCTTGTGTTTAGTTAGTGCCGGACAGGCAAGGTATTTTCTTTTGCTGTTTGTTTTATTTTCTGTCTGATAAACAACTGGCTGGGGCCAGTTGTACCGGAAACTGGACTTGTGTGGTTCCTCAGCTGCTGCAGGCTGCCATTTATCCCAGGAAACGGCACCTTGTACCCTTACAGTGTTACATTAGCTTATTGTTAATTGATTTTCTAAACAGCTTCGGTTCCTGGGTATTGTCTATTCGTTTGTTTTTGCCTTCAGGTGAGACAATGACAATCCAGTACTCATTGTTTAAAATAGAAACTTGGATATCCCAGTAAACAAAGCTGTTTGCTTTCTTCATAGAATTTCAAAGCTTAGTGTAAATAAGGCCATTGTATTTTAGTCTCTGGGAGTTTTAATTTATGTGTGACTGAGCTTCATGCTATTTAGAAGGACCAAGCAGACAGTGTGGGATTTTTACAATATATATATTAGATCTGTGGTTTTTCCATGAGAGTACAAATTCCACTGTAATTACTCGTACCACGCTCTAATGCGCCGGACCGTGGGTGCGACCATATGCAATTTGCGGATATGTGCACGCATGGTGGACATGTGTGTGTGGTTTGTACGTGATGTGTGTACTGCAATATTTTTCGACTTTGGTCATAGGTGGTAGCCATTTCTATTGAGTCTGCCCTGCTATAGAATTGCATGTGTACTGTACGGTGCATAGAACCTTAACAGTAGAACTGCTCCTGCAGCTTTGCCCTGGTTTATGTGAATAAAAATAATAATAAAGTGTCTGGAAAAAACTAACATGCATTCGTACTTTAGGAATCGAACTTGGGACTCTGAGTATAGGAAGCGGAACACTTCACCACTTCGCCGCAGACAGATGAATAAATCCATTGGTTTTGATTATGCTGTAATGGCTATGGGATTAGGCTGCTAACATACTGTACAAAATTCCTAATCTCAAGAGGCAATAGTGAACTTCTAACACGTCCATTTGCGACAGTGTACACTACTGGTTTTATGTTGTTTTGTCTGCGGGACTTGGATGCTCACATATTCATAAAGTACTGTAGATGGATCATATACTGTATGCTGTACTATTTGTGTCTGTACCATATATACTGTATTAAATAATGCAGCGTAATGAGTATTTACTGTATTAAATAATGCAGCGTAATGAGTATTTACTGTATGCAGAGTAATGAGACGCCTTAGTAAAGTAGTCCTTATTATATATTTCAGTATTGTATTTTACGGGAGACCACACACATGCGCAGTGGTGATTGTAAAAAGTGACATCTGGTGGATGATCGCAGGTATTACACTTAAAGGTAACGCCAAATGCTCTGTCTGCCTCCGTGCGATTAGGTACGCCTCTCTTTGACTAGGCGCGCCTCCCTACGCCCTGGTACACTGCGTATGCTCGATCGGGACAAACGCCTCAGCCAGTCAAGATAAATGTGGCTACATCTGTACTTCTCAATTGCAGCAGTTAACCCATAAGGTTGCAGTCAATGAGAATAGAATTGGTAATTTATGCCATGACATTGCGCAAGCACAATGCTCCATTACACACCTTGAGAAAGAAAATCGTCAGTTATGGTATAAACTGGATGACGCAAAAAAGGATCGTAAAAAGTACAGTAAGGATTGTAAAAAGTACAAATTAGCAAAAACTGTGAACAATCGCAAAATTGCGAAAGCACGCCCAAATGGAAAATCTGCAACACTAATTTAATGTTACAAAAAAAGGTGGACTTGTCAAATTTGCAAATTTTGCGATGAGAGTTAAAATTCCGCATTTTTTGCTAAAAAAACGTACACTTAGTGGCATTTTTTGCGTAAAAGTTTCTGATGTCACAATTTAACATCAGCCACACATAACATTGAGCCAACCATGCCTACTGACAGGATGCGTTGAACAACAAGACGACCTTCTTCAACTGGTGAATCCACAAACGCAGGCGAAAAAGGAAATTTTTTTTTTTTTCATGTTGAAAGTTTACACACATGACATATTAATGTTTCTTTGTTATTATTAACATTCCTTATCTTATTGTTTAATGTGAAAATATTTATTTTTTTAAAAAGTAGCGCTTAATTAAAATGTCCACAAAATCACAATTATTGTGGTGATGTCATTGAACATATGTTTCTTTGTCAAGGGGGGGGGGTGACCTTACACATGTATGTGGGTATGATTTTTGAAGATAATACTTGTTTGTTGCTTTAAATCAGAAAAAAACTCCGCTTTTAAACAACAAGCCATTAACCAAACAAAAAAAACTTGCTTGTAAATGTTATTGTACATGTTTGTAGGAAAACAAGTGTGCTCTTGACAAACCAGCATTGTTATTAACTTAAAGAATTATTAGATTACTACTAACATATATTTTAGAGCACAGGTTCTCAAACTCGGTCCTCAGGACCCCACACAGTGCATGTTTTGCAGGTCTCCTCACAGAATCACAAGTGAAATAATTAGCTCCACCAGTGGACCTTTTAAAATGTGTCAGTGAGTAATTAAGACACTTGTGCACTTGCTGGGTTACCTTCAAAACATGCACTGTGTGGGGTCCTGAGGACCGAGTTTGAGAACCACTGTTTTAGAGTAATACATGTGTTAAATAGTTTAAACCTCCCTTGCATGTTGTTAAGTTTCAATGCAGCTGAATAAACTGAATTGTGGTCAGCAGTGTGAGCAGTGCCATTTCTTGCGGCGGGCTAGCCGTGCAACCGCATGGGGTGCCCGCCGCGGCACTTCTGATTCACTTTGATTCCCACCACTTTGATTCCCACCACATTCCGGAGTTTCACGGAATGACGCTGGTGCGTTGTGACGTCATGACACAATTGCGTCATTCCATGAAACTCCGCCCCCCGAGCTGGGTACGTGGGAGGAGAGAGGAGGGGGAGCCAAGCCTACAGGAAGGGCCAGCATGACGGAAGACGAGGAAGAGGCGGCCGTAGAGCGAGAAGAACTGCTTCAAACGTAGGTCAGTCTCTCTCTCTCCCCCCCACTCCCTCCCCTTCTCTGCCACCTGCCATCATGTGTAAAATGGGGGCTTTTGCCTGCCATCATGTGTAAAATGGGGACTCTTGCCTGCCATCATGTGTAAAATGGGGACTCTTGCCTGCCATTATGTGTAAAATGGGGACTCTTGCATGCTTAATGTGTAAAATGGGGACACTTGCTTGCCGTACTGTGGAAAATGGGGACACTTGCCTGCCGTACTGTTGAAAATGGGGATACTTGCCTGCCGTATTGTGGAAAATGGGGACTCTTGCCTGCCATAATGTGGAAAATGGGGATTTAATGTATCAAGGGCATTGCGATGTATGGCATAATATATATATATATTTTTTTTGTGGTCGCCGTGATCTGTCGGTGCAAGGTCAAAAACTGGGCTGCAAGGTAGTCTTTACAGATGAGGTCACACCCATTTTAATGAGACCACGCCGATTTTATTGAGGCCACGCCCCCTTGCTGGGAGCACGCGCGCATACCGTTTACTTTTTATATCTATAGGGGGCACATTTTTTTCTTATGTTAAGGGGGGAGGGCATTTTTTAATATCGCACTGGGAGCCACATTGGCTAGAAACAGCCCTGAGTGTGAGCTGCTTCAGCTGGGTGTAATGAAGCAATGATTGCAGTATACATTGAACATTCTACAACTGAGGTCAGCTTGTGCAGATTTTAAGTTAGACCTGTAGTCACTCAGAAACTGCACACCATAATTGTGCATTCAGTTGCAAAAATTGCATATGCACCGCCTACCGATCATCAGCATATGCCCACAACACACCCTTTAGTACGCCGCTACACGCCTAGTTTTCGTAGTGCATACGCAGTTTTTGCTATGTCTCAGAAATTGTATTTTTTGTCCCAGATTTTGCATTTTTTGTCTCAGATTTTACGTATTTTCACAATTTTTGCGATTTGTGCAGCTTTGCGTTCCTTGTTGAATTAGCCCCAATATCCGATTATTGGGGATACCTGAGACTGTCAAGGGATCTGATTCATCTGCTTTTGTACAAACCACTCTACCTTCTCTGCTGGGAATAAATGATACTTGCAAAGATCTCATAATTGAGAGGGTTCATCGGGTTGGCTCCCCAACCCTTACCCCGTCTTCCCGTCCTCGAATTACACTATTTAGGTGTATGAATTACCTGCACAAGGTTGCTTATTGGACTGCCTCTTAGACAACATCATAATCTCATTGGGAAAACAAAAGGTTATATCTTTTTCAGGATTTCTCAGTGGAACTTATGTGCGCAGAAAAGGCGTTTAACCCAATCTGTTCTACTCTGGTCACCAAAAAACGTATATTTGCTTTGTTGTATTCGGCGAAACTTCGAATTTATGATGGAGATCCGTTTGTGGATTTTACGTCAGCATTGGATACGTTGGCTTATATACAAGAGGAGGGTGCTGAAAACCATGCTGACATCTCTGATCCCATTCCCACATCTCAGGATACTTGATCACTATGCAACTGCTGAGTATACTGACATACTACACGTATATAGCCTTTCCTTGCTATTATTAGTGCAATTGTTATTTTAAACCATTTTTCTCTTACTAATTGTACCTTTACAGTGTAGTTGATATTGTTACCGACATCAGGTGGAGATAGGCTTTATATCTACCACATATTCAAATTGTTGTATTTGTACAGTATGCCATGTATCCTACTTTTCATATATTATATATGCTGTACATTTTCTAGTGCTGGCCGAGGGTAACCGGCCGGTTAAAGTTAATTTGTTTTTTGTTTTTATGCTCACAGATATTCCCGGAAGTCGAGTGGTGATAGTTTCATCACACCTGTGTACGTTTATTCTTATTTTTGTTTTACTGTTAGTGTTTTCCTATGACCCTCCCATCCCTATCCATTTTTTCCTTCTCGTAGCCTATAATATATATCTACATGTAATATGTCATTTTGATGTCACACATTTCGACTTTTTGATCATCTGGTATGACTGAGTTGAAAATTGGATCATTCAACATTGGAGTCATTAACTCCTCTGCCAAAAGGCAGAAAATTTTTATTTATTTATCAAAACAAAATCTGGATATAGCATTCCTCCAGGAATCTCATCTTACACAACCTGAAACTCTCAAATTGCAATCTCTTAAGTGGAAAATGATGGCATCGACATCTTTCAATTATAAGTCCAGAGGAGTGGTCATTTTAGTAAAGCGTAGTTTGAATGTTGTTTTGACGTCAACTGATGTGGATTTAAATGGCAGATATGTTATGGTTAAACTTGTACTAGATGATATGCCTTTTATATTTTGTAACGTCTATGCTCCAAGTACCTATAGTAGATTGTTTTTCAGAACTCTTATTTTCTAAATTGCTACCCCTTTGCCAGGACAACATGGTGGTCTGTGGAGATGTGAATCTGGTATCCTCTACTTACCTGGATCGATCCAATTCCTCCAGCAGCAATACTTCCCTCCCTAAAGTAGGTATCCCTTTTTTCTGTAAACACGTCCAACTTATAGAGGTTTGGCGTGCTTTGCACCCTATTGATAGGGATTTTTCCTGCCTTTCCATGGCCGACAACACTCTTTTCAGAATCGACTATACTTTAATTTCTCACCAACTTTTCCCTAAAATAACCGAATCTGTAACTGAACCGATAGTAATTTCTGATCACGCATTAGTTTGGTTCGCCATTAATCTTCGATCTACACAACCCCCCCACCCCCCACAATGGAGATTCCCATCTCATTTAATAACTCTACTAAATTTGTGACACACTAACGGCAACATGGGATAATTACTCATTCTCTAACGCAAATTACGCAGGTCATAATCCACCTCTTTTTTGGCAGACAGCTAAAGCTGTGCTACGGGGAGGAATTATCTCTTATACCTCGGCACTTTGTAAACAGTATGCTCAGTCCTATATAGATTAGAGATGTGTGGTGGGCACTTTTCGTGTTTTGTGTTTTGGTTCTGGTTCCATGCTCGTGTTTTGGATCTGGATTGGTTTTGCCAAAACCACCCTTTCATGTTTTGATTTTGGATCTGGATGATTTAAAAAAAAAACATAAATACAGCTAAAATCACAGAAATTGGGGGTAATTTTGATCCTACGGTATTATTAACCTCAATAACATTCATTTCCACTCATTTCCAGTCTATTCTGAACACCTCACAATATTGTTTTTAGGCCAAAAGGTTACACCGAGGTGACTGTATGACTAAGCTAAGCGACACAAGTGTGTGGCACAAACACCTGGCCCATCTAGGAGTGGCACTGCAGTGGCAGACAGGATAGCACTTAAAAAAATAGTCCCCAAGCAGCACATCATGCAAAGAAGTAAAAGAGGTGCAATGAGTTAGCTGTATGACTAAGCTAAGTGACACAAGTGTGCGGCACAAACACCTGGCCCATCTAGGGTTGGCACTGCAGGTCTACTGCACTAATGGTGGATACTGGACACACGTCTAACACCAGCATAGTTGTTATGGCCTCAGTAATCTGCTTTGAAACAGGGTGACTGCTGTCATATTTCATCTTCCTCGCAAAGAACTGTTGGACAGTCAATTGCTTAGTTGAAGTAGTACAAGTGGTCTTCCGACTTTCCCTCTGGGATGACAATCGACTCCCAGCAGCAACATCAGCAGCGGCAGCAGCAGCAACATTAGAAGGAAGTGGTTCTTGATCTTTCCATATTTTATCCTCCAAATTTTTGTTCTCCATTATTTTTCTGGAGTTATTTAACAAAATGCAGCACAGGATAGCGTACCTCTATACCACACAGGGCAAACCCTGTGAAAATGATTTTTATTAAATATTAATAACCCCTTTATTTGGAGTAAATAATATACAGCACAGGACAGCACCACTGGACTGGATTTATACGGCAGTACCACTGGACATATACGGCAGTATCACTGGACAGGATTTATATGCCAGTACCACTGGATTTATACAGCAGTATCACTGGACATATACGGCAGTATCACTGGACATATATGGCAGTATTACTGGACTTATATGGCAGTATCACTGGACTTATATGGCAGTATCACTGGACTGGATTTATATGGCAGTATCACTGGACTTATATGCCAGTACCACTGGCATTATATGGCAGTATCACTGGACTTATAAGGCAGTATCACTGGACATATACGGCAGTATCACTGGACTGGATTTATACGCCAGTACCAATGGATTTATATGGCAGTACCACTGGACATACACAGCAGTATCACTGAATTGGATTTATATGCCAGTACCATTGGATTTATATGCCAGTACCACTGGATTTATACGACAGTATCACTGGACATATATGGCAGTATCACTGGACATATAAGGCAGTATCACTGGACTTATACGGCAGTACCACTGGGCTGGATTTATACGGCAGTATCACTGGACTAAATTTATATGGAAGTATCACTGGTCTTATACGCCAGTACCACAGGAATTATACGGCAATGTTACTGGACTTATATGGCAGTATCACGGGACATATACGGCAGTATTACTGGACTGGATTTATATGCCAGTACCACTGGACATATATGGCGAATCACTGGAATTATATGGCAGTACCGCTCGACATATATGGCAGTATCACTGGACTGGATTTATATGCCCAGTACCACTGGATTTATACTGCAGTATCACTGGACTTATACGGCAGTACCACTGGACTTATACGGCAGTACCACTGGAATTATATGCCAGTACCACTGGAATTATATGCCAGTACCACTGGAATTATACGGCAGTATCACTGGAATAATACGGCAGTACCACTGGACTTATACGGCAGTACCACTAGACTGGATTTATACGGCAGTACCACTGGACTTATACGCCAGTACCACTGGAATTATATGGCAGTATCACTGGAATTAAACAGCAGTACCACTGGACATATTCGGCAGTACCACTGGACATATACAGCAGTATCACTGGACATGTATGGCAGTATTACTGGGCATATACGGCAGAATCACCGGACTGGATTCATACGCCAGTACCACTGGATTTATATGGCATTACCACCAGGGCTGGTTCAGGTGCTTCGTGAATAGGACCTTTGCTGTGCGGTGCGCGGTGACATCATCACGCACCGCACAGTAAAGGTCCTCTCCACGAAGGGAAACTAGACGCATAGCGTCTAGTTTCCCTTCACAGCGGGCAGCGGCAGCGGGACACAGCTGGCAGCGGGGGGCACAGCAGCAGCGGATCTTGCCCTGGTGTGGCACCCTCCGGGGGGCGCCGGCGCCCTCCAGAAGTCGGCGCCCTGGGCAAAAGTCCTGCTCGCCCGTGGCAAGATCCTCTACTGAGTACCACTGGACATATACGGATGTATCACTGGAACTACATGGCAGTACCACTGGACATATACGGCAGTATCACTGGACTTATACGGCAGTACAACTGGACTTATACGCAGTAACACTGGATGTATACGCCAGTACCACTGGAAATATACGGCAGTACCACTGGAATTATAGGGCAGTACCACTGGACTGGATTTATACGGTAGTATCACTCGATTTATATGCCAGTACCACTGGAATTATACGGCAGTATCACTGGAATTATACAGCAGTACCAGTGGATTTATACGGCAGTACCACTGGATTTATACGGCAGTATCACTGGACTTATAGAGCAGTATCACTGGACATATACGGCAGTATCACTGGACTTATACGGCAGTACCACTGGACTTATATGGCAGTACAACTTGACTTATACGCAGTACCACTGGATGTATACGCCAGTACCACTGGAAATATATGGCAGTACCACTGGAATTATATGGCTGTACCACTGGACTGGATTTATACGGCAGTATCACTGGATTTATATGCCAGTACCACTAAAATTATACGGCAGTATCACTGGAATTATACGGCAGTACCTCTGGATTTATACGGCAGTACCTTTGTACTTGATTTATACGGCAGTATCACTGGACTTATACAGCAGTATCACTGGACATATATGGCAGTATCACTGGACATATACGGCAGTACCACTGGACTCATACAGAAGCACAGGTACATCACTACTGGACTGATGCAGGACATTACAGCACCACTGCAATGGACTGGGCTTATACAGCAGCACTGGACATATGGCAGCAGAGGACACCACCACTGTGACTGGACTGATGCAGCACAAGACACCACCACTGGACTGATGCAGCACAACACAGCACCATTGCACTGGACTTATACATCTGCATTGGTCATATGGCAGCAGAGGACACCACCACTGTGACTGGACTGATGCAGCATAAGACACTACACTGGACTGAGCAGCACAAGACAGCACTGGAATCGCCACCCCACTTTTCCTCCTGCACAGACACTGTGGACGGAGACACATCCTCTTGTTACACTCTCTGGGACTGGAGTGAAAATGGTGGCGACGCACGGCTCCTTATTTGGAATCCAAACCCTGCGAGAATCCGACAGCAGGATGATGATGTTTTGCCTCATTCTGGTTTCTGAGTCAGGCAGGAAAACCCGAGCTGGGCTCGAATCCAGGCTCGGGTAGTGAAGTCCAGTAGGGTTCGATTCTCAGGGAACCTAACTCGCTCATCTCTAATATAAATATACAGTACAATGACCTTTAACCGAGGCCTTTCAAATTTATACAACTAATCCATGCCCTATACATAAACAAAATGATCTGAAACTCAAGCTTCAACTTGATGAATTATTATAAACAATGGGCGATAAACTCAAGTTTAAAACTGATTTTAAGTTCCACAATTTTTGAAATAAAACCGGCAGATTATTGATCAATTTATTGACAGTCACTTAGCCCCCTGCAATTGTCCATCGTTTGAAATTGCCAGACGGCTCAGTTACAACTGACCCTCAACAAATAGCGGAAACTATGAGAATGTATTATGAATCTCTTTCCTCTCTACCATTAGATCCCACTTTACATGATGTACCATCCCCATATGTAGCTCCTTCTATGATGCAAATATCCTACCCTCAAGTTCCTCCTTAACCGTCCTCTAACCTGATATCTTCAATATCACTTGAATAAATTCGGGAGGCAACTGCGCATCTCAAATCATCTAAATCCCCGGGGCCAGATGGTTTCATGGGTGAATTTTATAAACTTCTTTTACCAAAACTTAAAATCCACTTAACTGCCCTATTTAATCACAATTGGAATCTCAAGAGGTCCCTCTTTATTTCAACTCTGCTTACATTAACGTTTTACAAAAACCAGGTCGCGATAGTTCTAACCCGGGGTCTTATCACCCTATCTCATTATTAAAATGTCGACTATAAAAATTTTCCGAAAAATCTTGTTAACCATTTAAAACATTCCCTACCCCATGTAATACATTCCAATCAAACCGGTTTTATTATTGGTAGACATTCAGTTCTCAATGTTAGGCAAGTCCTTTCCACCATTTATCACTTATCTTCTTTTAAGCCAAAATCTTCCAATATCATCTTATTCCTAGATGCCGAAAAGGCCTTTGATTTAATAACCTGTCCTCACCTTTACCATACTCTTGAACTATTTGGATATCCTCTTTTATTTATTTATTTCATATATTCGCTTTATACTACCCCTAAATCACAACTTCTCTGTAACGGACATCTTTCTACACCTTTTAATATATGTAAAGGGACCACACAGGGATGCCCACTTTCCCCCTTACTCTTCGCCTTGGCCATAGAACCCTTGGCGATCTCTATTCACAATTCCACAGAGATCACGGGTATCCAAATAGGCAGTACTGTGCAAAAGATTGCCCTATTTGCAGATGACATTTCTCTCAAACCCCCAGGTGTCTATCCCTGCAGCTATGAATGTTATAAAAATGTTTGGTATGTCAGCGGTTTTCAAAATCAATACTGCAAAGTCTATACTCTTGCTCTCTGGTTCTACTATTTTTTCTTCTGAACCTTCTCTTATTACTGACTTTGCTGTAGCAGGGGACAAAATGAAATATTTAGGTGTAAATATCCCATCTGATCTCTCCCTATTGTATAAACTGAACTTTACTACTGTTCTTTCTAAAATGTTTACCCTTTATGAATCCTGGATGTCTGTCCCTTTCTCTCTGTTGGGTAGGCTGGCAGTAATTAAGAATATTATTTTTCCTAAAATATTTTATATATTACAAATGATGGAAATGGGTTTATCCAAGTCTGACCTTAAACGTTTTGACTCCCTCACATCTAAGTTTCTTTGGCAGGGAAAACACCATAGGATAGCACTACCTAAATTGCAATTCTCTCGTAGTAAAGGTGGTTTGTCGACCCCTAATTTGCACTTTCATACCTTATCTATCCATTTCCGATATATATCAGATTGGCTACTTTCTACTTCACATTACACTGACCACATTTTAGACACTGCCTTGCTGACCCCTTTCTCACCGAGCTCTCTTTTGCATACGAAAAAGACAAATATACCACCTTCTATATTACTCAACCCATTATTTTATACTAACTATGCTACTTGGATCACCATCAATAAGCGATCATCTAGAGACTACTCAACCTCTCCTTGTTCCATTGTGGGGGAATCCTTCTTTTCCACCATCACTGACGAATCGGTCCTATTGCTGCTGGAGGGACAAAGGCCTAGCTCTCACCTCTCAAGTTTTCAATCCCAGAGGTAAGATTCTTTCATTTGCAGACTTCCAAAAACCTTCCAATTAATGAATACAGAATTTTATATGTATCTGCAGACAAGACATTTTGCCTTATCCTTAAATAGCACAATCCGATTTACTAATTCCATTGCCATTCTATGTTTGCTACACATGGCTCCTTGTCATATAAAACTACTGTATTCCTTACTTACACAGACAATACCCAAAAAGCCCTGGCATAATTTGTTTCAGTCTTGGAAAACTGATATACCTAATCTAACTTCTAGTACTGATTTGACGAAACATTATGATAAAGTTATTAAACTTTTAAAATCATTATATCTTCAAGATGTTCATATTAAAACTATTTATAGGGCGTACATATTGCCTGGCCAATGACAACATGTATTTTCAGATTTATCATGAGCTTGCCCGAAATGCTCTCACTCATCATTCAACTTTTTTCACTGCTTCTGGTCTTGTGGCGTTGTTAAATTGTTTTGGCACAAAATATTACATTTTATTGCAAAACTATATGAAATTAGATTACCCCCAGACCCTTTGGCATGTCTCTGTGCTAACTTTGAAACTTGTGATCTAAAAGCTCGGAAGACTGAAATGCTTCCATTTCTTGTTACTATTATGACAATTGAAAAAAAGTAATTTTGACTTATTGGATCCCTAAATCCGCTCCCTCGCTTGGTGAGGTCATAGAAAAGTTGTTACAGCTACTTTATCTAGGTAGAAAATACTTTAGAAAATGTGCGCACCATGGGGGTAATTCCAAGTTGACCACAGCAGGATTTTTGATAGCAACTGGGCAAAACCATGTGCACTGCAGGGGAGGCAGATATAACATGTGCAGAGAGAGTTAGATTTGGGTGTGGTGTGTTCAATCTGCAATCTAATTTGCAGTGTAAAAATAAAGCAGCCAGTATTTACCATGCACAGAAACAATATAACCCACCCAAATCTAACTCTTTCTGCACATGTTATATCTGCCTCCCCTGCAGTGCACATGGTTTTGCCCAGTTGCTATCCAAAATCCTGCTGCGATCAACTTGGAATTACCCCCTAAACTGGGATGCAGCTACATAGTGCACATAAGTGTGCATCCACAAACACACTAAAGGCAATAGTACAATAGAAAAAACTGTGCACAAATAGTAGCGCTCTCCAATCACATTACAACCATAACACCTTTATGTGACAAACTTCAGTTAAAAAACGATTCACCGTTTACAAGGAGGGATGATCTCTGACCTCCCTGAAGCTGAGTGATGCCAGAAATATAATTCAGAGTCCACTTATATGAATAGCAGTCCTCCTTATTGTCTCTGATATAGATATACTGTGGGACCTGCACAATACGTGTCTCCTAGTCCCTTTCACAGGAAGCAGTAAGGAGACACTTGGAAAATAACAAACATAGTGTAGCAATCCTTAAAATTGAGACACAATTTATTTTACAGATTGCACTTACAAACATCAAAGTAAAAGCAGCATAACAAATGGACTCTTTAGGGCATATCACCAATCCCAGATGGTTTTAACTCTGTGGGGATCCTCAGACACCAGATGTATAGTGGGTAATCGGGTTACTGAGCTCCGGATGCATGGCTCCACATCTATAAGGATAGTCCCCGAAGAGGGATGGATAAGTCCAGGAGTCCACAAAAACAAGAGCCACGCTCTACGCGTTTCGGACACATGGTCCTTCGTCAGAAGCGTGGTTGTACTGGCTCAAACATGAAATATTTAAACCCTACACCGTAGTCACACAGCTGGGTTCCATCCATTGCCGCTAATCGGCATCCTCCCAGTGATTCACTTCCGCTCTTGGATGAGAGACAGGAAGCGGAAGTCCTGTCTGCGGTTCACCTGCGTTCCACCTGCCGGAAGTTCACTTGTTTGCATTCCATTTAACTCAATAAGCATTCCACGGTCATCCAAACTGGTCCATTCGTCATAGAGCAATGATAGGATGTCCACAAAAGCAAATATCAGTCCCAAAGTCATAACGTCCCGGTCATAAAAAATCAACATACAAAAAGAAAATATAAATACAAAAATTTATAAAAACAATTAAGAATGTAGAGACAGAGACACATTAAGGTAGAAAACACTTGAGTTCAAATTCACCGTTTAGTCCCCAGGGAACAAGGGTACCCAAACGGTAAATCCACCTCATTTCTGCTTGTGACAGTCTTTTTTTCCATGTCTCTAGCCCTCCATCTAGGGAGAATCATTTGGATTCCACAAAAAGACTTTAAAAAACATTCTTTAGAATTGTGTGTTTTTTTTAAATGTAGGGCAACTGTATGGGTTAAAAAATTTGATGTTCCATGTGCTTGTAACTGATATAGCTGCTCAGATGAATAGGATAGATAATGGCAAAAATATTGAGCGCTTGATAGACTAATAAAACTAAGTGGCACCTGTAAAGAAAAAGTTTCATTAACTTATGTTTACAGCTCTTTTTAGAGCTTTGTTTGTGGTATCAGCACAGTCCATTGGAGATCTACCTTTCCCTACCTCACTCTGTGTTCACGGGATTCCTCAGCCCGTGAACACAGAGGGGCAGATGTATTAACCTGGACAAGGCATAAAGAAGTGATAAACCAGTGATATGTGCAAGGTGATAAAGGCACCAGCCAATCAGCTCCAATGTGTAAATTAACAGTTCAGATCTGATTGGCTGGTGCCTTTATCACCTTGCACATATCACTGGTTTATCACTTCCTTATGCCTTCTCCAGGTTAATACATCTGCCCCAGAGTGAGGTAGGGAAAGGTAGACAGGTGCCACTTAGTTTAATTAGTCTATCAAGCGCTCAATATTTTTGCCAGCAACTGTATGGGTGTCTAGGCCTCTGCGTATATTATAGATGTGTTCTGCCCATCTAACCTTAACACATCTTCCAGTTCTTCCAACGGGATCGGTATGAAATACCTCCAATCAAAATCCCAACAGTCAAAATCCCTACAGCAATTAACCGATGGTCAAAATCCTGACATGGACAAAATACCAACATTTAAAATACAGACAAGGTCAAAATACCGACATGTAAAATACCGACAGGTCAAAATACCAACATACGTTTTTCATTGGGTTTTTTGTGTGTATGTCGACATAGGTCAACATGGACACCATATAAGTGTACTGCGTCCCCTTGCATGGCTCTCTGCACTCACCATGCTTCGGGCATGGTGCCTCGCTGCACTCGGCACACTATTATATTCCCCCTCCAGGTCCACTGGGATGGTAAAGTATGATTAAGTCGGTTTCAAAGAAAAAAATCATGAAAAACGCATGTCGGCATTTTGACCTGTCGGTATTTTGACCTTGTCAGTATTTAAAATGTCGGTATTTTGTCCATGTTGGGATTTTTACCTTGTTGGGATTTTGACTGTCTGTCAATTGCTGTCAGGATTTCGACCGTCGGGATTTTGATTGGAGGTAAATTGACTGCATCCCCTTCCAACATAGAACAAACCATATGCACACTCCAAGATGTAAACCACATTTCTGGAGTGGCATGTGATGAATTCCCTTATTGGGTAGGAGTGGCCATAAACCGTAAATTCGGTCACTTTACGTGATGATGACTTAACGGTTTTGCACATCAGGCAATCACCGCACCGGTGAAAGCCCTTTGTCCTTATACTCTGTCTTGACTCATTCTCCACACTACTCTTTAGAAGTTGATTTTTTAAAGATGGAGCTTTCTTATACACAAAAACTGGCCTTTCAGGCAGCAAAGGTCCTAAAACTGAATCCTGTTTAAGGATATTCCAATTGGACCTAAAGACCCGTTCTATACTTTTAAAAGATCGATTATATTGACTGATAACATCCCACTTAAATTTCTCATCGGGTAACTCAGGATTAATTTTAACTTTTAATAATGTATCCCTCTCTATACTGGATACCTTTGTTCTTGCCTTATCCAACAAATTTAGAGGATAACCTTTTTTTCAAAAAACAGTCTGAAATCTCATCTAATTGTTGATCACAAATCTCTGCATCTGTACAATTCCTTTTTATCCTTGCAAACTGGATGAAAGGAATACTGTCCAGCCAGCTTGCATGATGCTCGCTGGTTCTATATATAAAACTGTTGGAATTGGTGGTTCTAGTATTCACTTGCCCGTTACCAATGTAAATACTAAGATCCAGAACGGAAACCTCTACATCATTGATGTTAAACACCAGTTTAATCGACATGTCATTAAGGTTTAAACCATCACAGAACTCCTTTAAGGGACTCCCAATCACCTTGACAGATGAGTAGGACGTCATCTATATAGCGCTGCCAGAACACCAGGCTTGCCACCAACACACCACCAGGCCAGATGCGCTGGTCTTCCCAGTACGCCATAAACAAATTTGCATAACTCGGGGCGAACCTGGTGCCCATGGCAGTGCCAACTCGCTGTAAGTAAAAGTCCCGTCAAAATAAAAGTAGTTATTAAGCAAGATAAACTTAATACTGTCCAAAATAAACTTTTTCATAATACCACTCATAGAGCTAATATTTAGAAAGTGAGAAACTGCAGTGAGCCCCTTCTCAAGATCTATTAACGTGTACAAAGTACACACATCGGCTGTGCATAAGATGTCTCCCTCTTCCCATTTTTATTGAATGATTCTCCTAAGGGTTTCACCCGTATCTTTTAAAAAGGCCCTAGTTGACTGTACCAAAGGTTGAAGATGATAGTCAACCATTGCTGACAAGTTACTTGTCAGACTATTACACCCGGACACAACTGGTCTACCCGGTGGGTGGAGGGGGTCCTTATGTATTTTAGGGAGGACATACAGTGTGGGGATTGATGGATCAGATATATTTAAGTACTCAAATTCTTTTTCGGTAATCACTTTCATTTCTAATGTTTAGTACTCAGATCTAAAGAGAAAGAGGAAAAGAAAATCAACTTTTAATAGCAGCACTCATTCCCTAAATTATTTTTTGATTACAAATATAATTTATTCAGATATATTATTAGTAATAGTGTAAACTACGAAAAAGATTCTCAATACCCACATGTGATATAAGTACCTTTATTATTACCACATATGATGTATTATATGTCCCCTTTATTTTAAAGCGGACAAATGAGTGAAATATTAAAACAATAGAGACAGAATAACGTGTAAGAAAAAACAAATTAAATTTATGTGTATAAAGATGTATTTAAAAGAAAGTGCTAGTACGCTGTCTTGATTTATGGATCAATAAATACCTGTGATTCAAAGAATTTTTAAATGGTTTATTTAATTTGTTGAAACAACCACTGATTCTTTCTAGCCAGTGATGTTTATATAGGGTTACAGAATGTATCAGTGTTGTAACATTTCTGATGAATTCTCAATTTTGTAGATCACAATGCAACATTTGTTGCTATATAGTGAAGTGATGAGAATGTTAGGAACAACACTGCAAATATCCGGATGATAGTTTACCTGTCTGTTATAAACATGAGGTTATTATTGCCTTCAATAATGCCGGTATACGATTACACGCTGACAAATTGTTCTTTGATATTGATATTGGGTATTATAAATTACCCCTATTGGAATGTGTGCTCACTAATTATAAATCGAAAAAATTGATAGTCCAGTTTCAATGGATGGATGGTCCTCAGAGATACTAGCGATAAATATGAGAAAAATGAGACACTAAGGGGCTAAATAAATGGCGGCCATATAATTAAGATACATCTATTTGTTACACATAAAAATAAAACAGATAATGGATATTAGATCTGCCAATAGAAGGATCCAGAATGGTAACATTTAATGGTATGGAGTTATCAGACATCTCCAAAAAATTGGAACCATTGGAAATAATAATAAAACGAAATATCATTTTCCCACTTACTGGATGAAAAACATAAAACATATCCAACAAATCTATATATACATTACAGAATACTAATAAGTAAGGAACATCACTTTTAAAGGAACAATTATATTACATGGGATTACTATATGGGCATTTTATTATAGATTTCAAAAGTATTGTTGTCATATTCATAACTGATTGTCATAAAATATAAATCGAGTAACAGAACACACTAGTTCGTACATGACTGTATAATAATAATAATAGTATCACACCTATAACTGGTTTTTATAAGTAAATTATTGAATAATTGGATACACTTATTTGCACATGACCATATAACAATAAAATTCATGTGGTCATATAGTCAACTGTAGTAATCCACTAAATATTATAAAGTCACGATTACACTATATATTTAATTTTGTAGACACTACACACACAAAATCATGTTGCATGATCACCGGATTTATTTTATCACAATTATTATTATACACTTTCCAATTCATGTCGACAACATAAGCACAACACAGTTTGGTTTTTCACTAATTTTATTTGTAACAAATTATTTGCACATATTGTCACTATTTTTAAGTGCATTTTTATTATTTTTTATAGCTTATTTAATCATTCACAATTGATCACTATTTGATTATTCAGCATAACAACTTTCATAATACATAACTATAAGTATGCGATTATGTTTTACCCTTCGGATCCCTTTACAAATAGGCATAAATGGAACATAAAATTTCATGTATGTAGGTATACCATCTGTATATAATTGAGAATTTTATTATTATTACAAATTAATGCATGATAAGATGTAGTAATACCTTATCGAATATTCAGTCTAATATTTAGAAACTGAATTTATTATAACTGTAAGATTGCCTGTCGTTTCCTATAACAATGGGATTGGACTAATTAGTCATTCATCAGATTCCAGGGCGTTTTTATTTGCCCAGGAACAAGTCAGCCTATTTACTAAGAGGTGGGGAGAGGATCAGTGCCGCGGGTGGCTGTAATTAGCGGCTATTGCCGAGCCGCTCAGCAAGCGTTAACCAGTAAGAAGGGGAGATGCGCTGCAGCTGCCTGTAATTAGCGGCCGCCGCTCACAGACTTGATGGACATAACGGACAGGGATTTGAATTCCCTGTCTGGATAAAAGGATTGGTCTATCCAATGTTGCTCTCCTCGGATTGGCCATGAGCTACAATAAATATGCTTCCTGAGACGGGCGCTCAATACTATAAGCCCTGACGAAGCTTAACGAAGTGAAATGCGCATCGGCTTTGCTGTGCGCTGTCAGTACTAAAATTATCATGTATTAATAACCTGTGTATATCAAAATCATTAGTAAGGGTTACTACTTATATTAAACGATACATGCTGGCATAGTCTATACAGAAGATAGGAGGGTTTCCTCCCAGTGCTAGCCACCTGCGAGACATCATGTATATGAGAGACATATGGTATATGATGGCTCTCTTATGAGGAAGGAGAGCTATTTGAGGTTGTGAATAAATTGAGCTTGTTTGTAATAAACTTTACAACACATGTCAAGGTGTTAACTGTTAACGTGTGCCTGTGCTGCATGGCAATACCAGCCAGATATTCAGGCAGCAACAGGGGCTTGAATGGTTACATCCATATATGAGAGATCCCAACAAGCTACTAACACCTCTGAAAATTTTGGCATGCTCGATTTATTGTTAGCACACATCACTGGGATAATAACAAACAGTGATTGTGTAAGGGTGTTATTACCAATCTGGGAATTATATGTGTGTGGATTAGCTGTTCATTTAAGACAGCATTATCTGCAATAGTATCAAAATGCATATATAAATCCCATGTTTCCTTCCTATATAATCCAATGAATAGGTGCTCAAGCAGGTTCACTTTTGAGCTAGTACTGTGTGAATCTGATTAAAATAAGCCATTTATACCTCTGAAAAATTTGGTATGCTCCATTTATAGTGAACACATACCACTGGGATCAAATTAAACAGTGGTTATGAAAGGAGAGAATTACCAACTTTTTAATCATATGTGTCTGGGTTAGCTGTATATTTAAGACAGCAGTATCTGCAGCAGAGAGGAGCTTAAGCAGGCTTATTTTTAAGATAGTACTGTGCGAAATTGCAAGTCTCATCGAGGATATTGCTATAATAGCAGGATATCAATTAAGGAGTAGTGGCTAGTGAGCACACATTCCAATAGGGGTAATTTATAATACCCAATATCAAAGAACAATTTGTCAGCGTGTAATCGTATACCGGCATTATTGAAGGCAATAATAACCTCATGTTTATAACAGACAGATAAACTATCATCCGGATATTTGCAGTGTTGTTCCTAACATTCTCATCACTTCACTATACAGCAACAAATGTTGCATTGTGATCTACAAAATTGAGAATTCATCCGAAATGTTACAACACTGATACATTCTGTAACCCTATATAAACATCACTGGCTAGAAAGAATCAGTGGTTGTTTCAACAAATTAAATAAACCATTTAAAAATTCTTTGAATCACAGGTATTTATTGATCCATAAATCAAGACAGCGTACTAGCACTTTCTTTTAAATACATCTTTATACACATAAATTTAATTTATTTTTTCTTACACGTTATTCTGTCTCTATTGTTTTAATATTTCACTCATTTGTCCCCTTTAAAATAAAGGGGACATATAATACATCATATGTGGTAATAATAAAAGGTACTTATATCACATGTGGGTTTGAGAATCTTTTTCGTAGTTTACACTATTACTAATAAAATATCTGAATAAATTATATTTGTAATCAAAAAATAATTTAGGGAATGAGTGCTGCTATTAAAAGTTGATTTGCTTTTCCTCTTTCTCTTTAAATCTGTATATTTAGATCAACAAGCAATACCACTTTAATACAATTGTGTTGAAATATTTGTTTGGTCAGCACAATACGTTATACCATAAATATTCCCTACAAAGGATCATTTATCTATAATCTGGTGCGGGAGTCTCTCTAACTAGTACTCAAATCTAAAAGGGCCTCTGCGATTTTTTAAGTAGGATCAGACTTTAACTTCTGGTGCATTTTACCATCATGAGTGACGTCATGTAATGTTTCCCCTTCTGGGCCGGCCGGTCGGCGTCTGACTGTACACACTGAGCGATATGACCGCTCATATCGCTCAGTTACGTCACGCCTCCACCAGGATCTGGACAACAGTCCAGATCCTGCATGCATGCACTGACGACAGCGACGATCATTGCTGACCCACGGGGCCGTGCATCGGTCGTCGCTGGCGGCATACACTCTTGCCGATAAAATGAGCGACGTCGCTCAGGGAGGGGGGATATGAGCAACATCACTCATTTTATCGGCAAGTGTGTATGGGCCTTTACCCCCACGCATGCACACACAGCTCCCCCTTCCTCACACAGATCCCTTCTCAGACAATTACCTCCCTACACATATCTCACCTAATCACCGTGGCAGATGTCACTCCACTGCAGGGAGGATCACTGAGCCTGAGGCACACTGACAGATCGATGTCTCCAGGCAGAGGTAATGGTGTGAGCTGGGAGGGAGCTGCGAGCACCGCATTGCCAACACCACGCCCTCTTACTTGTAGCATTGATTACGATGATGTGTATCAAGTTCAGCAGATTATTCCTCCCCTAATGTCATCAATTGAAAAGTCGTACGGAGACTGTCTGGCGGAATCAAATAATATAGGGTTAGGCCCAGGGCATGTGCAGCAAATACCTTAGGCAGTTGAGAATTGGGCCCCCAAGGACCACTAGGCCATAGGCTGCTGCCTTTCTGGCTCTACATTTGTCCATACGCAGGGCTGTACACATCTATTTGGCTGGTCCTCTCCTATTTGTGTGTTTGGTTCCCTACCTGACATCATAATCAGTGAGGTCAAGTACCAGCTGTATACCCACTACAAAAGACGCAATTGAAAATAGCGTAGTTATATTTCGGCACAACTCTGAACGACCTGCCAGTCCAACATCTTAACCTCTCTGATGTTTGTGTACATGAGAATGCCATTATCACCCAGTTATACTTCTTTAGCAGAAGGCGTAGATGCATTTAAGTTGCGTGTGACTCTTGTACTTGTTCAGATATATGCAGCGCACAAACACGCAAGATAATGTACGTTTCTAAAACTGACTTGCATTCTGCATCAGTCCCTAAGCTGGAAATATATAGAAAGCAAAAATATTGGCGTTTATATTTTACTATTAGTGTATGCAGAAAAGTGTTCGATATGTAATATTTGTTTTGATGTCATTTTGTTGTATTATGATACAAATTATCAAATAGTAGGTATATTTAACAGGGGTTGAATATGTAATGGCACATACTGTAAGATCATAATACAATATAAAGTATGAAATTACAGTATGTGCCAGTGGTCATGTGATCTTTTTGGTTCAATCAGAATTGTTGCAATAACAAAAGACTATTAAAAGTCAGCTGATGATGAGTTGTAGACAACACTCACATAGAATTAGGAGGATGGAAATAGTTTCCATATACTCTGTGTAAGGAAAGAGAAATACTCTAGAGAAAATAATAAAAATAAACATGCCAGGTGATCATGTCTGCGCTTGGCCCAGGACATGAAATGGGAGGCAGAACAGATGGCAAATACTGGCTAAAGACTCATCTGACAGCAAGAGAAAAAAACGTGATCACTAATCAACCTATTTATTTATAGTCAATTAAAGATTATGCAAAAATATACAGTGATTATTGCCACATATTGGGTGTGATTCAGGGGTGCACAAAATGCTGATATTCACTGAGATGAGTGTCGTTTTGCTACTACATGTGAATGAAAATCCCTAAAATCTACTGGGCATGCATTGCACAGTATGCATTCACAAAGGCGCTATTTTACAGCAATTGAAGCACACTGTATCGGAAATATCTTGGAAAGTGCTTGGCATTCCTGGGAAGTGACTGGGAAATGACTAAAGAGAAATGGATCATTTTATGGGAACTGTTTGACACAGAAAGTTGAAAGTAAGGGTTTGCGCTAACCTCCTGCAAGACTATGCCTCCAGATAAACCGACTGCTGCTTCCCCATACAGAGGTAATTGCACACCTCTCTGTTTGGGAACACAGATGCTCAATCGTTCCCAGTTTGCTTGGGTCCATCCTTCCAGTCCCTGGTAGCGCTTCAATCTATCTTTGGATATTGCTTGCCGACAATTTCTATGAAATATAGTATATGAACAGTTGTGGTCATTTATCATTCTTGAAAGTGTGACTATGGTTACGCTGTTAACCACAGTATTTCCATCTACTCAAATACCATTGGTGGCAAAATTCTATATTGTATTTTAATCCATAGACTGAATAGAATATAATACTAGTGCCTGGAAATAAGACATTCTAATCTGCCCAGCTGTGATGTCAGGACGACACATTGAATGACTGATCGGCAAGTGTATATGCTTACCAGTCTGCAGTCAAGTCCCCCAGGTGAATACCCAGCTCTAGTCTTTGGAGATCAATGTGATATTTACTGTGATTATAAGGAGACTGTTACATTTGATAATTGATACAAACAACCTTGTTTGTTGGAACGTTTGTTCTTCTGATACATTGTACTGTATAAGGACAAATATTTTGGACTGCATCCTTGTAGCTACGTATCAATTATCCTTTTTCATTTTTGAAACAATTATTTTTTATTATTGGTTTATACATTATCATTGTTCTAAATATTGATTTATTTACTTTTAAATATTCAAAACCTTTTATTGCTGGATAATGATGACCTGCTGCCTAGACACCTAAAGCAGGCGCTATTTAGATATGAGCTATCTATGGTTAGGTCCCAAGTGCCCAAGTACTGCAGATCCACATCAGGCATATAGTACCTGCTACTCAATCTCCAGCCTCAGACAGGTACAGCAAGCCGCACAGGGAAATGAGCCCTGGTCCTCCGGCTCCAGTTCCGACTCCCTGCTGCGATTACTGAGCGAGAGCGGAAATCTGGTGGCACTTCCATCGGCAAGTGACGGAGTGAGCTGGTGATTTCAGTGTGGAGGACGCAGGGCCGGAGGCGGGGGCTGTGGTGCAGCGTTCTGCCTTGGACGGCATTTGAGGCTGCCGGGGTTGGCCTGGGGTTCCGGAGCGGTGGATCGCAGTGTGACTGGAAGACCTGCAACAAGACTGTGCTGGCCTACGTGACTGCTGCCGGGGTGGGCACAGTGGGGATGTCCTACGCTGCCGTGCCCTTGTACCGCATGTACTGCCAGGTGTGTGCGCCTGTCCTATCCCTGCCACATACATACATACATACATCTCCTATCTGTGACTTATTTCCTTATGCAGCTGTGGGCTGGGTGTGATAGACCTGCCGCTGACCCAATGAGAGCTCCTAGCCACGCCCAGCATTATACACACAGTCACAGAGTCACAAATCTGGGCTATTATACAGGAGATAGTTTCTTTACATTTAGTAACATGTCCTGTCAGGCACTCCAGTTTAATGAATGCAGCCATTTCATACAGTGAAGGAACATTTTATCCTCTTGTGGTGGAATATTTTTTACAACCACTTCCAAATGCAAATAATTGAGATCTCATACTTCAGTGTGATTCAGCAATACAACTGATTAGATGTCATCAGCAACTCAGAGAAAAGATGCAGGAGATACATTAACTTGCAGCCATCAGCGCTACTAGTATATGATACAGATTAGACAAGACACAGCTGTCCTGGCAGTACTCCTTCACATTTCATGGCAGGGAAATGATGCCAAGTTCTAATTACATTCTGTATGTGGGAAAGGATGTGGCCTCAGATATCAGCACTCACAAAAGTCCTCTTTAAAAATGCAAAAGTTCAAATGCAATGTAAATGTTCTTTTCTGACATCTCATGAATGAAATGTGTAAGTGCATCTAGCTTTGCACTGAAGTGTGAAATGCAGCAGGGCCATCACTAGGGGTGTGTGAGCATTGCTGTCATACAGGGCACAGGGGCAACATCATTGCTGTCCAATAGCATCTGCTTGTGGCCTACAGGGTGCCTGGAACAGCACTCTGTAGCCAGTAGTGCTACTCATAGGTGTACGCCATGGGGCATGCCTCATGTGCACAGGCACTCCCTAATGCTGGGCATTTCTTGGCTGGATTAACAAGGATAAGGGGGACAGGGGGGCCCTGGTACCAGCAATGTGCATGGCGCTTAGACAGCGGACAGCCACAGAGAGAGCGCCGGTAGCATTTCAAGTGTTGCACTGGCCATCAGTCAATTGGAGCTCTTGGACTGGCAGCTGACATTTAATTGACTCACAATTGAAATGTCGCCAGCACTGTTACTGTCTCCATGGCTGCCCACTTATTAAATGCTCTTGGGCTACCGGGGTTTCCATGCCGGGACTACTCAGCCAGAGCAACCGGGGGTCAGTGACTGGGATCTTTCCCCAGTTAGAGTCTGATCTGAGAGAAGCATCATGAGAGACCTAATATATATATATATATATATATGTAAAGAAATATATATATATATATATATATATATACATAATGGAGAGGGACGGCGGCACTCAGAGTCTTTCACTCCCAAGTAAATCAAAGCAAAAAGTGCATTTATTGGTCAACGTTTCGGGGGACGGACCCCCTTCCTCAGGACACTGCAAACTAGTGACAATACAAAGAAAAACCTTTTTTTTTCTTTGTATTGTCACTAGTTTGCAGTGTCCTGAGGAAGGGGGTCCGTCACCCGAAACGCTGACCAATAAATGCACTTTTTCCTTTGATTTACTTGGGAGTGAAAGACTCTGAGTGCCGCCGTCCCTCTCCATTCTGTATATTGGGGCCGCCATACCCTTAGGAGGGCACCGGAGCGATACCCCTACGGGGACAACGGCGTGCCGGGCTGCCACCATGGACTATATATATATATATATATATATATATATATACATCCACAAGTAGGGCAGCACTCCCATTAAAAATACATCTGCTCAGGTGCCTTCCTAGAAGCCCGCATGGGCCCGCAATATACTTCCCAGTCAGGCGGCACTCTGATATAAATCTCGTCTCAAGGCAGAAGATTCCAACGTTTCGGAGAACTTTATTCACACTCCGTCATCAGGTAAGACAAACATACAAAAGACATACCTTAAATAGCATCCCCACCACGAGTGACGCTCGGCGCGCGGCTCCGGAGGGCGGGCGCCCGCTGATGACGTCCGTATTCCCCACAACCACAATAAGGCCTCCATGTGACCCGACATGTGATCCCAGAGGGCGGACGCTCGTTAATGACGTCCGCTCCGGTCCTAACGACACCTTGACAATCACTGTAAACAAAGAAACGGAGAATACATAACATTTAAAAAAAGGGACATATAGGAACCTGTGTCAAAGACACTCAGCAAAACACTCCCTTACATGCAGTTTGGCTGAAAATTTAACAAGCAGCAAAATATATCTTGTAAGCAGCACATTGTTAAACAGAGAATTACACTCTATTTTATGGGAGTACGTACAAACTCCACAAAAATGCAATACACATTTTCTATTCTACAAAAAACAATGTAATCCAGGAGTTTCATTTAAACCTCTAGGTGACAGTGTACCTAGCTCATGAATCCACCGTGCTTCCTTCTGTAAGAGACGTAGAGATCTATCTCCACCTCTAAGCCTAGCTGGTTCATGATCTATGATGATATATTTAAGTGATGCCAGACTGTGGCCAGCATTTAAAAAGTGCCGTGCCACAGGTTGGTCACTGTTACCAGAACTAAGTGCATTACGTATTGCCAGTTTATGATTGGCCATACGTTCACGAAGCGTGCGATCAGTTTTTCCTATATCATTTTTACCGCACGGACACACAATCATATAAATTATAAATTTAGTGGTGCAAGTAACTCGGTGTTTGATCTCGTACTTCCTACCACTATGTGGATGTGAGAAAAATTTACCCACCATTAGCGCACTACAAGTAACACAATTAAGGCACCTAAAACATCCTTTTTTCAGGGTCATGAAACTGCTCTGCATACTTTGATGAGATTGAAGACCTGTAATATCGGTTTTCATTACCCAGTCCCTGATGTTACGACCACGTGTATAACATGGCATAATAGTTGTGTTGCCCAAATTAAGATCTTGATCAGTGGCGACTATAGGCCATGGCTTCTTTGCTGAATTAATCACAGCACCGCTTGCAGTGCTGAAATGGTTAACCCAGGGCATCCTGCTGGACTCTTGTTTGACATTCCTAGAGTGCAGCAAGGACTCCCTGCTGCATCCCAAGGCTCATTGCTTAGCCTTCAATAATAAATCCATATCATACCCTCTGCCATAAAATTTACGAACCATTTCATCTATCTGAACTACGGCTTGCTCGTGATTACTACAGATCCTAATAGCACGCAAAAATTGCGAATAAGGGCCCTCATTCCGAGTTGATCGCTCGGTATTTTTCATCGCATCGCAGTGAAATTCCGCTTAGTACGCATGCGCAATATTCGCACTGCGACTGCGCCAAGTAATTTTACAATGGAGATAGTTTTTTTACTCACGGCCTTTTTCATCGCTCCGGCGATCGTAATGTGATTGACAGGAAATGGGTGTTACTGGGCAGAAACAGGCCGTTTTATGGGTGTGCGGGAAAAAACGCTACCGTTTCCGGAAAAAACGCAGGAGTGGCCGGGGAAACGGGGGAGTGTCTGGGCGAACGCTGGGTGTGTTTGTGACGTCAAAACAGGAACGACAAGCACTGAACTGATCGCACAGGCAGAGTAAGTCTGAAGCTACTCTGAAACTGCTAAGTAGTTAGTAATCGCAATATTGCGAATACATCGGTCGCAATTTTAAGAAGCTAAGATTCACTCCCAGTAGGCGGCGGCTTAGCGTGTGTAACTCTGCTAAAATCGCCTTGCGAGCGATCAACTCGGAATGAGGGCCAAGGTAACCCAAATTTCAATGGTCTAGGATGAAAACTGCGTGCATGGAGCAATGTATTCCTATCCGTCAACTTGCTATATAACTCAGTGGAAATCTTTCCATGTTTAATCGTCACCTTAACGTCTAGATAATTAACTGTGTCGGGACTAATATTGTACGTAAATTTAACCGGATGATCAGATCCATTATGTACCTCCAATAATTGAATGAGGGCATCCTTGTCCCCTGACCAGATCATGAACAGGTCATCAATATATCTTGCATAAAACTGGATGTACTCATTGAAAAAACAGTTATTAAAGAATATATCCTGTTCAACCATAAACATGTAAGCATTTGCGTACGACGGGGCCACACTGGACCCCATCGCACACCCGGATGTTTGCAAATAGAATTTCCCATCGAAGAGGAAAAAATTACACTTCAAAACCATCTCTAGCAGCTCCAAGAAAAATTCAACCTCAGGCCCTTTATACAACACATTACCCGTAATCAGTTTCTTAACAGCTAATAAGCCCTGTTCATTTGGGATCACTGTATAAAGGCTAGAGATATCTATACTACCAAGCAGGCAACCTGATTTAATCTCACCCAATGACTCTAGCTTATTAAGAAACATGGTGGTATCAAGTAAGTACCTGGGGTGATTAGTTATACAAGGCTGAAGTAGCGCATCAAGATATGTAGATACCTTCTGAAATAAACCACCTCGGGCAGAGATAATTGGTCTGCCGGGGGGATCTGTAACGCTCTTGTGGATCTTAGGTAGTGAATAGAGGACCGGCGTTACTGGTGATTCAGTTATTAACGCCATCATCAATTCACTAGTAATCACACCCGCATCCACAGCCCTTTGGAGCGTATCCTTTAATTGTTTACAGAAAATTTTGGTGGGATCACCCTTAAGTAATCTATATACATTATGATCCCCCAACTGGCGCTCAAGTTCAGCCCTATATATACCGATGTCCTGTATCACAATAGCCCCGCCTTTATCAGCGGGGCGTATTGTGATATCCGTGTATGATGAAAGATCACGTAATGCATCATACTCATCCTTAGTCATGTTATTATGCACAAATTTATTAGATACTGTTGTGTTAGACAACTCGGCACTATCCACAGAACTGTCCAGCATACGACTAAAAGTCTTAATAGCAGCGCTATTAGAAACTGGATCAAATCTGGATCTTTTCTGTAGCTTCACCAATTGAGCCGGTAATTCTTGCTGTCCTTGCGTTCTAGGGTTAGCTTTAGAACCCCTGAAATGTTCATGTAGTTTCAGCTTTCTATTTAGACTGTATTTCTCTATTTCCCATTGCATGGAATTAAACCGGACAGTGGGGACAAAGGAAAGTCCTTTCGACAAGACTTGGGTTTCAGTCGGGGTAAGGGGATGTGAGGAGAGATTGAACACTATCTCCTCCCCCGTAGTGGCGGACATCCTCTCCTGCCACGGCCTCGTTCTTTTACATTGGCCGCCCCTCCTCGTCCATCTCCTCCTCTGCCGCCTCCTCGGCGGGTCTGTGCCCCTAAAGGGGATCTCGTTCCTCGGGTTTGTCCATCACTGGGTCCATCCGCATCACTGTGAGATGTTCCTTCTTGGGATGAATCCGATTGCCACAATTGTTTATAATTGCGCTGTTTGAATGTGCGCATACGTTCGTTACGGGTGCTGCTGGCCCATTGATACACTCTATTCAAGTCGTAATCTGCATTGACCGTAGATAACTTTTGTTTTTTGAATTGTATCAAATCCCGTTTATAAGTAGATATCTGGTTATTAAGCTTCTCATACCAGTTCATTTTGGTATCGGCTATCAAAGTAGCTTTATGCTGTACTTCAAACGCCTTGATTTTATCACGGGATATATTCAATTCCCTGGCCGACTCTTCTATGACTAGAAGTAATAAATCAAAGCTGCATTTGTTCAACACGGCTATCCATTTTTTACAGAATGCCGTGTTGTAACGGCCTATTGTGGGAGAGTTCTTAATTCTAAAGCCCCGAGGGATCTTCTTATCCTTATAATAATCACTGAGCGTGATTCCATGGTATAGAAAATCCATCTCCTTCTTTCTCAGTCTCAGTAATTCTCTGTACAGGAACTCGGTTGGCTGTGCATCAACATCATCTTTAAGCTGCTGTGTAAATAGTATGGAATCAGCCTTCGTGTCAGTAATGGTAAGTATAGTACCTTGTGTCAGTAACGCCAGGTTCACAGTCCCAATACCAACATCATCCACTGTAGTATTCCCCTCAGCCATGCTGAATAAAACTGATGCGTGTCAGGAGATATCACACTTGTAATGAATGGGTGCTAAAGCCCAGACAACCCTATTTCTGCAGGTAGGGTAATCCACACACATCCACAAGTAGGGTAGCACTCCCATTAAAAATACATCTGCTCAGGTGCCCTCCTAGAAGCCCGCATGGGCCCGCAATATACTTCCCAGTCAGGCGGCACTCTGATATAAATCTCGTCTCAAGGCAGAAGATTCCAACGTTTCGGAGAACTTTATTCACACTCCGTCATCAGGTAAGACAAACATACAAAAGACATACCTTAAATAGCATCCCCACCACGAGTGACGCTCGGCGCGCGGCTCCGGAGGGCGGGCGCCCGCTGATGACGTCCGTATTCCCCACAACCACAATAAGGCCTCCATGTGACCCGACATGTGATCCCAGAGGGCGGACGCTCGTTAATGACGTCCGCTCCGGTCCTAACGACACCTTGACAATCACTGTAAACAAAGAAACGGAGAATACATTGTTTAACAATGTGCTGCTTACAAGATATATTTTGCTGCTTGTTAAATTTTCAGCCAAACTGCATGTAAGGGAGTGTTTTGCTGAGTGTCTTTGACACAGGTTCCTATATGTCCCTTTTTTAAATGTTATGTATTCTCCGTTTCTTTGTTTACAGTGATTGTCAAGGTGTCGTTAGGACCGGAGCGGACGTCATTAACGAGCGTCCGCCCTCTGGGATCACATGTTGGGTCACATGGAGGCCTTATTGTGGTTGTGGGGAATACGGACGTCATCAGCGGGCGCCCGCCCTCCGGAGCCGCGCGCCGAGCGTCACTCGTGGTGGGGATGCTATTTAAGGTATGTCTTTTGTATGTTTGTCTTACCTGATGACGGAGTGTGAATAAAGTTCTCCGAAACGTTGTAATCTTCTGCCTTGAGACGAGATTTATATCAGAGTGCCGCCTGACTGGGAAGTATATTGCGGGCCCATGCGGGCTTCTAGCAGGGCACCTGAGCAGATGTATTTTTAATGGGAGTGCTGCCCTACTTGTGGATGTGTGTGGATTACCCTACCTGCAGAAATAGGGTTGTCTGGGCTTTAGCACCCATTCATTACAAGTGTGATATCTCCTGACACGCATCAGTTTTATTCAGCATGGCTGAGGGGAATACTACAGTGGATGATGTTGGTATTGGGACTGTGAACCTGGCGTTACTGACACAAGGTACTATACTTACCTTTACTGACACGGAGGCTGATTCCATGCTATTTACACAGC
Source organism: Pseudophryne corroboree (assembly GCF_028390025.1). Taxonomy (NCBI): domain Eukaryota; kingdom Metazoa; phylum Chordata; class Amphibia; order Anura; family Myobatrachidae; genus Pseudophryne; species Pseudophryne corroboree. Next base: position 150,485,958 of record NC_086450.1, read on the forward strand.
AGCTTAAAGATGATGTTGATGCACAGCCAACCGAGTTCCTGTACAGAGAATTACTGAGACTGAGACAGAAGGAGATGGATTTTCTATACCATGGAATCACGCTCAGTGATTATTATAAGGATAAGAAGATCCCTCGGGGCTTTAGAATTAAGAACTCTCCCACAATAGGCCGTTACAACACGGCATTCTGTAAAAAATGGATAGCCGTGTTGAACAAATGCAGCTTTGATTTATTACTTCTAGTCATAGAAGAGTCGGCCAGGGAATTGAATATATCCCGTGATAAAATCAAGGCGTTTGAAGTACAGCATAAAGCTACTTTGATAGCCGATACCAAAATGAACTGGTATGAGAAGCTTAATAACCAGATATCTACTTATAAACGGGATTTGATACAATTCAAAAAACAAAAGTTATCTACGGTCAATGCAGATTACGACTTGAATAGAGTGTATCAATGGGCCAGCAGCAACCGTAACGAACGTATGCGCACATTCAAACAGCGCAATTATAAACAATTGTGGCAATCGGATTCATCCCAAGAAGGAACATCTCACAGTGATGCGGATGGACCCAGTGATGGACAAACCCGAGGAACGAGATCCCCTTTAGGGGCACAGACCCGCCGAGGAGGCGGCAGAGGAGGAGATGGACGAGGAGGGGCGGCCAATGTAAAAGAACGAGGCCGTGGCAGGAGAGGACGTCCGCCACTACGGGGGAGGAGATAGTGTCCAATCTCTCCTCACATCCCCTTACCCCGACTGAAACCCAAGTCTTGTCGAAAGGACTTTCCTTTGTCCCCACTGTCCGGTTTAATTCCATGCAATGGGAAATAGAGAAATACAGTCTAAATAGAAAGCTGAAACTACATGAACATTTCAGGGGTTCTTAAGCTAACCCTAGAACGCAAGGACAGCAAGAATTACCAGCTCAATTGGTGAAGCTACAGAAAAGATCCAGATTTGATCCAGTTTCTAATAGCGCTGCTATTAAGACTTTTAGTCGTATGCTGGACAGTTCTGTGGATAGTGCCGAGTTGTCTAACACAACAGTATCTAATAAATTTGTGCATAATAACATGACTAAGGATGAGTATGATGCATTACGTGATCTTTCATCATACACGGATATCACAATACGCCCCGCTGATAAAGGCGGGGCTATTGTGATACAGGACATCGGTATATATAGGGCTGAACTTGAGCGCCAGTTGGGGGATCATAATGTATATAGATTACTTAAGGGTGATCTCACCAAAATTTTCTGTAAACAATTAAAGGATACGCTCCAAAGGGCTGTGGATGCGGGTGTGATTACTAGTGAATTGATGATGGCGTTAATAACTGAATCACCAGTAACGCCGGTCCTCTATTCACTACCTAAGATCCACAAGAGCGTTACAGATCCTCCCGGCAGACCAATTATCTCTGCCCGAGGTGGTTTATTTCAGAAGGTATCTACATATCTTGATGCACTACTTCAGCCTTGTATAACCAATCACCCCAGGTACTTACTTGATACCACCATGTTTCTTAATAAGCTAGAGTCATTGGGTGAGATTAAATCAGGTTGCCTGCTTGGTAGTATAGATATCTCTAGCCTTTATACAGTGATCCCAAATGAACAGGGCTTATTAGCTGTTAAGAAACTGATTACGGGTAATGTGTTGTATAAAGGGCCTGAGGTTGAATTTTTCTTGGAGCTGCTAGAGATGGTTTTGAAGTGTAATTTTTTCCTCTTCGATGGGAAATTCTATTTGCAAACATCCGGGTGTGCGATGGGGTCCAGTGTGGCCCCGTCGTACGCAAATGCTTACATGTTTATGGTTGAACAGGATATATTCTTTAATAACTGTTTTTTCAATGAGTACATCCAGTTTTATGCAAGATATATTGATGACCTGTTCATGATCTGGTCAGGGGACCAGGATGCCCTCATTCAATTATTGGAGGTACATAATGGATCTGATCATCCGGTTAAATTTACGTACAATATTAGTCCCGACACAGTTAATTATCTAGACGTTAAGGTGACGATTAAACATGGAAAGATTTCCACTGAGTTATATAGCAAGTTGACGGATAGGAATACATTGCTCCATGCACGCAGTTTTCATCCTAGACCATTGAAATTTGGGTTACCTTATTCGCAATTTTTGCGTGCTATTAGGATCTGTAGTAATCACGAGCAAGCCGTAGTTCAGATAGATGAAATGGTTCGTAAATTTTATGGCAGAGGGTATGATATGGATTTATTATTGAAGGCTAAGCAACGAGCCTTGGGATGCAGCAGGGAGTCCTTGCTGCACTCTAGGAATGTCAAACAAGAGTCCAGCAGGATGCCCTGGGTTAACCATTTCAGCACTGCAAGCGGTGCTGTGATTAATTCAGCAAAGAAGCTATGGCCTATAGTCGCCACTGATCAAGATCTTAATTTGGGCAACACAACTATTATGCCATGTTATACACGTGGTCGTAACATCAGGGACTGGGTAATGAAAACCGATATTACAGGTCTTCAATCTCATCAAAGTATGCAGAGCAGTTTCATGACCCTGAAAAAAGGATGTTTTAGGTGCCTTAATTGTGTTACTTGTAGTGCGCTAATGGTGGGTAAATTTTTCTCACATCCACATAGTGGTAGGAAGTACGAGATCAAACACCGAGTTACTTGCACCACTAAATTTATAATTTATATGATTGTGTGTCCGTGCGGTAAAAACTATATAGGAAAAACTGATCGCACGCTTCGTGAACGTATGGCCAATCATAAACTGGCAATACGTAATGCACTTAGTTCTGGTAACAGTGACCAACCTGTGGCACGGCACTTTTTAAATGCTGGCCACAGTCTGGCATCACTTAAATATATCATCATAGATCATGAACCAGCTAGGCTTAGAGGTGGAGATAGATCTCTACGTCTCTTACAGAAGGAAGCACGGTGGATTCATGAGCTAGGTACACTGTCACCTAGAGGTTTAAATGAAACTCCTGGATTACATTGTTTTTTGTAGAATAGAAAATGTGTATTGCATTTTTGTGGAGTTTGTACGTACTCCCATAAAATAGAGTGTAATTCTCTGTTTAACAATGTGCTGCTTACAAGATATATTTTGCTGCTTGTTAAATTTTCAGCCAAACTGCATGTAAGGGAGTGTTTTGCTGAGTGTCTTTGACACAGGTTCCTATATGTCCCTTTTTTTAAATGTTATGTATTCTCCGTTTCTTTGTTTACAGTGATTGTCAAGGTGTCGTTAGGACCGGAGCGGACGTCATTAACGAGCGTCCGCCCTCTGGGATCACATGTCGGGTCACATGGAGGCCTTATTGTGGTTGTGGGGAATACGGACGTCATCAGCGGGCGCCCGCCCTCCGGAGCCGCGCGCCGAGCGTCACTCGTGGTGGGGATGCTATTTAAGGTATGTCTTTTGTATGTTTGTCTTACCTGATGACGGAGTGTGAATAAAGTTCTCCGAAACGTTGTAATCTTCTGCCTTGAGACGAGATTTATATCAGAGTGCCGCCTGACTGGGAAGTATATATATATATATATATATATATATATATATATAGTAACATGTTCTTCTTAGTAACATGTTAACTTTGTCCACATACCAGGGCCGGCATTCTGAGATCAACATAGTCCCTGTGGTTTGCACGTACCCATCCCATTACATGCTCCCTCTTTTTCATACTCTCTCCTACATACACTAATTGTAAAATAGTTCTAGACATGCCCCATAAGCAGTGCTAGACACGCCGCTTAGATGGTGCACGCCCTAATAAAATGTGCTGCACATGCCTCAGATGCTACTGCAAAGGCATCCAGCTCCCTCTACGCATGACATAATGATGCCACAGGTTTAGTGGGTGGGTCCAGCACAGAGCGCACTGCCACACTATTTCAGAGCTGGTGAAATGAGATCTTATGGATAGGATAATTTGAATGGTGAATATGTGAATAGGAAACATACAAATCTGTTCTTTGTTTTGTTGCTTTTTCTCACAATTGAACGGAATTAATTCTCCATCAACTTTGAATTCTCAGCGGTTATGCGCCTGATGCTGAGTAAGCAATAGTAGAACACGTATGGGACACACACCTTTCCTCATTTAAGCCTTATGGGCGAATTAGCCATGCAATGGAATATGCAACATAGCCAAGCCTTGTGATTTTTCTTAAGATATGGAACTTTAATGTGCTATATTATACAAATTCTTTTGCTGCAAAAAAAGGTAATCCATCCAATTGCTACTTATGAAGTGTCTTAGCCATGCTAAGTATTCCATGCCAAATGAAGCAAAAAGGGAAAGGTATTTAAGGGGAAAACTGTACACTTACATTACATTCCAGTTGCACTCATGCTGTAAAACATTATTTTAGGTACAACAAACACATTCACTATTAGGTATGAATAAAAAAAATAAAAAAAAATAACAAGAATTGTAATAGTGGGTCTGATTAAGACCTGATCGCAGCAGCGAAATTGTTCTCTAATGGGCAAAACCATATGCACTGCAGGTGTGGCAGATATAACATGTGCAGAGACAGCTTGATTTGGATGGGTTATTTTGTTTCTGTGCAGGATAAATACTGGTTGCTTTATTTTTACACTGCAATTTAGATTTCAATTTGAACACACCCCACCAAAATCTCTCTCTCTCTGCTCATGTTATATTTGCTGCCCCACCTGCAGTGCACATGGTTTTGCCCATTAGAGAACAAGTTTGCTGCTGTGATTAGGTCTGAATTAGGCCTAGGGGTATATTTGTCAGAATTTGGTTGAAGTTTAAACTAGTGATGAGCGGATTCGGTTTTACTCGGTTTTACTCGGTTCTCAAAACTGCATCTTATTGGCTCACGGATGTCACGTGTTTTGGATAGCCAATAAGATGCCGTTTTGAGAACTGAGTAAAACCGAGTAAAACCGAATCCGCTCATCACTAGTTTAAACACGAATGACATCGGGAGTGATAATTTGCAACTTTTTGTTTTTTTTACGCCTCATTTACTATGCTGTCGTATTCTGCATTGTCGTGTTTTCCGATGTCGATGTCATTCGTAATTTCGGCCAGTGTTTTACGGGAGTGATTAGAAAAACACTGCAGAACTTAACACAATGAATCCTGGCCGGATCTGTGAGATCCGTGCAGGGCTTCACTGTGTACCTTAAAAAAAAGTGTTTAAAGAGTTAAAAATCAGGAAAAAAAAATGCGTGGGGTCCCCCCTCCTAAGCATAACCAGCCCCGGGCTCTTTGAGCCGGTCCTGGTTGTAAAAATACGGGGGAAAAATTGACTGGGGTTCCCCCATATTTTAACACCCAGCACCGGGCTCTGCGCCTGGTCCTGGTGCAAAAAATACAGGGGACAAAACACGTAGGGGTCCCCCGTATTTTTACCACCAGCACCGGGCTCCACTAGTCAGCGAGATAATGCCACAGCCGGGGGATACTTTTATATTGGTCCCTGCGGCCCTTGATTTAAGGGGTCCCACTCATCCACGGTACCCCGGCCAGGGGTGACTAGTTGGTGATTTAATGCCAGGGCCGCAGGGACCAATATAAAAGTGTCCCCCAGCTGTGGCATTATCTCGCTGACTAGTGGAGCCCAGTGCTGGTGGTAAAAATACGGGGACCCCTACGTGTTTTGTCCCCCGTATTTTTTGCACCAGGACCAGGCGCAGAGCCCGGTGCTGGTTGTTAAAATATGGGGGAACCCCAGTCAATTCCCCCCCCGTATTTTTACAACCAGGACCGGCTCAAAGAGCCCGAGGCTGGTTATGCTTAGGAGGGGGGACCACACGCAAATTTTTTTTATGATTTTTAACTATTTCACACCCCTTCCCACTGATAAACATGCTTGGATCTCACTGATCCGTGCATGCCTATCAGAACACGGTAAAAAAAAGCAGGTCTATTTTAAAACTGCTTTTTTTTACGATTTGTATTTTTTCACGGCAGTGTTTGGCTATTGCCGGCAGTGTTTGTGAATTCAAATTTTTAGTAAATTACCGAGTTGTATAAAATAACAGGCGTATTTGACCGATGGTGTATTCATTCGTATTTTTTTTCTTTGCCTTCCAAAAAAATACGAATGCCCTCATCACTGCCGAGATTTGAGTTTAGTAAATTCCCGAGATGACACTTTGATGAAAAAACACCAACTCGGTCAAAATCGTGAGCTTAGTAAATATACCCCTTAGTGTCAGTATCACAACTTAAAGGTTTAATCAAGATTGCAAAGCATCACATTTAGGGGTCTATTTATTAACATTATTTTTACAAAAATATTGTGAAAAAGGGTGTTCATGAAAAACTGCTCCAAGCCCTTTTTTCCCCTTTTTTTTAGTAACCCACATCGCATTCCCCATACTTATAAAAGGAAATGTGATGTGGCAAAATTTACTAAAAAAATAAATGTGAAAAAATACCGCAGTGTGCCCTGTGATAATCTCGCCAGCTCAGGCTGGCGAGTTCACAGGGCAGCACTGCAATGTGCACCCTTTTGCCCAGCTTTCTCTGCCCCTGGCGGGTAACCTGGCAGAGAGATCAGCTATGTGTGTCCGATGGACTCACAAGCTGATCACAGTGTAAAAAAAAAAAAAAGTAAAAAACAAACAAACAAACTCACCTGTCCAGAGAGCTGGTGTCCGCTGCTCCGGTGAGCGCTGCCAGGCGCCAGTTCCACCATATGCTGCGCTTTGTCCCCGGTGCAGTAAAGTGACTCTGCAAAATGGTAGCATGCTTAACAGCACCGGGGGTCACAGCGCAAGAGAAGGACCTGGCGCCGCCTAGCAGCCTCCTGAAGCAGCGAGGACCGGCTCCCTGGACTGGTGAGTATATTGATCTTCTGGAGGTAAGTCCGCGGCGCGCGAGGGTAGTTGCGACTGGATGGGGGGGTCGACCAGGTGGCGGCAGTAGCGGCGCATGTGCAGCAGGACATCGGGGTATTTATGAAAAATACCCCGATGATGCTGTGAAGTGGCATCGCAGGGACAGAGCTTGACCACAAGCTCTGTTCCTGCATGCGATAATTGATACATCCCTGCGATGTAATCAATTATCGCAGTGCGAGTTGGGGTGATTTTATCACCTGTCATCCGCATCCTGGATACGGATGGTGATAAATAGGCCCCTTAATGTTATAATGCAGACACCGTTACAATTACCACAGTGACTGCATTGTCCTGTATGTACAGTATAATGCTGTTAAAATATTGACATTCTACAGCATTACATATGTCTAACTACAGTACTTCACCACTTTAAGGTAATTGGATACTAAAGTTGATATGAAATTTGTAGGTTTTCTACTCAACTCTTGTGAAAACATCAACAAATTATCAAAGCTGGATGAAGAATTGAGGGCAGAATATTCAGGATGTAGCTGAAATTACAAGACTGAGGGGCTGGATCTCGTGTCAATCACATATGATTACTCTATTAAGTTGAAGACTGTGGTTTTCACCGCTTTACATCATCTGCCTTGTTGGGGTCAAGCCTTTTTGTTCATTGGATTTCCCACCCATCCCATTTGTTAGCTATTCTTTGTGGGCACGTAACCTAACTCTCTCTGCACATGTTACATCTGCCTCACCTGCAGTGCAACATGGTTTTTCCCGTTCGTGTGCTTTTTGGGTTTACTAACAAACCAGAATAAGGCCCAAATGTTGCAAGCTGCACCACCTGTAGGGCGGGTACACACTTGTACGATGGGCAATCGGGCCGATGGTCACACTGAATTCCCTTCAGCCTGGACCATACCCGATTGCCCATACACACCAACCAGATGTAATGAAGAACGGAATGATCACTGTTCTGTCCTTCATTATAAAGCGCCGGGTCGCATGCATCATCTTCCGGTTAGCCGTGTAGCACGGCCGACAGGAAGACGTCTTATACGACCCAAATGAGCATGCAATAGGGGGTACACACTAGCCGATATACATTATTTGTCATGCTGATACAGCAAATTGTGTCGATATCAGCCACTGTGTACCTGGCCTTACTGGGGCAGCAAACAGCTTGTTCACTGGAAAGGTGGTGTGGCTTAGAATGCTGAATTGGATACCCATATTATTGATGTATTGAGCACCTCGACAGTCTTTGCTTGCAGTGCATGTTGGTTTAGGTTGGTGGTGCATTGTATGGTTTTGTTCTCAACGTCCTTTCTTTGTTGCTTTATATTCTTTAATATTTACTTTAATTTAAAATAAATAGCTGACTTAATATTTTAATGGAAAATCTGTATCCATGTCTTCGTTTAGATTGTGATTTTGGTATGAATAAGTATATATTTATGTGGCTGGCACAGGGGACACCCTTCAGTCAATAGGAGGTTTAATAGATTGCTTTAATGTTTCCAGATCATAAATTGGACAAGTTAGAAGAGATGATTAGAGTTTGTAATTTTCAGTATTTATGTGCTTTATATGGTTTCCTCATTACTATCAGACTCTTTTCTGAGTATCTATAATTAGAAAGACAATATGCACACATCTATAGTGCTATAATCTGCTTCTATGAAAATCATTATTTTCCCAGTAAACAAAATAGAAATAAATTAATTTAAGCAATGAGCCATTGATGTAGGTAAGAGTCTTGTTATGGCTTAGTAATATCTCCATATGAGGAGATGCTGTGTCCGTTAATCCCTCTGGGCTGTCATTATTTCATGAGAAGTGTAGATTATGCTCTGCTTTATTATGTCACACTCCAGAAGCCACAAGAAAGCAAATGAAGTGATAACATTATTAACAGAGACATTGTGAACACTTCTGATGAGAACCTTTAAAATTTGTCATTTCAAACAATGAGGCAGCAGCATTGAACAGTGCCAGATTCTGAGTCACACGTGGTACCAAGGAGCAATTTTTTGCTACTATAAGTGTGACTAAGTTACTAAATAGCCGCAAAATGCATAAATTCCCTGGTGTGTATGCATAGAGACACAGATGTGATTCAGATGCACAGTGTCAGAAGAAAATGACTATTTATAAGTATGGAGATGGTCCATCTTATGAGTGTTTTCACACCTGCTGACAGCTCTGTCAGGCCCCAGTACTCAAACGGGGTGTGGCCAGCTCAGGGAGGTGTGGCCAGGCTCTCTCCTTACCAGCAGATCGGAAATATACTACAGGTTGAGTATCCCTTATCCAAAATGCTTGGGACCAGAAGTATTTTGGATATTGGATTTTGCCGTATTTTGGAATAATTGCATACCATAATGAGATATCATGGTGATGGGACCCAAGTCTAAGCACAGAATGGATTTATGTTTCATATACACCTTATACACACAGCCTGAAGGTAATTTTAGCCAATATTTTTAATAACTTTGTGCATCAAACAAAGTGTGTGTACATTCACACAATTCATATATGTGTCATATACACCTAATACACACAGCGTGAAGGTCATTTAATACAATATTTTTAATAACTTTGTGGATTAAACAAAGTCTGTATACATTGAGCCATCAGAAAACAAAGGTTTCACTATTTCTCTCTCACTCAAAAAAGTCAGTATTTTGGAATATTCCGTATTTCGGAATATTTGGATATGGGATACTCATAGGCATAGGAGGCCAGTGGCAGACAGAGAAACTGCACCTGCCATAGTGCTGGTGTAAGTATCGATGGTGCGACCGATGGTGACATATAAGCCTGCACCAATCAATATTACAGCATGTACAGAGGCCACAAGTCATCATAAATTCATAAACTTTCAAGCTTGCAGCATTCAAGTCACAGACAATGCCAGTATCTAGGATGCAGAGGTATAACACCCCAGAAGGGTGGCTTGGTCATTTTTTTTTACTTACAGAGGTCAAGGAAAGTAGCTATGTTGTTTTAGGATGTCATCCTTTTGCCTGATCTTCTGCTCCCTTCTTAAATTTGCAGATACAGAGGAAAAGACCCCACTTGGCAAACTCAATAAAAGACAGTTATTTAACAAGAAACTTTATTTAACTCTAGAACTTCGATCCACAGCATCAGACTCAAACTAAGCTATAGGGTATAGCAATTATTCAGTATAATATGTTTGTACTTCCATGTTTATACTATATACTAACCAACAGGAGTGTAGAAACTTCGGTTGACTCAAGAGAACTTCTGCCAAAATTAGTTGAATTTTCACTAATTACAACCTTTAGCAACAAAAGCTTTAGCCTAAGTAGTTTTGCATACACATAAGTAACACATTCTCAGAACTGAACGAATAGATTCAAATCTCACTTTACACAATTTATCTAATCACATATACTTTTACATACAGTACATGAAAAATAGCTTACACATATAATAGTCTCTAATTGATATATGGCCCAGTCCCTCCAAGCTACTTGAGAGGCTTGCCTACACTCGCCTTACACACTTTCTTAACTCGCACAACTTATTGGATCCACTTCAGTCAGGCTTTCGTGCCCAACACTCCACAGAGACGGCACTGACCAAAGTAGTGAATGATCTAGTCACTGCTAGATCAAAAGGCCATTACACACTACTTATTCTTCTAGATCTCTCTGCTGCTTTTGACACTGTTGACCACTCTCTTCTCATACAAACACTACAATCCCTAGGTCTTCAGGACACAGCCCTTTCTTGGTTCTCATCCTACCTATCTAATCGCTCTTTCAGTGTTCACTGCTCTGATTCTACCTCCTCTTCTCTACCTCTATCAGTTGGAGTACCGCAAGGCTCAGTCTTAGGTCCTCTGCTTTTCTCAATCTATACCTCCTCTCTTGGTAAACTAATCAGCTCCTTTGGATTTCAGTATCATTTGTATGCTGATGATATTCAAATCTACCTATCCTCCCCAGATTTGTCACCACCAGTATTGGCTCGTGTCACTGGATGCCTGTCTGCCATTTCATCTTGGATGTCATCTCGCCACCTCAAACTCAACATTTCCAAAACCGAATTAATTATTTTCCCACCAGCTAAGAGTAGTTACCAACCTGATATCTCTATAACTGTTGACAATGCAACTATCCACCCCACCCCACAAGCTCGATGCCTAGGTGTCACCCTTGACTCTGAACTGTCCTTTGTTCCACACATTCAATCTGTCTCTAAATCATGTTACATGCACCTTAAAAACATATCCAAAATACGCCCTTATCTTACACAAGACACTGCAAAAACTCTAATCCATGCACTCATCATCTCCCGCATTGATTATTGTAATAGTCTCCTTACTGGTCTTCCCAAACATAGGCTATCACCACTTCAATCCATTTTAAATGCAGCTGCGAGGCTAATCTTCCTCGCCAGAAGTTCTTCATCTGCTGATCCGCTCTGTCAGTCCCTCCATTGGTTACCGGTATTCTACCGTGTCAAATATAAAATACTTTTACTTACATACAAGGCAATTAACCAAACTGCACATCTCCTCACTTATCTCAAAATATCTCCCTACCAGACCTCTCCGCTCTGCACAAAGATCTGCGTCTCTCATCCACATGTATTACCTGTTCCCACTCAAAATTACAGGACTTTACCCGAGCTTCACCCACTCTGTGGAATGCACTCCCGCGCACAATAAGACTCTCCTCTAGTCTCCAAACCTTTAAACATTCTCTGAAAACTCATCTCTTCAGACAAGCCTACCAAATTTCAGACCCACACACATAACCTTCACAGCTTCCCTATCAAGTTACATCCCCTCTGTACAGTCCACATAAACTCACATTTTGTCTTCCAACATTGCTGGGTGATCATATCATATACAACCCATTAAGAACCTAGCAACCTGGGAAACCATTATGTGACAGGTAGCATCTATCCTTGTGTATCAATGCCTATTTCCCTATAGATTGTAAGCTTGCGAGCAGGGCCTTCCTACCTCTGTCTGTCTGTCTGTCTTTGCCCAGTTTTGTTCTATAATTGTTGTTCTAATTGTAAAGCGCAACGGAATATGCTGCGCTATATAAGAAACTGCTAATAAATAAATAATAAAATAAACAAATATATCTGAATGTATATCTTGGTACGGGAAAGTGACCTGGGTCATAAATGCAGTAACTGGAAATACTGAATTTTCCTTCTTAGAATAGTGAGTCATTATCTGAGCAGCAAGGCAGGATGCACTAGTGGATTACATATGCATCCCGCCCGGCAGAATGCATGCTCGCTGTGATCACCACGCTGTGGGCTCAGTGGCTAACTGAGCTCATCACAGGTTCTTTTACCACTTTCTAAGTGCCGTGGACACCCATGAGTGGAAATAGAAATAGCCCGTGTGTGCCCGTATTCCGGCTGGTGGTATTGTAGGCTGGCGGGATTCCGGTGTAAGTATCCTGACCACCATGATCCTGACAGTTGGAAAATTCAACTGATCCTGCACTAGCAAGTGATGTTGAACTTAAAAAAAAAAAAAAACTACGGATGACTTGTTCCATAAGATTGTTTTGAAAAGTCCTATGTGATTATAATTAATTCTGGAGGCTAAAACTACATGGGTTGTCTTCAAATGAAGTGTAACATTGCACAGGCTCATCAGAGAAAGGGGTTCAGCATCTACCCAGTGGACAGCAGTCTTTCAGCAGACTCCATATTCCATATTGGAGATAGTCTAGGGAGGTGCATATACTTGTTTTCCACTTCACCTTCCATGAGACCTGTGTTGACTTGCCTTATACATCCTTCCAGAGTCACTTCACAGCTGCGTGGGTGCATCCCTCATACAGTCACCAGCAGGTGGGAGGTAGGGAGGTATGCCCTATGCCCTGCTCCTTTCAAGCTCACCATGACCAGTGTGTGTATATTGCCACATTACTACCACATAAACCAGCCGGTGGTTAATCACTGGGGGGGGGGGGGCTGTTTTTTTTGTCTTAGGGCATCCATTGGTGTTAAAATATGCTCTACCATAACACCACTACCTGTACACACATATTCCAGCACCTTCAACCCCTCCAACCTCAGCACCTGGACCTTCCTCACAGCTGCCCCCAGGCATGGCTGTGCAACAGGGCTGCTCTGTATCACACCCTGATCATGATCTTTGACCAATTATGTCACAAAAGTAAGCAGGGACATTGGCACTGGTAAGTTCAGCACTGTCCAGACACTCTTGGGGGCTGCTAGTCTGCAGGTTGCCTGCCTGGAGCATCTAAAGAATGTTCCAGCTAGCGCTGCAGCAGAGATTCTTGCTGCAGGGAGCCAGTCTATGCACCCTGTTAACCAGATGTAGGAAACAATATGAAGCGGAGGCACTATAGTGTGGGCACTATATGAACTGGGGGCAGAACTGTAAAGTGGCACAATATGAACAGGGGGCATTGAATGTCATAATGTGAATTGGGGGTACTGTGTTGCATAATGTGTACTCGCAGCCCAATAATGCAACATAATGTGAACTAGGGTACTACTATGTTTCATAAAATAAACTATGGCACTAACGTCGGGCATAAAATTAATTAAGACACTGTTATGAGTCAGAAAATAAATTAGGCCACCGATGCATCAGCCTTTCTCCCAGGGAAGCGATCGTGTCCTCCCTCCCACTGCCCACCGGATCTGATGCCAGCACCCCCCACCAGGCCGCACGTATGTTGTGGTTTTTACTATTTTCAATAAAGCGATCTGCCCATGCCTCATTGGCTATGACCCATTATTACTGGGGCCCGGCAAAGCTGTCCGCTCTGCTGGCCATGTGCATGGCATCTATTCACCAGCTGCTTACCCCAACCCCTCCTCTCCCACTGCAGGACACTTCAGCCTGTGGGTGGAACAGTGGTACAGTCCTAGAAAAATGGGACTGTCCAGCTGAATGCGGAGACAGTTGGGAGGTATGATTTTTCTCAGCTGGGAAATGGCATCTTGATAAAACTGAAGGCCAGATGGATGGTGTAAAATACAGTCAGATGCTGCAAGACAACATGATTCAGTCTGCTAGGAAACTAAAGCTTGGGAGAAAGTTGACCATTCAGCAGGACAATGATCTCAACACAAGGTCAGAGCAGCAGTGGCGTGGTTAAACAACAAATAGTTGAATGTTGTACAATGGACAGGTCAAAGTACACATCTCAATCCAATTGAGAATCTGTTTCTCTACAGTATTTGAAAATTAAATTTCACAAGTATTCACCCAACATGAACAACCTGAAGCAAATCTGCAAGGTAGGATGGGCAAAATCACTCCTAAACAGTGTGAACATCTGGAAAAAACATACCCAACAGAATTAAAGCTGTTTTTGAAGCAAAAGGTGTTTCTACCAAGTATAGTAAAAGTTTGCATGCAGCATTTTTCAGTTTTTAACTGAAAACAAATAATGAATTATTCATTTGAAAAATGCATTTAAAAAACTTACTGATACACAATAAAAATACTGTCTGGAACAATCTGTTTAAGTGTCACTTGTAATATAGACAAATCTGTTCAAAATGTAGGGGGGGGGGAGGTTTAATTGCTTTTGCAAGCACTGTATGTCCTTCTATTTTCCTCCTTTGTAAATATAGATTATAAACATATTTAAACTATCAGCTTTATTGTCTAGGATTATTTCGTATTTATTATTTAGCAGCCTATTATAATAAGTTTTATTTTTCTAGCTGCACTTGAAAAATGTTTTGTAATTAAACTTCTGATCTTTAGCAATTTATTTTTTCATCTGCAGCCTTTGCTAACCTAATTTCCTTACTACATCCTACAGTATGCTGTATTTTGCTGTATTTCCTTAATGAAGTTTCCATCCTTTCTAGTTTTAACAATTTAAATGCTTTTTTTCTTTTATTGCCTTCAATTGTTATTTAACTGCATTGGTTGCCTTTTATAAATATTAGTTATTTTATTTGCTATGTACTTGTAGCAGTATTTTAAATTTTTTTTTTTTTTTTTTTCATTTTCCCATTTGGTTTCTGGATTTTTATTTTAGTGTACACATTCCCAATGTAAAAGCTTCAGTTCTTCTCCGAGCTGATTAAGGAGGGTTATTCAGGTCGCATGGTGCAATAACCCAGGTCCCGGTAGCAATGCACAATAATCAGATCGCATTGCCTGCAAACGCCTCTGCCTGAATGACAGGTTGAGGTGTTCACAGGGTGGGCGGGGGGGGGCGGCGATGGAGTGTTGTGGGGTTGTGCGTCGAAAATGGGGGTGGGTCATTGGCTTTTTTGGAGTGGCTGCGTGACGTCACAAGCAGCAGCTCCGATCTAAAAAATGGCGATGGACCTCCTGTTTTCGCAGCCTAGCTGCAGCTGCAGGGATCTGCCACAGTTGCTGCAACCACAATTAAACTGCTTGCACCTGTGATTGGTGGTGACCAGCATGCGAAAGAATGGATTGCAGATTCTGCTTTTGAGCAGAATCTGCAATCCGTACTGAATAAACCTCTAAACTTGGTCCTTTACCACAAAATTCAAAGTTCTTGCAAATCCATGAAAAAAGTATTTGTAATTCAAAGTCAAATGTTACTCATCGGGGTCACTTTTTCTTAAAAGCCCCTTCAACAGTACACCAGACCTTATAGTATATCTATCCTAAATGGGTTCAGTATGTTTTATCACTGCACGGGATACCGAATGTCGTTATACGGACATCGGCATTCTGAGCGGTAGAATGCCGGCAGGGGGCCCCTTGCGGGCGTGATGATACAAACGCATGTATGACTTTAGGCAGGTCTTCTGACGGAATTAAGTGCTTGATTCTGGCTTTGTTCCTCAGATGAAAGAATGAGGATTTGATTGTGGCTGACACCCGATGTTTAAGTGAATCCTGACTGGAATGGATCAAGAATGTTATGGGTTGACAGGTAGGTTTCTAGTTGAGTTGCAACCACGTTCTCAATAACCTTTCCTAGAAAAGGAAGGTTTGATACTGGCCGGTAATTGGTCTACAAGTCAGGGTCTAAGGGGGTAATTCAGACCTGATTGCTAGGGTGCGTTTTTTGCATCCCTGCGATTAAGTAGTCGCTGCCTACAGGGGGAGGGTATGGAGTGTGTGCAGGTGTGCAACTGAATTTGTTTCAGAACTGCACAAACATCAGTTTGTGCAGTTTCTGCCAAGCCCAGGACTTACTCAGCTGCTGCGAATATCGAAAACAGAGCTGACGTCAGAATACCTCCCTCCAAACGCCTGGTCTCTCCTGCGTTTTCCTGGACACTCCTTGAAAACGGTCAGTTGCCACCAGGGCCGGACTGGGACTAAAAATAGGCCCTGGCATTTTTGAAGCACACAGGCCCACCTCTGTGACTCCTCCCCTTACTATTCCTGACTCCTCCCCACTTATTAGTCTATGTTCTTACAAATATAATTAATATTCTAACAACATACAGGCGTACATTATTCTCTATTAAAATATACACAACCAATGGTTGAAGTGGAAATTTTTAAGTGGGGGTATGGAAATGTGAGGTTTCGCTCCGAAAAAGGGGGCGTGGCCACTCAAAAGGGGGCGTGGCCTTCAGTGTAGTTTACCACACCATACACCCCTTATACGCATTATGCACCACAATAGTAGGACCCCTTATACTATCTAGTACTGCTGCCCCTTTCACATTATACCACACAGTATGAGCCAAAATTCACATTACAGCACCCGGTATGAGGCGAAATTTACATTATATGCCCCCGATAGTGCAGTGCCAGGTATACAAATGCCCCCACAGTGCCAGGTATACAAATGCCCCCACAGTGCCAGGTATACAGATGCCCCCACAGTGCCAGGTAAACAATTGCCCCCACAGTGCCAGGTAAACAATTGCCCCCACAGTGCCAGGTAAACAATTGCCCCCACAGTGCCAGGTATACAAATGCCCCCACAGTGCCAGGTATACAGATGCCCCCACAGTGCCAGGTATACAAATGCACCCACAGTGCCAGGTAAACAATTGCCCCCACAGTGCCAGGTAAACAATTACCCCCACAGTGCCAGGTATACAAATGCCCCCACAGTGCCAGGTATACAAATGCCCCCACAGTGCCAGATCCACAAATGCCCCCCACAGTGCCAGGTATACAAATGCCCCCACAGTGCCAGGTATACAAATGCCCCCACAGTGCAAGGTATATAAATGCCCCCACAGTGCCAGGTATACAAATGCCCCCACAGTGCCAGATCCACAAATGCCCCCCACAGTGCCAGGTATACAAATGCCCCCACAGTGCCAGGTATACAAATGCCCCCACAGTGCAAGGTATATAAATGCCCCCACAGTGCCAGGTATACAGATGCCCCCACAGTGCAAGGTATACAGATGCCCCCACAGTGCAAGGTATATAAATGCCCCCACAGTGCCAGGTATACAGATGCCCCCACAGTGCAAGGTATACAGATGCCCCCACAGTGCCATGTATACAGATGCCCCCACAGTGCCAGGTGAAGAATTGCCCCCACGGTGCCAGGTATACAAATGCCCCACAGTGCCAGCCAATTGCCCCCATAGTGCCAGGTATACAATTGCCCCCACAGCAGCCAGTGCTGCAGCTGCTTACCGCTGCTGCACTGCTGCTGCTGCTGCTGCTCCTCCTCCTCTGGGCTGTGAGGGACGGGGGTGAGAGCACTGGGCGCCCGCCAGCGCAGCTGTGTCTGGCGCGGCAGCGTATAGCGTTCAAACCAGCCGCCGGTTTGTGAGCCAATCAGAGCTCGCGGACCGGCGGCTTCTGATTGGCTGCCGGTCCGCGAGCTCTGATTGGCTCACGAACCGGCGGCTGCTTTGAAGTCCGCTATACGCGCCGCGCCAGACACAGCCGTGCTGGCGGGCGCCCGGCGCTCTCACCCCTGTCCCTCACAGCTCTCCAATCTTGACAGCTGAGACGCGCTGCCGCCGGACTGAGCGGCAGCGCGTCTCAGTGACCGCTGGACCGGCCCACGTGGCCATCGGCCCTTCTGGCATTTGCCAGAAGTGCCAGATGGCCAGTCCGGCCCTGGTTGCCACCCACAAGTGACCTCTTACTGTCAATCTTCTTGCGATTGCCCATGAATTTAAATATTTTGCCCCATCCCATCGGTGACCGGCGATCCCCGTTGCTGCGGTCCATCGTGCCTGTGTATTGCAGTGCATTTACATGTGCAGTTCAGATCTGATTGCAGGCTGTGAGAAAATGCAGCCTAGCGATCAGGTCTGAATTGCCCCCTAAATTAGATTTTCTAAGAAGTGGTCTGACTATTGCTTCCTTTAGTGGTTCAGGAAAAATGCCTGTATGCAAAGAGCATTGAACTATTTTGGCAAATACTGGGCTAATTATTTCCATACACCCTAATAGAAGCTTGGTTGAGGCAGGGTCCAAATCACAGGTGGAGGGACGCAACATTCAGGTAATTTCAGCAATGTTTTCTACTTCCACTTGGTCAAAGCTGTTCCAGGAAGACAGGTGGCTTATGTTGGCAGGCTTGATAGATTGGTACTCCTTTAGTGTCACTGTGGGGATTCCAGCCCGGAGGGTGGATACTTTATCTGCAAAGTATTTTGCAACCTCATTGCATCTAGACTGGGAGAGGGGTTCATCATACTGCAGGCATGCTGGTTTGCAATGCATCTCCACTGTATAGAAAAGCTGAGCTGGCCAATTTTTTGCTACCATGATCTCATTTGAAATTAACTCTGTTTTCTTGTGGGTGATTGTTGATTGATATTTTCCAATGTGTTTGATTAGATTTAATTTATCCTCTACCAAGTTTGACTTCCTCCATCATCCTTCAAGTCTATGACCCCTTTTCTTAAGATCACAAATACTGTTTTCAAACCAAGGTATATATATAATTTATCCGAATAATATTTAAACCAGTAATGTGCAATTAATGTCCAATCCCATGCCAAGAGCAAATTTCATAAGTGTCCGTTCAATTGAACTCTGCTTATTAGCATCCACTATAGTAGACTGAAGCCAAGTTTTACTAGTATTATAGATGAATACATACAGTCTCTTTGCATCAAATGAATGGATACAGTCACTTAGTAGCCGTTGATATAAAACAGCGGAAGGGGGGAGAGCGCTGTGTGATGAATATGTGCACAGCGGTATGCTACGACCCCTTTACGTCCCAGCTGCAGCACGGATTAAACGAATACTCACAGCCACCTCGGCTTCACGTGCATGGGGTACGGACCATCTTTGTTCGGTCGCGTTTTATGCTTTGTCCCCAGTCCTGTGTCTCAGCAACACTCCGTGCGGCTGCGTGATAGATTGTAAATGTCTCTTGGCAGCGAGATCCAAACAGAAAAGCCCGCCTTATGCGTTTCTCCACCTCCAGGGCCGGCGGTTTCGTCAGAGAAGTATCTCAGCAGTACGGCAAGTCCCTTTTTAAAGTGGGACAAGCCAATCATTATGCTGATTTAATAAAATTGCACTCAGCTGTTGTCAATATATATGTGGATCTTTCTTACTATAACAATTCATTTATCAGAAAACAAATATATAAACCAATATATAAAATCAATTCAACAGTTTTTGGTGGTATATAGATAAATAAACTCTGCTGCTTTCAAGATAAGTGCTGCATTTTCGTCCAGCTAAGTCTCTGTAATACAGGCTAGATCTGAAGATTTGATAAGGTCAGAAATTGTAGCAGTCTGTTTCTTATAGATCTGGCATTACAAAGGACGGACCTGATTGGCCATACCAGAGGACCTGCAGTTTTCTTTATGTTGAGTGTGTTGGCACTGGGGATGTCAGTCACAGAGCAAGAATTTACAGATCTGTACTTAAAAGCACAGGGCCGTCTGTTGGGTACCACTTCTATTTGTCTCCTATTTGAAATTGGTGAGCCTGAAGTCAAGGCACTTAGATGGTAACAGGGGATAAGAGGTTTTCGGCTTTCTCTGACAGCCCCAGGATTTAAGAATGGAAGCCTGTGCTGGGTTAATAGGAACTACCTCTCATGGTGGGCGGAGTGAAAGAATAAAGTTGGAGGTGTACAAATACATTGGGTCATCAATGACAGAGCAAGTATGAATTGCATTTGATGATAAGAGAAGATTAAACATTTTTTTTCTCAATTTTGTGAGTGATCCAGTAGTTACAGTATAATGGGATTCAAGAAGAGTCTGATTTAAATTGGCTATTGCAATATCCAATTGCTTCTCTTGTAAGAACAAGGGTTAATTAGATAAAATGCTAGTAACTTTTTTTCAGTTGCTGATTTACTGTAAGCCTTCATTTGATGGTAACCAGCTTATCAGAATAATAAAAAAGCAGCTAACTATGACTTTATATTTTTAATTATGTATACATATTTACTAAGTAGGACAACTTACAGGAGCAGTATGTGCATGTCCTACCCATGTACACTCCATTCAAGATGGCATCTATGGTATAGTACAGGGGAAATATTTTGCAGTTACTTGAAATTTTTAGGGTTGACTGTACCATCACAAGCATCATAGTGCTGCCCCCAAATAAGTGCTGCCCCTAGGAACATGCCTCATGTGCCTAATTGGAAATTTTCCATTGCTGCTAATACTGTGCATCTTCTTATACCTCCAGCATCAGTGACCCCCGCACTGCGTTCAGTGGGTTATACTCAGATATTATCCATTTACCTTGTGGTCTCCAGCCTATTTGTGTGAACCCCTACTGCTGGAGGTTTAAATCCAGGGGCCCCCTAAGTACCAGTGTGCATATTGAGCACTAAGGGTACAGCAGGGGGTTGCTATTGGCAGAAGACCCTCATGAGGGCTCTAGGGGTCTCACACCAATAGTGTTGGAGTTCCCTAACAGAGCTATCCCATGAACCCCACAAGAACATTCCACGCACCATTGCAGGATGGGTCTGAAAGTCTCAAAAAAGACACAAGAGGCAAACATTTGTCTATGTAATATCTGTTGTCAAGGTGAAACCCCATGAACCTGAAAGACTCAGGGATACAAAGGGAGTAAGCGGAAGGCCAATTCACCATCCACTGTATTCATCAGAGTGGAAAGGATTTATTACCTCACGACTGCCAGAGCTTCCTCAAAAGATTGTTATACCACTGAACAAAGTTCAGCCATTATAACATCATTAACCAACTACTTGATGGATAAGAAAAATACTGAATGTTCCTGTATTTCCTGGGATTTTTCTTTAGAACCACACTGACTGGGGAAAGAGCCAATTCCCTAATCGGGGGTTCAGCAAAAGTCCCTGCTATGTGACCAACATGTACTTCCTTGTCAACTTTCTCACAAGCAACTTGAGGCAATTAAAAATTGGACTTAAGGTTCTTGGGTGAATCTGTGTCTATAACACCGCTAATCAGCAAACAAAATCCCAAACTAAAACCATTGAACAAAAATGCTGCATCCTGGTTGTCTGGTTACCAGTCCAGCCATTTGGAAATCACCACAATATGAACAGAAGAAAGCACCTTACTTAGCACCTGAATCACTTGCTGGTTTGCTAGACCGCTGTTGGGCACCAAGCTTTCAATTGGAGACTGGGTGCATTCCACCAGGTATTCCATCATTTTCAACACCTTTCAGGCAGAGGTGTTGAAAATGACACCAATGCCCAGCGTACTGGAGGTGTTATTAATTGCAAAGCATTTGCCACAAGAAGTCTGCTGTGTATTAGGCCGAATGGAACAGAACACATTGGACGCACTCAGAACCTCAGGTGCACCCCACGAACGAAGGCTGAGTGACTTGTAGTCACACCTTTACATCCTTGCACCCAAAATTCATGCCTTATCTGCCAACCTGCTTATTACAAAATCCCTCATCATAATCATGCCAATCTGTACCCCTGGAGGGTTGCTGCATAACCAGAAGCAGGTACCATATGATGTTCATGTGTTCTCCAGATAACTGGTTGAAAAAATGCAAAAAAAATTGCCAATTACCATAAGAGACTTGATCACCTCTAACCTGATTCCACCCTTGGCCCCAACAGCCTTGAAAGTCTTCAGCTTTTTCCATAAGAACGAACATATCCACGTAAAGCCCCTTATGGATGTTAGTGCAACAAGTTGCCCTCAAACCTTGCAATATGGTCATATTTTTGCAGTGGACAACCACCACAGATGCCTAGCTACAGTACCTCCTTCTCAACACACTTGCCCTTGCGAACGCACCAGGCATGCCTAGCACACCTATTCACCTCTAATTTAACATATTTTGCTGCTCGCTTATGCGCCCTACAAGCACTGTCAGCAATGGAGAAAGAGTAGGAAAGAGAAGAATTCAAAGAATTAGAGTCCGACAGAAACCCACCTGACACCCCGACTCCTCATCTGCATCCACAAGGTCCCCCACTTCATCATCTGAAAAAGAAGGAAGCACAACATCTGCAGCTGAAACTGCAGCAGTAGGCAATACAGAAGGACCAGATGGGGCATCCATACTAGCACCCACTGGTAAAGTAGTAACAGGGTCATCACTTATAGTAATATACTTTGCTGGCCGAAGTTTGGCACCAGATTGTGCAACAGCTGTATGAGCTAGTCAGTGGCAGAGGCTGGAGGAAAACCTACAACAGTAAAGCTAGTAGAAGGAGAGCAAGGGGCTGACACCACTTACAGAGTTCAGGCTGACAGTAGGGGTGTAAAGGCAGTGGCCATGGTGGTCAGCACATGCAGAATGACTGCTGGTTCAGGCTGTAGAGAGGAAGAAGCAGCAGAAACATTAATATTGACAAGGAGCCTAGCTCTACTTCTCACCAATACCCCAGCCTAGCCTGCAAGTGCAACAGGGGCTGAGACAGATCCAGAGCCCACCTGGAGTGTCCTTATAGACTGGACTGCTGGCCTTTCACAATGGCACTGAAGCCTAGCCCCCAATCCTGATCATGGTGACCACTCCTCTGGGACACCATAATGGTATACCCAGTAAGCTTTTTTGGTGGCAGTGTGCCCCTCCCACCCCCCCCTCCTCCCCTGTATCCCCAGCCACCAGATGGTCAAGGGGTTTAATCAACTAATTCTATCGGAATGGACAGTATAATAGCATTTTATATATTACCTAATGGAATTAAATGTTTTAATTATATAAAAAAAGATTGGGATGGCCACTCCCTTGAATTGACTCCCATTGAGATCTCAGGAGGGACTATCAATATCACAACAGCTACACTTGCCCAGTACACCTTGGGAAAGGGTATAAGGAGCCAAAACGCGTTGGTGGAGAATACACGTCTTCCATTCCTGGGAGATTCCAGAGGAATTTCATGTCTAAATCTGACTTGGTGTGCATTATACACCATCTTATGAGGTATGCTGCTGGGAATTTGTGTTGATTTTACAATTGACTTAATAAAACTGTACTACACTAGCAGCCAATTTTGTCTCGCTACACATATATATGATGGATACCTGATGGCCTAAGGAGGAGATGGATGAGACTGGGTGAATTTACTTGTAAAGACAGTAAATGGACAAAGAGACTATTGGGCCAGTCTGACATTAGGGGTAATTGCGAGTTGATCACAGCAGGAACTTTGTTAGCAGTTGGGCAAAACCATGTGCACTCCAGGGGAGGCAGATATAACATGTGCAGAGAGAGTTAGATTTGGGTGGGTTATTTGTTTCTGTGCAGGGTAAATACAGGCTGCTTTATTTTTACACTGCAATTTAGATTGCAGATTGAACACACCACACCCAAATCTAACTCTCTCTGCACATGTTATATCTGCCTCCCCTGCAGTGCACATGGTTTTGCCCAACTGCTAACAAAGTTCCTGCTGCGATCAACTCACAATTACCCCCATTGTAAGAGACAATCCATATTTGGTGGATGTGAGATAACACTTGTGTTCACTGTGTATTGGCTGTATTACAGATCGAACTGATCATTTGTATATATTATATCATTCATGTCGATAGAATTAGCACTAGACCACTTTTCCCTTCTATCATTGAATGCACAGTGCTATACACGGTAGCACAAGGTCTTTGCTGCATATCATTTGGGGCGCTGAACTTATTCTATATTCTGTTGAAACTCTTTTCTTATGCCAGGGTGGTATAGAGAGGAATACTATAAGAAGGGAGTGAGAGTAGCAGGGAGTAATATGTGAAAGGGCACTGACGTAGAGAATAGAGGGAAAATGAGGGTAGTAAAAGGATCAAGAACGGACAGTGAGCATGAGAAAAGATGGTTATATATAATATATAGCAACAAGAGATTGCTGAGACAAATTTTGTGATGTGTCAATGACTTTATTCAATGAGTCATTTCCTATTCTTTTTCATTATGTACATAATTATTTTATTTTACAGTGTTGATAATAATTTCTTCAGCAGTTTGTAGCTCAATTTATTACAAACATTAAAACCAATTTAAAGTAAATAAGTATGAAATTACTTATAATAATTACTGTCTGAATAAACTGCACTATTAATTTTAATAAATGTGCCAAACACTATAATCAAACCAAGTTCTACATAAAATGTCATGTTGTTAAAGTAACAAAGAAAATGTACATACTGTATGTAAAGGGTGCTAAAAATCAGCATTGAATAGATTTAATGTTTTAATAGATTTAGTGTGTATATATATATATATATATATATATTCAGGGGTGTCTCTAGAGAGGAGAGCACCCGTGTGCAGACTCCGTGTGTGGGCCCCCTCCTCTCCCGTAGCCATGGCGCCGCTGCTAGCGCTCTGAGTGCTGTAGACTCTGGCACAGTGCCAGAGTCTACAGCGCATGAGCAGGACTCCGAAAAATGGCCGACACGCCATTTTTTCGAAGTCCTGCGCATGCACTGTAGACTCTGGCACTGTGCCAGTGTCTCTAGTGGTCAGTGCGCTAGCAGCAGCGCGACGGCTATGGGAGAGGAGGGAGCCCACACACGGTCAGCGATGGACTCCGGAAAGGTAAGTATAGTAGAAATGGGTGCTGCACCCATTATAGAAATGCCAATGAATGTATGTATATATATATATATATATATAAACAAACAAACACACACACACACACACACACACACACACACACACACACACTCACAGAGACACAGACAAATTCTTAATGTACAGTACATGCGGAGCTGGCACACAGAGCTTAACTAAATTTTATCTAGCACACTGATAACAGGATGTTTTCTATCTATACACTGTTGTCTCTAATATACTAACACTAGAGATGTGCACCGGAAATTTTTTGTGTTTTGTGTTTTGGTTTTGGATTTGGTTCCGCGGCCGTGTTTTAGATTCGGACGTGTTTTGGCAAAACCTCCCTGCAATTTTTTTGTCGGATTCGGGTGTGTTTTGGATTCGGGTGTTTTTTTTTTCAAAACCCCCTCAAAAACAGCTTAAATCAATTTGGGGGTCATTTTGGTCCTATAGTATTATTAACCTCAATAACCACAATTTCCACTCATTTCCAGTCTATTCTGAACACCTCACATTATTATTTTTAGTCCTAAAATTTGCACCAAGGTCGCTGGATGACTAAGCTAAGTGACCTAAGTGGCCAGCACAAACATCTGGCCCATCTAGGAGTGGCACTGCAGTGTCAGACAGGATGGCACTTAAAAAAAATTGGCCCCAAACAGCACATAATGCAAAGAAAAGAGAAAAAGAGGTGCACTGTGGTCGCTGGATGGCTAAGCTAAGCGACACAAACACCTCAATATCACAAGAATTATTTGTTCTAATCAATGGTATTATTGGTCCAAATCACTAGAAGAAAATTACAAAATCACTGGAATTATTCGTTCTAACCAATGGTATTATTGGTCCAAATCACTGGAAGAAAATGACAAAATCACTGGAATTATTTGTTCTAATCAATGGTATTATTGGTCCAAATCACTGGAAGAAAATGACAAAATCACTGGAATTATTTGGCAAGATCACTGTAATTAATAATTATAAATTACTGATATTAATTGGTAAAATCTTGCTATCGCCTGCCTAGTGAAGTGGAATCTAGATGGGATTTTGTACCGGGGACACAATAACTTCATCAATTGTCTAAATCCCACTGCACTAATGGCGGAAAACGGGCACACGTCTAACAGCACACTGATTATACTGAGAACTGATTATACGACAATGCAGCACTGACACTGAGCACAGATATTAAGCACTGATCAGGATACTAGAAGTGACACAGAGCTGCAAGATACAGCAATGGCCTACTGTACTGTACTACTATATACTGGTGGTCACCACAATGCTGCACTGTACTACTATATACTGGTCACAACAATGCAGCAGATATTGAGCACTGATCAGGATACTAGAACTGAGTCTGACACGGAGCTGCAAGATACAGCAATGGCCTACTGTACTGTACTATATGTATACTGCTGGTCACCAAAATGCTGCACTGTCCTACTATATACTGCTCACAACAATGCAGCACAGATATGGAATGGATACTTGCAGTGACACAGAGCTGCAAGATACAGCAATGGCCGACTGTACTGTACTACTATAATTATATACTGGTGGTCCCAACAATGCAGCACACTGAGCACATATATTACCAGGTGTATCTCACACATCGCTCAGTACAGATTACAGGATGTATAATCACCAGGTGTATAACACACGTTGCACAGTACAGTATACAGTATGCAGCTCTGGAGGGATCAGTATTTGGCAGGAAGGCGAGGCCTGGTCCTGGCAGCAGAGTGACAGGCGGCTATATAGTAGCAGCCAGCTCCAAATCTGGCAGTGTGTGGAGAGGGAGGGGGTGAGGGAAGGGAACGAGCGCTGGAGTGTCTGGGCAGAGGGCTTGGAAGTTCAGGGGGAGTGAGGCGGGAGCTGCTATTCCATAGCAGCGCACAGTGGTGGTGACGGAGTCTGACAAAGGAGGGAGGAGGATTGGGGCAACTAGCCACTGGGGAGCACGGTGCCGCAGCCATCACCTGCAGGGGGAGTGGAGGGAAACACATCCTATCTGCCCCAGATAAGTGACTTCTGATCAGAGCAATTGAGGGTCGGAGTTTTTCTGAAAGGTGGAAAGGAAGGGGTTCTTTTTCATGTAGACTGGAAGGACTACAACAAACTTGGAGTGACTACACTTTTCACCATAGTTCGGCAGCCCTGCTGCCCTTTAATACACAAATGAATGAAGACTCGATTTGGAAAGGCGGCCACTCAGCGATCAAGAGCTGATGCAGCACATGCAGGTGTTTCTGCAAATATGATGAAGAAAAGAACATCTCATAAGAAACATCGAAACAATATGGTACCAAGTAAACCAATCTCCCAGCCAAGGCGAAATATTGTAGGCTATAGAATACAGCATGGGAGGAAAGAGGGCAGTGGGCCAATAACCCAGTGGAAAGGAACAGTTCTGGATCAAGTACCAGTGAATCCCTCCCTCTATCTTATAAAGTATGATGGATTTGATTGTGTCTATGGACTTGAGCTTCACAAGGATGAAAGGGTGTCTGCTCTTGAAGTTCTACCAGAAAGAGTTGCCTCATCCCGAATCAGCGATGCCCATTTGGCTGTCACAATGATTGGTAAAGCAGTGGAGCATATGTTTGAAACAGAGGATGGTTCCAAGGATGAGTGGCGAGGGATGGTATTAGCACGAGCACCTATTATGAACACATGGTTTTATATAACCTATGAAATGGACCCAGTCTTATATATGTATCAACTTTTAGATGACTATAAAGAAGGAGATCTTCGGATCATGCCAGACTCAAATGATTCCCCTCCAGCTGAAAGAGAACCAGGGGAGGTTGTGGACAGCCTGGTGGGCAAGCAAGTGGAATATGCCAAAGAAGATGGCTCAAAAAGGACTGGCATGGTTATTCATCAAGTTGAAGCTAAACCATCTGTGTACTTCATTAAGTTTGATGATGATTTCCATATTTATGTCTACAATTTGGTGAAGACATCCTAAATGGGATTCTGTACTTTTTTTTTTTGCCAAACGTAATCTAATGTAAACATTTGTAGAAAGTCGCTGCTTTCTGATTACAGAAATGCTCAGATATTCCTGCAAATCCACAATCCCTTCCCAGAGGAAAAAGAAATTGAGAAACCGTTGTTTGAGAACGTTTGTTCTCTTTCCCTTACAAAGGAACAAACCACTTTCCAAGAAGACTGACGTTTTTGGGATTATGGAGACATAATGTTATTGAATATAAATCCTAAAGCAGGTGGTATATTAGAGCAAAAGAGTGCAAGAGACCAGCCATGCAGTTTCTGAAATATTATGACAAAATGTTACTGTATTTCATAAGCACTCATTCCTAACTCTGCTAAGTACTGTTTGGTATACTGTATCTGGCTTCCATGAGGTAGTTGTCTATTATTTCTGCTTCCATTTACCTTTTTGAAAGCGGTAGAAGATATCGATTCTTTTTTTTTTTTTTTTCCCTATTTTTAATTTTCTCCTGCATAGCCCAGTAAAATGTTGCAATGTTAAGTATTGACTTGTGCCTTCTGGGGGTCCACTTCTTCACCAAACCCAGCCAAATCTCATCCTAACCCTCTGTTCCACGTTCTTTATGTACCACATCTGTGTCACCCCTGTCTGTCTACCCCTCCCCTTTAGATTGTAAGTTCTCACGAGAAGGGCCCTCTTCCCTCATGTGCTTATCCTTTGTCTTACTTTAATAATCTTCAACTGTACCACATCCAGCAGTCTTCTGCCACCTGATACTTAATTCCAGTGTCATCTGCTGATGTAACTATGTTTAATCACCCTGTACTTGTCCTATACTGTCATCAACTGTAAGTTGCTGTTTTCCTGATTGATTATTTATGTACTCTGTAATTGGGCACTGCGGAACTCTTGTGGCGCCATATAAATAAAGGATAATAATAATAATAATAATAATAATATAGGGTGTATAATCCCCAGGTGTATCTCACACATCGCTCAGTACAGATTACAGGATGTATAATCACCAGGTCTATAACACACGTCGCACAGTACAGTATACAGGGTGTATAATTAATTACCAGGTGTATCACACACATCGCACAGTACAGTATATAGGGTGTAAAATCCCCAGGTGTATCTCACACATCACACAGTACAGTATATAGGGTGTATAATCCCCAGGTGTATCTCACATATCGCTCAGTACAGTATACAGGGTGTATAATCACCAGGTGTATCACAAACCTTGCACAGTACAGTATACAGGGTGTATAATCTAGTGATGAGCGGGTCGGTTTCTCGGAAACCGAACCCCCCCGAACTTCACGCTTTTTACACGGGTCCGAGGCAGACTCGGATCTTCCCGCCTTGCTCGGTTAACCCGAGCGCGCCCGAACGTCATCATCCCGCTGTCGGATTCTCGCGAGGCTCGGATTCTATCGCGAGACTCGGATTCTATATAAGGAGCCGCGCGTCGCCGCCATTTTCACACGTGCATTGAGATTGATAGGGAGAGGACGTGGCTGGCGTCCTCTCCGTTTAGAGTAGACTAGAGAGTAGTAGAGACACTTGATTTACTAATTTTGGGGAGCATATTAGGAGTACTACTTGCTGATAGTGTGACCAGTGACCACCAGTTTAATTAATCCGTTCTCTGCCTGAAAAAAAACGATACACAGTGTGACACAGTCACATACCATATCTGTGCTCAGCCTCAGTGTGCCCTCAGTGTGCTGCATCATCTATGTAATACTGTATATCTGACTGTGCTGAGTGCTCACTGCTCACACAGCTTAATTGTGGGGGAGACTGGGGAGCAGTTATAGCAGGAGTACATATTTTAACAGTGCACACTTTTGCTGCCAGAGTGCCACTGCCAGTGTGACTGACCAGTGACCACTGACCACCAGTATATTGTGATTGTCTGCCTGAAAAAGTTAAACACTCGTCGTGTGGTGATTTTATTCTATAAATGCATTCTGCTGACAGTGTCCAGCAGGTCCGTCATTATATAATATATACCTGTCCGGCTGCAGTAGTGATATATATATATTTTTTATATCATTATCATCCAGTCTATATTAGCACTGCAGCAGACGCAGTACGGTAGTCCACGGCTGTAGCTACCTCTGTGTCGGCAGTCGCTCGTCCATCCATAATTGTATACCACCTACCCGTGGTGTTTTTTTTTTTCTATCTTCTTGATACTAGTAGCTTACTTTAGGAGTCTGCAGTGCTGAGCTGACAGTGTCCAGCAGGTCCGTCATTATATAATATATACCTGTCCGGCTGCAGTAGTGATATATATATATTTTTTATATCATTATCATCCAGTCTATATTAGCAGCAGACGCAGTACGGTAGTCCACGGCTGTAGCTACCTCTGTGTCGGCAGTCGCTCGTCCATCCATAATTGTATACCACCTACCCGTGGTGTTTTTTTTTCTTTCTATCTTCTTGATACTAGTAGCTTACTTTAGGAGTCTGCAGTGCTGAGCTGACAGTGTCCAGCAGGTCCGTCATTATATAATATATACCTGTCCGGCTGCAGTAGTGATATATATATATATGTTATATCTCATTATCATCCAGTCTATATTAGCAGCAGACGCAGTACGGTAGTCCACGGCTGTAGCTACCTCTGTGTCGGCAGTCGCTCGTCCATCCATAATTGTATACCACCTACCTGTGGTGTTTTTTTTTCTTTCTATCTTCTTGATACTACTAGTAGCTTACTTTAGGAGTCTGCAGTGCTGAGCTGACAGTGTCCAGCAGGTCCGTCATTATATAATATATACCTGTCCGGCTGCAGTAGTGATATATATATATTTTATATCTCATTATCATCCAGTCTATATTAGCAGCAGACGCAGTACGGTAGTCCACGGCTATAGCTACCTCTGTGTTGGCAGTCGCTCGTCCATCCATAATTGTATACCACCTACCCGTGGTGTTTTTTTTTTCTATCTTCTTGATACTAGTAGCTTACTTTAGGAGTCTGCAGTGCTGAGCTGACAGTGTCCAGCAGGTCCGTCATTATATAATATATACCTGTCCGGCTGCAGTAGTGATATATATATATATTTTTTATATCATTATCATCCAGTCTATATTAGCAGCAGACGCAGTACGGTAGTCCACGGCTGTAGCTACCTCTGTGTCGGCAGTCGCTCGTCCATCCATAATTGTATACCACCTACCCGTGGTGTTTTTTTTTCTTTCTATCTTCTTGATACTAGTAGCTTACTTTAGGAGTCTGCAGTGCTGAGCTGACAGTGTCCAGCAGGTCCGTCATTATATAATATATACCTGTCCGGCTGCAGTAGTGATATATATATATATTTTTTATATCATTATCATCCAGTCTATATTAGCAGCAGACGCAGTACGGTAGTCCACGGCTGTAGCTACCTCTGTGTCGGCAGTCGCTCGTCCATCCATAATTGTATACCACCTACCTGTGGTGTTTTTTTTTTTTTCTATCTTCTTGATACTAGTAGCTTACTTTAGGAGTCTGCAGTGCTGAGCTGACAGTGTCCAGCAGGTCCGTCATTATATAATATATACCTGTCCGGCTGCAGTAGTGATATATATATATTTTTTATATCATTATCATCCAGTCTATATTAGCAGCAGACGCAGTACGGTAGTCCACGGCTGTAGCTACCTCTGTGTCGGCAGTCGCTCGTCCATCCATAAGTATACTAGTATCCATCCATCTCCATTGTTTACCTGAGGTGCCTTTTAGTTGTGCCTATTAAAATATGGAGAACAAAAATGTTGAGGTTCCAAAAATAGGGAAAGATCAAGATCGACTTCCACCTCGTGCTGAAGCTGCTGCCACTAGTCATGGCTGAGACGATGAAATGCCAGCAACGTCGTCTGCCAAGGCCGATGCCCAATGTCAAAGTACAGAGCATGTAAAATCCAAAACTCCAAATATCAGTAAAAAAAGGACTCAAAAATCTAAAATAAAATTGTCGGAGGAGAAGCGTAAACTTGCCAATATGCCATTTACCACACGGAGTGGCAAGGAACGGCTGAGGCCCTGGCCTATGTTCATGGCTAGTGGTTCAGATTCACATGAGGATGGAAGCACTCAGCCTCTCGCTAGAAAAATGAAAAGACTCAAGCTGGCAAAAGCACAGCAAAGAACTGTGCGTTCTTCGAAATCACAAATCCACAAGGAGAGTCCAATTGTGTCGTTTGCGATGCCTGACCTTCCCAACACTGGACGTAAAGAGCATGCGCCTTCCACCATTTGCACGCCCCCTGCAAGTGCTGGAAGGAGCACCCGCAGTCCAGTTCCTGATAGTCAGATTGAAGATGTCAGTGTTGAAGTACACCAGGATGAGGAGGATATGGGTGTTGCTGGCGCTGGGGAGGAAATTGACCAGGAGGATTCTGATGGTGAGGTGGTTTGTTTAAGTCAGGCACCCGGGGAGACACCTGTTGTCCGTGGGAGGAATAGGGCCATTGACATGCCTGGTGAAAATACCAAAAAAATCAGCTCTTCGGTGTGGAAGTATTTCAACAGAAATGCGGACAACATTTGTCAAGCCGTGTCTTGCCTTTGTCAAGCTGTAATAAGTAGGGGTAAGGACGTTAACCACCTCGGAACATCCTCCCTTATACGTCACCTGCAGCGCATTCATCATAAGTCAGTGACAAGTTCAAAAACTTTGGGCGACAGCGGAAGCAGTCCACTGACCAGTAAATCCCTTCCTCTTGTAACCAAGCTCACGCAAACCATCCCACCAACTCCCTCAGTGTCAATTTCCTCCTTCCCCAGGAATGCCAATAGTCCTGCAGGCCATGTCACTGGCAATTATGACAAGTCCTCTCCTGCCTGGGATTCCTCCGATGCATCCTTGCGTGTAACGCCTACTGCTGCTGGCGCTGCTGTTGTTGCTGCTGGGAGTCGATGGTCATCCCAGAGGGGAAGTCGTACTCGTAAGACCACTTTTACTACTTCCACCAAGCAATTGACTGTCCAACAGTCCTTTGCGAGGAAGATGAAATATCACAGCAGTCATCCTGCTGCAAAGCGGATAACTGAGGCCTTGGCATCCTGGGCGGTGATAAACGTGGTTACGGTATCCATCATTACTGCAGAGGCAACTAGAGACTTGTTGGAGGTACTGTGTCCCCGGTACCAAATACCATCTAGGTTCCATTTCTCTAGGCAGGCGATACCGAAAATGTACACAGACCTCAGAAAAAGACTCACCAGTGTCCTAAAAAATGCAGTTGTACCCAATGTCCACTTAACCACGGACATGTGGACAAGTGGAGCAGGGCAGGCTCAGGACTATATGACTGTGACAGCCCACTGGGTAGATGTATGGACTCCCGCCGCAAGAACAGCAGCGGCGGCACCAGTAGCAGCATCTCGCAAACGCCAACTCTTTCCTATGCAGGCTACGCTTTGTATCACCGCTTTCCAGAATACGCACACAGCTAAAAACCTCTTACGGCAACTGAGGAAGATCATCGCAGAATGGCTTACCCCAATTGGACTCTCCTGTGGATTTGTGGCATCGGACAACGCCAGCAATATTGTGTGTGCATTAAATCTGGGCAAATTCCAGCACGTCCCATGTTTTGCACATACCTTGAATTTGGTGGTGCAGAATTTTTTAAAAAACGACAGGGGCGTGCAAGAGATGCTGTCGGTGGCCAGAAGAATTGCGGGACACTTTCGGCGTACAGGCACCACGTACAGAAGACTGGAGCACCACCAAAAACGCCTGAACCTGCCCTGCCATCATCTGAAGCAAGAAGTGGTAACGAGGTGGAATTCAACCCTCTATATGCTTCAGAGGTTGGAGGAGCAGCAAAAGGCCATTCAAGCCTATACAACTGAGCACGATATAGGAGGTGGAATGCACCTGTCTCAAGCGCAGTGGAGAATGATTTCAACGTTGTGCAAGGTTCTGCAACCTTTTGAATTTGCCACACGTGAAGTCAGTTCAGACACTGCCAGCCTGAGTCAGGTCATTCCCCTCATCAGGCTTTTGCAGAAGAAGCTGGAGACATTGAAGGAGGAGCTAACACAGAGCGATTCCGCTAGGCATGTGGGACTTGTGGATGGAGCCCTTAATTCGCTTAACAAGGATTCACGGGTGGTCAATCTGTTGAAATCAGAGCACTACATTTTGGCCACCGTGCTCGATCCTAGATTTAAAACCTACCTTGGATCTCTCTTTCCGGCAGACACAAGTCTGCTGGGGTTCAAAGAACTGCTGGTGACAAAATTGTCAAGTCAAGCGGAACGCGACCTGTCAACATCTCCTTCTTCACATTCTCCCGCAACTGCGGGTGCGAGGAAAAGGCTCAGAATTCCGAGCCCACCCGCTGGCGGTTATGCAGGGCAGTCTGGAGCGACTGCAGATGCTGACATCTGGTCCGGACTGAAGGACCTGCCAACGATTACGGACATGTCGTCTACTGTCACTGCATATGATTCTCTCCCCATTGAAAGAATGGTGGAGGATTATATGAGTGACCGCATCCAAGTAGGCACGTCAGACAGTCCGTACTTATACTGGCAGGAAAAAGAGGCAATTTGGAGGCCCTTGCACAAACTGGCTTTATTCTACCTAAGTTGCCCTCCCACAAGTGTGTACTCCGAAAGAGTGTTTAGTGCCGCCGCTCACCTTGTCAGCAATCGGCGTACGAGGTTTTATCCAGAAAATGTGGAGAAGATGATGTTCATTAAAATTAATTATAATCAATTCCTCCGTGGAGACATTGACCAGCAGCAATTGCCTCCACAAAGTACACAGGGAGCTGAGATGGTGGATTCCAGTGGGGACGAATTGATAATCTGTGAGGAGGGGGATGTACACGGTGATATATCGGAGGATGATGATGAGGTGGACATCTTGCCTCTGTAGAGCCAGTTTGTGCAAGGAGAGATTAATTGCTTCTTTTTTGGTGGGGGTCCAAACCAACCCGTCATTTCAGTCACAGTCGTGTGGCAGACCCTGTCACTGAAATGATGGGTTGGTTAAAGTGTGCATGTCCTGTTTATACAACATAAGGGTGGGTGGGAGGGCCCAAGGACAATTCCATCTTGCACCTCTTTTTTCTTTCATTTTTCTTTGCGTCATGTGCTGTTTGGGGGGTGTTTTTTGGAAGGGCCATCCTGCGTGACACTGCAGTGCCACTCCTAGATGGGCCAGGTGTTTGTGTCGGCCACTAGGGTCGCTTAGCTTACTCACACAGCTACCTCATTGCGCCTCTTTTTTTCTTTGCGTCATGTGCTGTTTGGGGAGTGTTTTTTGGAAGGGCCATCCTGCGTGACACTGCAGTGCCACTCCTAGATGGGCCAGGTGTTTGTGTCGGCCACTAGGGTCGCTTAGCTTACTCACACAGCTACCTCATTGCGCCTCTTTTTTTCTTTGCGTCATGTGCTGTTTGGGGAGTGTTTTTTGGAAGGGCCATCCTGCGTGACACTGCAGTGCCACTCCTAGATGGGCCAGGTGTTTGTGTCGGCCACTAGGGTCGCTTAGCTTACTCACACAGCTACCTCATTGCGCCTCTTTTTTTCTTTGCGTCATGTGCTGTTTGGGGAGTGTTTTTTGGAAGGGCCATCCTGCGTGACACTGCAGTGCCACTCCTAGATGGGCCAGGTGTTTGTGTCGGCCACTTGGGTCGCTTAGCTTAGCCATCCAGCGACCTCGGTGCAAATTTTAGGACTAAAAATAATATTGTGAGGTGTGAGGTGTTCAGAATAGACTGAAAATGAGTGGAAATTATGGTTATTGAGGTTAATAATGCTTTGGGATCAAAATGACCCCCAAATTCTATGATTTAAGCTGTTTTTTAGGGTTTTTTGAAAAAAACACCCGAATCCAAAACACACCCGAATCCGACAAAAAAAATTCGGTGAGGTTTTGCCAAAACGCGTTCGAACCCAAAACACGGCCGCGGAACCGAACCCAAAACCAAAACACAAAACCCGAAAAATTTCCGGTGCTCATCACTAGTATAATCCCCAGGTGTATCTCACACATCGCTCAGTACAGATTACAGGATGTATAAAATCACCAGGTGTATAACACACGTCGCACAGTACAGTATACATACTGGTCACAAAAATGCAGCAGATATTGAGCACTGATCAGGATACTAGAAGTGACACAGAGCTCTGCAAGATACAGCAATGGCCTACTGTACTGTACTATATGTATACTGCTGGTCACCAAAATGCTGCACTGTCCTACTATATACTGCTCACAATAATGCAGCACAGATATGGATAGTATACTTGACACAGAGCTGCAAGATACAGCAGTGACCTACTGTATTGTATTACTATAATTATATTATATACTGGTGGTCCCCACAATGCAGCACACTGAGCACAGATATTTACAGCACACTGAACACAGATATGGAGCGTTTTCAGGCATAGAACGTAGATATTTGCAGCACACTGAGCACAGATATTTGCAGCACACTGAGCACAGATATGGAGCGTTTTCAGGCAGAGGACGTATATATTTGCAGCACACTGAGCACAGATATTTGCAGCACACTGAGCACAGATACGGAGCTTTTCGGGTAGAGAACGCAGCCACGTCCTCTCCGTTCAATCTCCAATGCATGAGTGAAAATGGCAGCGACGCGCAGCTCTTTATATAGAATACGAATCTCGCGAGAATCTGACAGCGGGATGATGACATTTGGGCGCGTTTGGGTTAACCGAGCAAGGCGGTAAGATCTGAGGCTGCCTCGGACCCGTGTAAAATAGGTGAAGTTTGGGGGGGTTCGGATCTCGATGAACCGAACCCGCTCATCTCTAACTAACACTAGGTGATTCATCGCGTCCTACGGGCGCTCTTCACATCATCGTAAGGGGCTAGGTCCCTTTAACCCTTGCACCCCCTTGTGGTGTGCAATATTTGTATTATATGGAGTATTACCTCCAATCATAATTGTGTGAGTGGTTAAATATTGCACGGACAAAGGGCGTGAGATGGTTAATTGATCATAGCCCCTTGAAATGTCGTGAACAGCGCATTCAGGGCCTGATGAATCACCTAGTAGGTGCCGTGGTTGGGGGAGTGAGGGTGTGGGGGAGACGCGGATGGGGGAGTGGGTCCGGGGGTGCAGCTGGTGGGGAGGGGCTGGTGCGGTGGTGCCGTGGGCAGAGGAGGGGCAGGTGCATGGGTGCCACGGGTGTGGGTCAGGAGCCACCGCTGGTCTGGGGGTACCATGGGTGGGGGTGGGGTGGGGGCGGGGGTGCTGCTGGTGGGGGAGGGGGGGTGAGGGTGCCACGTATGGGGCCCAGAGGTACTGCGAGTTGGGGAGGGGCGGGTAATGCTTCTCCTGCTTCTCCTCCTTGAAACAGCTAAGCTGCTGTACTCCCTTTTGCAGTGGCTCTCCCGGAGACTCGCACAGCAGCCAAGCAGCCAGTCACTATTGTAAGCGCTGGTGTCCCAAGGCACCGTATTACAGGGAAGAAGATGCACTCAATAAACTACAGCTACCAGCAGCCCTTAGCGCCAGAATGCTTCGGCGCTAAGGGCTGCTGGGAGCTGTAGTTTATTTAGTGCGTCTACTTCCCTGTAATGCGGCGCATTGGGACACTGGCACTAACAATAGTGACTGGCTGGCAGAACTGACTGACTTGCTGAATCAATGTAAACGGTGAGAGTGCTGTGCAGTGTCAGTGACACTGCACACCCACCTAACTGCACAGCACTGTCACCTTTTACATTGATTCAGCGTCCAGACATTACCCTCTGCAATATCACCCACTCTATCCGTCACATTAGCCCTCTCTGGGCTTCCAGGCCACAGGCCAAGTGCTTTGTTGCAGAGTCAGGGCCTCTGGGGATCTGGGCATGGCTGTGGAGGGAGGCACATCTGTGGCATCACGCGCAGAGGAGGCTTCGGGGCTCAGAGAGTATGCAGCGCAGGGAGGGCTATGAAAGCCTTCCGCTGCGCCGCTTTCATACACATCTATGCCAGTGGCCGCAGCAGCTTTTGTTCCACCTGCACCGCGGCTAGTGAGTGGGGATTGTTGATGCCGGAGGGGGCATTTGGACTGGCAGCAGGACATAGGACGCTGCAGTAAAAGGACTTGCTGCAGATGCAGTGGCATTCCCTCCAGCTGTACCTTTTTGGCAGGTACAGTACCTTTTGTTATGGTCTGTACTGATTTTTGGCTCTCCAAACTTCCATTAAAAGGATAGGAAAAGGGGCGTACCCACCCTTTTCGAATTTGTAGCAATTTTTATGTGTAAATTATTGGAGGGTATGTTGCTGCAGATGCAGTGGGCTTATTTTGGGGTGTGGACCTGGAGCTGCAGCTCCATCGGCCCCATTGTTAATCCTGCTCTGGGAACACACAGCAACCAAAGGGCAGAGCCTCCCTTTGGATGTAACCTGTGTGGGAGGGTGTTTCGCGCCCAATCAGCTGTGGACTGGGTGTGATAGACCTGCTGCTAACCCAATGAGAGCAGAGCTCCTAGCCACGCCCAGCGTTAGACACATAGGCACAGAGTCACAGATCTGGGCTATTATATAGGAGATTGTGCTGCTAATAATTTGCTGTCTATATAGTTCAACTGGAATTAGTATGATATCACAGTTTACGGGATCCCATTGGTCATAATACCTACATAGGGATCCCAATGAGAAAAGACTGTCAGGGGTGAGTGAAGGGTGTTCTCATCTCTCCCTAACCAGTAACCCTAGCCCTCCCTTCCCACAGCTTAACCCTAAACTCATTTCTTAGAGCCTATCCCTAACCATCCCTTGGAGATGCCTAATCTTAACCCCCCATCCCCGCTGCCTAAACCTAAGCCTCCCTCCCCGCAGCCTGACACTAACCCTTTCCGGGGGTGCCTAACCATAACCCTCCCTACCCGCATCCTAACCCTAACCTCCCTCTTCCCCTGCAGCCTAACTCTAACCCCCCTGCCTGGTGCCTAAACCTTCCCCCCACCCCCCCTCCCGGCCCTAAACCTAACCTGCCATGTTGGTATTCGGCGTCTGTCTCCTGGCCCTTTCGGAGTTCTGGCCTCAGGATTCAAAAGGGTGTTGGGATTCTGACGTCTGTATTTTTCTGCCGGGATTCCGACACCGGCATATTGACCGCGTTCTATTCAGCTATACCCCCTTGTGAATTTCTATCTTGCTGCTAATTTAGAAAATGTTTAAATCATTTTATGATGCATGTTTAAACTGATTTTATATATTTTCTAGTGTTTGTTATTATTGATATCATTATTATTATTATTATTATTATTATTATTATCTTGCCCGTAATAAATGTGTAATACATTTTATTGATACCATGTCCTTTCAATATTGTGTTTGGAATGCAGAGATTTAAGTTTTTTGTTATTAGTACCAGTGCTGTGGATTCTATTAATTCTTGACAAATATTTATTGTACCATATCCTCCATTTCAGGTAGGGCTGCTACTTATGGTCCAGTGCTCAGTCTTTGGTAGCATATGGCCATTCTATCACTGGTGACGCCCTTCCAAATTCTGACACATCCTACAGTAGGTAACGTTAATGCTTTACTTGACAAGAGAGATTTCATTTGATGTTCATGTGTACAAGGGGTATGAAATAGAAATTATTTTAGAGCTTTCCGTACCCAGGCTCCAATGCTAATCAAATATTCCCCTTGCCGTACGGGTGGGTCAGGAGCAAATGTCCATTATGCTTCTTTATTGAGATTATTTAATATCAAGGTTGCTGCATGAGGTTTTCTTTTTTCTTTCTTTATTTTATAGTACTTGTTCTTAATCCCCATCCCATTATTTCCGTGCCTGTTCTGTATCATAGTATTATACCTGCCACATACATGTAACTGAGAAATTAATTTACTGAACCAAGATTTGCCTCTCAACAATTAAACACAAAAAATCGTTATCAAAAAAGCCCCAATCTAGATCTGTCAATATTCCACCCGATTTCCTCAAGCCTCACCTGAACCAGCCAGAAAAACATTTTGGGTGAAACCCCACTCCTTTTCACGTCCACAGACCAGGACTGCCATGCCAGATTTCAGATACAGGCAGTAAGTGGGAGGTATGCTTGTGAGAATGCAGCTAATCAATAATAAAGTACTAGGGAGTGGGACATCACTGAGGCCCTCTTCTAAAGTGCCTGCTTCCACTGTATAGAAATGGTATGTGGATTTTAATTAGTGGTTTAAGAACTAGTTATAATGTTATTATTTTACTAATAAAGTATATGCCTTATGATTTCATAGACATATTGTAATATGGTTCACTAATTCTATGTAGCTTCTGCTCTTTTGCTGTTGCTATCCGCTTCGATGAACCTGTCCATTCAGCTCATTCATCTGATCTGTGTAAGGGGAATGTAAAACAAGTGACCTGAAATAACAACAACTCGTTCCAAAATCTAATGGAAGCTATCTGTCTCATTTTAAGAAGCATTTACAAAAAATGGATCTGAAGGTTCACAATTATCCTCTGACATATGCATTTAGTAAGGATGATTTTCTGGGTTGAAATATGTTTGAAGTGATTTTGTTCAAGACAAAGAGGCACTTGGAAATTGTCACCATCTAATAGTGTCCTCAGGGCAAACATGGCCTCATAAAGAAGTATATTCTTATCTTTTCTTAGATACCTTAGATACAGTACATGAAGGAGAGTGAAACACAGTTTAATAACTGAGCACAGTGTGGCAATACAAAATTGGCAGCAAAGTGGATGCATGTTGCAATTAATGCAAAAAATGCAATAAACCATATTTTTAGCACATGGGTAGAGTTTGAGCTGCTATCAAGACACATTCTTATCAGCAACTGCAGCAGCAGAGGTGGAATTCCCACTAGGCACATGAGGCACTTGCCTAGGGTTGCCACCTTTGTGGTGGCTCAGATCATAAACCTGTCGCTTTGGGACATCTTCTTCACTGTTGCCCTCAGCTCACGGCCGGCAGAACATAGAAAGTGTGAGGCAGCAGTGCTGTAATACTCATCAGGAGCCACCTCCGTCAGGGGCTCCTCTCTCTTCAATGAGAGATATGATCTCTCCCTGTCTGCAAGAACTCACACTGAGAGCAAGGGACAGTCTGCAAACTACTTGCCACATTACAAGTGTATTCAAAAACTGTTGAATACACTTGTATAGTTGTAGACTGTCCTGTGCTCTCAGCATACGTGAGTCGAGGACCTTGCAGACAGAGAGAATGCAGAGAAAGCATCCAGTATGGTAAATATTATGGGTATAATGGGCATTTGTGTATTTACCTGTCATCCTGTGTGTGTCCCTTCTTCCTGAGCTAACCCCAGATGTCCCAACTGCTACCCATACCCAGTCTCTCCTACTGTTACCCCTATCACCCCCACCACCTCCACATCTGCCACAACTACAGTATTACTCCTACCTAGTCTCTCCTACGAATACCAATGTGTCCTTACTACTACCCCTAAACAGTCTCTGCTGCTAAAACCATAATCACTACTACAACCATAATTACTACTACAACCCTGACCACCTCCCCCAGCAGCCATGTGTCACTACTACTGCCCTACACAGTGCCTCCTAGCACTTTCCCCACCACCCCCACAACATCCCCCAGCTGTCATGTGTCACTACTTCTACCCAGTCCCTCCTTCCACTACCACCATCAGGTCCATAACTAGGGGTGTATATAATGCCTCCATGTACCCTTTGGCTCTTATATTGCGTTTAATTCTAGCTCTGGTGCAAGCCAGTACCTCCTGAGCCATTTAGCTCACTGCACATACACACACTGGTAAGTTTTTTGTGGTATAACTAATTTTAATACTCTGTTGTGGTTATTGCCATTCTTACATGAACAACATTACTACTAAAACAGTCCAGTAAAACAGAGCACATTTCTATAATACAGAGTAATAGCACATTAACACAATTAAGTAACAGGGACACCTGCTGTGCCTCTAGTGTAATCATTAAAACAACATTAAGGCCCAGATTTATCAAGCCTCGGAGAGTGATAAATTGCATGGTGATAAAGTATCAGCCAATCAGCTTTTAACAGCCATGTTACAGGCTGTATTTGAAAAATAACAGTTAGGAGCTGATTGATTGGTACTTTATCACCGAGCAATTTATCACTCTCCAAGGCTTGATAAATCTGGGCCTAATTCTCAGTCTGTTGTAATATCTCAACATCTATGATGCTTCAGACATGCACACAGCCACTACATCTGTTATGCAATGGATGTGCGATAATATGCTAATACCACAGGAAGCGGTCTTGAGTAAATAGACACCATCTGTTAGCTGCTCTGATCCGCTGCTGCATCCGAAGACGCAGCATCAGATTATCTGTGTGAACATCGGACATCTGAGTAACCCTCACCCTACTCAGGATGACTGGGAAATTCTCTCTGCTGAAGCCATTGAAGTTGCATTCAAGGACACCACCACTGGCTACACTATGCCCAGAAAACAGGGTTGACATGTATTGCATATTCTGCAATGCTGCCTGTGGTTGCCTCAATGCCACCCTCATATGCTAGCAACATGTCAATCATGCTGCAACGTTTGGGGCACTGGGAACAACATTACATCCCCGGATCTGCACATGCGCAGTGCAGCTTCTATGTATGTACAGATACAAAAATACTGGAGATGTGTGTTAATATCGAATTAATTTACATTTCTGAATTAGCCCTTTAATCCCACTACTATTAAACTGACGGAAATCAAGATTACAAATTAATGTCCAAGGTGGATGACACATTTGATTACACATACCACATTGGTGGTAGAGGGTCCTCCTGTGGCTCGGCATGGTGGCAATATGTTTTTCAGTTGCTCACTACTTCTCCACTCTGAGCATTTTTGCATGTGAGGCATCCGTGACAGCTTGTGTGGATGGCTTTGAAGTGTTCCAAGGTTTGATATGGGTAGCCCTTTGTCTAGTATGAGCAAGTTTGTGAAAGATGGTTAGAGCACTTGCGCCACATTTTAGATGATGTGATAGTGGGTTCCCAGTACCTCGTACCACCCCATTAGGTTCCTATTGCATCCCTAAGTGGGGAATTCATACATTGTGTCACTGTCACCCTTATGTATATGTTTCTCTCACAGGTCTAGGAATCCATTTGCAGGGTCCGCCTCGGTCATGTCTTTACAGCCACTGAGGCAGCTATAAATGCACTAGTGAAGGCTAAGTCATCTGGGGGAGATTGCCAAGGAAGCGCTACATTACTACTCCACCTGTTTGAGTGGCATGTATGTTTTTATTTTACTTGCTTTCTCAGATCCAGCCCTACTAAGTTTCTGGTGCTGAGGTACTTGCAACTGATCCATTAAATGTATGGATACTTTAGTGGCGCTGCTTGGAGGGCTTACAATTTTTGAAGTAAGAGTGTGCTACTGGCCATACTCCATATCGGTTCCTATTAGAAGGCTTCATTCACTAACCATGATGGCCACTGAACCTATCACTGCGCATGCAGGGCACTAACTTGTCACTGTCTAAGAGTACCACAGTGTAAGACGGACATCTTACACTTAGCTCCGCGGAGACCGTGCTATCACCTGTTATATAACTGCTACAGAGAGCTGCCACTTCCTGCTACAGTCACAGGCATATTAACAGAGATTGCACCCCTAATTTCCAAGAAGGACTTCAGCTCCAACTGTGATCACCTGCCCACACGCTGACCATCAAATCCAGCCGTCCAGGTATCATGGCATCGAATGTGACGCCACACACCAGAGGCGCTTACCGTGAATAGGACGTTCAAAGCAGGAAACCAACAGCGGGTGTGCAGAAGCCAGATGCGGCCCAAGCACCAGGGTGAGCTCCGGCAGATGGTGCACACCGCTGGGAGACCCGTCTTACCAGTGGCGTAAGTTTGTCCCAGATGCCCGGAGGCAAGATAAATATTGGTGCCCCCCACCTATATAAAGACAAATATATGTATATATATATATATATATATATATATATATATAGCAGACAAAGGGACTGCGACACTCAAATCCAAATAAAGATTTTTTTACTGAAGCATGTAAAAGATTACAAGATGCCTATACAAGGCCGACGTTTCGGTGCTCCAAGCACCGTTTTCAAGGCAGGCATGAAAGTCTAAGTAAAGCAAGCTAACATTACAAACAATCATGAATTTCT
Organism: Pseudophryne corroboree; assembly: GCF_028390025.1. Lineage (NCBI taxonomy): Eukaryota > Metazoa > Chordata > Amphibia > Anura > Myobatrachidae > Pseudophryne > Pseudophryne corroboree. The sequence goes on from NC_086450.1 coordinate 150,529,823, forward strand.
TACCTAAATAGGCAACCAGCCATCCCGCCGTTGGAGAGCCGGGGCCGGCGTCCGCTTCCGCCCGCCGCAGCTGCGTCTGCGTCACGTCCGGTGACGTCAGCTGACTTCCGTTCCGGTTACCTTGGCAACGCGTCCCGTAGTCGTGGCAACGCGTCTGGGCGCCTGGTGACCTGTGTGGAGCCGCTGAGTGATCTCCCCGGCCCTCCAAACGGCAATCTGTAAATAAATACATACATGAGAGATACTCATGATGTGTAGATGGCACATGTAAACAGTGGACTTTAAAAATAAATGGACACAAGACATGTATAGTCGCCTGGTGCGCTAGGCATATGTATACCTAGGGCTATTTGATGAAAATACCTTGTATTATAAAATGTGCCAAAAGAGATGAAGAAAGGGCAGAAAAAGAGAGAGAAAGAAAGGAAACACACAATGTGGCACCATGTCACCCAGCATACAAATATAATAGATATGGGAATGTCACTAGTGGACCAAAGTTTTATAGTCCTCTATAGCAGAGAATGCACGCTTCCATTTGCAGCATGTTTGATTAGTGTCCTCCAAAAACATTCCAATTAAGACGTTCATTCATTCCATGGGGGGATACCGTGTTGAGGACATGGATCCACCTGCTTTCAATTTTGAGTAACTGTCCATCGCGGTCACCCCCTCGTATGGAGGTAGAGACATGATCAATAAGGATGTGTTTCAGCTGAGCCAATGAATGTCCCTCTGCAAGAAAATGGCGAGCCACCGGTTGGTCTGCCGCCTGAGATTTAAGTGCGTTATTGATTGATGAACGGTGCAGTGCCATGCGCTCACGGACAGTACGGGTGGTCTTCCCCACGTAATACATATTGCAGGGGCAAATGATGATGTACACCACATGCGTGGATAAACAGGATAGTACATGTTTGATCTTAAAACTCCGATCCATATGTGGATGTTTGAATGCACTACCGGTGATCATATGGGTGCAAGTGGTGCACTTTGGGCACTTATAGCAACCTGCTGGTTTTGTCATAAAATGGGGTTGCGCTTGCGTTTGCTTAAAGCCTGTAATGTCCGTGTGGACCACCATATCTCTAATATTTTTGCCCCTTGTAAAACATGGCATTGGGCGTTTTTGTCTGAAACATGTTGTTTCTTTGTCCGTTGCTACTATGGTCCACAGTGCCCGGCTAGCCCTTTGAACGACTTGGCTAGAGGTGGTAAAAGCCATTTTCCACGGAATAACTGCTTCATTAGTACGTGTCCTGGAGCGTAGTAGCTCGTTTCGGCTCATGGCTAGTACCTCATCCTTTTGTTTTTCAGAAGGTTCCAGCTGTAGCCTCTAGACAGAAACCTATCGATTGTGGCATCGATACCTTTGACTGCAGTAACGGGATCATCCGCGATTCTTGCTACCCTCATCATCTGTGATTTTGGCAAACCCTGTTTGAGTGATTTGGGATGGTGACTTGATGCAAGTAATAGCGTGTTTCTGTCGGTTGGCTTGGAGTATACCTCGGTGTGTATCTGACCAGATTCGAGCGTCACTAATACGTCCAGGTAATGAATGGCAGAGTGGCTGTGCTGATGAGTAACTTTTATGGTCGAGTCACGGTGGTTGATATCCTTAATCATGCTGTCCAACAACTCCTCACTACCCGTCCAAATAATGAACAAGTCATCAATATAACGCATGTAGGTCATAATATGTCGCTTGTACTCGTCGTTGTTGAAGAACATCAGGGACTCTTCCTGAAACATAAATATGTTTGCGTAGCTGGGTGCCACGTGACTACCCATAGCACAGCCGGATAATTGTCTGTAGAAGCATCCGTTATAGATGAAGTAGTTACGAGTCAGGGTTAATTCCAGCAGCTGCATAAACAGGTCAATGTCTAAGTCATTGATCTGTTGGGATTCATAGAATGACTTGGATGCCGCAAGGCCCTCGATATGTGGGATAGATGTATATAGGCTATGAATGTCCAGTGTACACAATATACTCCCCTCAGGAATGTTACCAATTGCTGATAGTTGCTGTAAAAAATCAGTTGTGTCCTTGATGAGAGTTGGTTGGCTGATGACATGAGGTTGCAGAATACAGTCTAGATACATGGAGATGGGGTGGTACAGCGAATTGCGTGCCGAGATGATCGGACGGCCGGGTGGATGCATGGGATTCTTGTGAATTTTTGGAACAGTGTACAGGACAGGGCTAGTTGGAAAAGGTTGTTGTAATGCTTTCAAAAGCTTGGGGTCCAAGATGCCCCGCTCGTTTGCTGCCTTTAGGATGTCCTGTAATTCTGTCTGATATTGGATCGTGGGGTCACCTGCCAGTAGTTGGTACACCTCCCAGTCAGCGAGTTGTCTCTCAATCTCAGCCATGTAGTCGTCTAGATTTTGAATAACAATGGCGCCCCCCTTATCGGCGGGGCGCACAATGATGTTACGGTACTCAGACAAATTACGTAGGGCCTGGTGTTCTTGCCTGCTCAAGTTGTAGTGTAGTTTTGGTTGTGCCTGGACAAATTTCTGAACAGAATCGTCCATGAGTCGCGTAACATCATTGTGCGCCCCGCCGATAAGGGGGGCGCCATTGTTATTCAAAATCTAGGCGACTACATGGCTGAGATTGAGAGACAACTCGCTGACCGGGAGGTGTACCAACTACTGGCAGGTGACTCCATGATCCAATATCAGACAGAATTACAGGACATCCTAAAGGCAGCAAACGAGCGGGGCATCTTGGACCCCAAGCTTTTGAAAGCATTACAACAACCTTTTCCAACTAGCCCTGTCCTGTACACTGTTCCAAAAATTCACAAGAATCCCATGCATCCACCTGGCCGTCCGATCATCTCGGCACGCAATTTGCTGTACCACCCTATCTCCATGTATCTAGACTGTATTCTGCAACCTCATGTCATCAGCCAACCAACTCTCATCAAGGACACAACTGATTTTTTACAGCAACTATCAGCAATTGGTAACATTCCTGAGGGGAGTATATTGTGTACACTGGACGTTAATAGCCTATATACATCTATCCCACATATCGAGGGTCTTGCGGCATCCAAGTCATTCTATGAATCCCAACAGATCAATGACTTAGACATTGACCTGTTTATGCAGCTGCTGGAATTAACCCTGACTCGTAACTACTTCATCTATAACGGATGCTTCTACAGACAATTATCCGGCTGTGCTATGGGTAGTCACGTGGCACCCAGCTACGCAAACATATTTATGTTTCAGGAAGAGTCCCTGATGTTCTTCAACAACGACGAGTACAAGCGACATATTATGACCTACATGCGTTATATTGATGACTTGTTCATTATTTGGACGGGTAGTGAGGAGTTGTTGGACAGCATGATTAAGGATATCAACCACCGTGACTCGACCATAAAAGTTACTCATCAGCACAGCCACTCTGCCATTCATTACCTGGACGTATTAGTGATGCTCGAATCTGGTCAGATACACCACGAGGTATACTCCAAGCCAACCGACAGAAACACGCTATTACTTGCATCAAGTCTAGAGATGAGCGGGTTCGGTTCCTCTGAATCCGAACCCGCCCGAACTTCATGTTTTTTTACACGGGTCCGAGCGACTCGGATCTTCCCGCCTTGCTCGGTTAACCCGAGCGCGCCCGAACGTCATCATGATGCTGTCGGATTCTCGCGAGGCTCGGATTCTATCGCGAGACTCGGATTCTATATAAGGAGCCGCGCGTCGCCGCCATTTTACACGTGCATTGAGATTGATAGTGAGAGGACGTGGCTGGCGTCCTCTCCGTTTAGAGAAGAAATAGATACTTAGGAGAGTGAGAGTGAGACAGTGACACTTCATTTACTGGAGCTTAGGAGGAGTACTCAGACAGAGAGTGCAGAATTTTGCTGATAGTATTAGTTAGTTATACTATGACAGAGTGAGACAGTGACACTTCATTTACTGGAGCTTAGGAGGAGTACTCAGACAGAGAGTGCAGAATTTTGCTGATAGTATTAGTTAGTTATACTAGTGACTGACCAGTGACCACCAGTGCAGTTTTATATTATTTAATATAATCCGTTCTCTGCCTGAAAAAACGATACACAGTGACTCAGTCACATACAGAGCCGGCCTTTGGTATAGGCAAGCTAGGCAAATGCCTAGGGCATTTGGTATGCTTAGGGGCACCAGCAGCTTCTGCTGATTAAAATGATATGCAGCATGCCTATATTCTGTATGTGACTGCGGCTGTATCTGCATACGAAATGCTACGTTGCGGTGTATTCTTGGAAATCACTGTAATGTAGCATTTCGTATGCAGATACAGCCGCAGTCGCACACAGAATATAGGCATGCTGCATATCGTTTTAATCAGCAGAAGTTGCTTGTGCATCCTAGCCACATAGTAATGCAAATAATGTGATGCATTCTCATAAACAAAAGGCACCTGACGTTAGCAGAGCTGCCAGCTGACTCATGCCAGGCATCTCCTGCAGAACTAGCGGCGGTGCTAGGGGGCACCAGCTAAAATCTTGCCTAGGGCATCATATTGGTTAGGGCCGGCTCTGGTCACATACCATATCTGTGCTCAGCCCAGTGTGCTGCTGCATCATCTATGTATAATATCTGACTGTGCTCACACAGCTTAATTGCGGGGGAGACTGGGGAGCAGTTAGGCTATAGCAGGAGCCAGGAGTACATATTAAAATTAAACAGTGCACACTTTTTTTCTGCAGGAGTGCCACTGCCAGTGTGACTGACCAGTGACCTGACCACCAGTATATAGTATACTATATTGTATTGTGAATGTCTGCATGTAAAAGTTAAACACACGTCGTGTGACTTGTGTGGTGTTTTTTTATTCTATAAAATAAAAAACTCATTCTGCTGACAGACAGTGTCCAGCAGGTCCGTCATTATATAATATATACCTGTCCGGCTGCAGTAGTGATATATATATATTTTTATATCATTATTTATCATCCAGTCGCAGCAGACACAGTACGGTAGTTCACGGCTGTAGCTACCTCTGTGTCGGCACTCGGCAGTCCATCCATAATTGTATACCACCTACCCGTGGTTTTTTTTTTCTTTCTTCTTTATACATACTACATCTCATTATCATCCAGTCTATATTAGCAGCAGACACAGTACAGTACGGTAGTCCACGGCTGTAGCTACCTCTGTGTCGGCAGTCCGTCCATAATTGTATAACACCTACCAGTGGTTTTTTTTTCTTTCTTCTTTATACATACTACATCTCATTATCAACCAGTCTATATTAGCAGCAGACACAGTACGGTAGTCCACGGCTGTAGCTACCTCTGTGTCGGCACTCGGCAGTCCATCCATAATTGTATACCACCTACCCGTGGTTTTTTTTTCTTTCTTCTTTATACATACTACATCTCATTATCATCCAGTCTATATTAGCAGCAGACACAGTACAGTACGGTAGTCCACGGCTGTAGCTACCTCTGTGTCGGCACTCGGCAGTCCATCCATAATTGTATACCACCTACCCGTGTTTTTTTTTTTCTTTCTTCTTTATACATACTACATCTCATTATCATCCAGTCTATATTAGCAGCAGACACAGTACAGTACGGTAGTCCACGGCTGTAGCTACCTCTGTGTCGGCACTCGGCAGTCCATCCATAATTGTATACCACCTACCCGTGGTTTTTTTTTCTTTCTTCTTTATACATACTACATCTCATTATCATCCAGTCTATATTAGCAGCAGACACAGTACAGTACGGTAGTCCACGGCTGTAGCTACCTCTGTGTCGGCACTCGGCAGTCCATCCATAATTGTATACCACCTACCCGTGGTTTTTTTTTCTTTCTTCTTTATACATACATACTACATCTCTTTATCAACCAGTCTATATTAGCAGCAGACACAGTACGGTAGTCCATGGCTGTAGCTACCTCTGTGTCGGCACTCGGCAGTCCATCCATAATTGTATACCACCTACCCGTGGTTTTTAATTTTCTTTCTTCTTTATACATACTACATCTCATTATCATCCAGTCTATATTAGCAGCAGACACAGTACAGTACGGTAGTCCACGGCTGTAGCTACCTCTGTGTCGGCACTCGGCAGTCCGTCCATAATTGTATACCACCTACCCGTGGTTTTTTTTTCTTTCTTCTTTATACATACATACTACATCTCATTATCATCCAGTCTATATTAGCAGCAGACACAGTACAGTACAATAGTCCACGGCTGTAGCTACCTCTGTGTCGGCACTCGGCAGTCCATCCATAATTGTATACTAGTATCCATCCATCTCCATTGTTTACCTGAGGTGCCTTTTAGTTGTGCCTATTAAAATATGGAGAACAAAAATGTTGAGGTTCCAAAATTAGGGAAAGATCAAGATCCACTTCCACCTCGTGCTGAAGCTGCTGCCACTAGTCATGGCCGAGACGATGAAATGCCAGCAACGTCGTCTGCCAAGGCCGATGCCCAATGGCATAGTACAGAGCATGTTAAATCCAAAACACCAAATATCAGTAAAAAAAGGACTCCAAAACCTAAAATAAAATTGTCGGAGGAGAAGCGTAAACTTGCCAATATGCCATTTACCACACGGAGTGGCAAGGAACGGCTGAGGCCCTGGCCTATGTTCATGGCTAGTGGTTCAGCTTCACATGAGGATGGAGTCACTCAGCCTCTCGCTAGAAAAATGAAAAGACTCAAGCTGGCAAAAGCAGTAGCACCGCAAAGAACTGTGCGTTCTTCGAAATCCCAAATCCACAAGGAGAGTCCAATTGTGTCGGTTGCGATGCCTGACCTTCCCAACACTGGACGTGAAGAGCATGCGCCTTCCACCATTTGCACGCCCCCTGCAAGTGCTGGAAGGAACACCCACAGTCCAGTTCCTGATAGTCAGATTGAAGATGTCAGTGTTGAAGTACACCAGGATGAGGAGGATATGGGTGTTGCTGGCGCTGGGGAGGAAATTGACCAGGAGGATTCTGATGGTGAGGTGGTTTGTTTAAGTCAGGCACCCGGGGAGACACCTGTTGTCCGTGGGAGGAATATGGCCGTTGACATGCCTGGTGAAAATACCAAAAAAATCAGCTCTTCGGTGTGGAAGTATTTCACCAGAAATGCGGACAACATTTGTCAAGCCGTGTGTTCCCTTTGTCAAGCTGTAATAAGTAGGGGTAAGGACGTTAACCACCTCGGAACATCCTCCCTTATACGTCACCTGCAGCGCATTCATAATAAGTCAGTGACAAGTTCAAAAACTTTGGGCGACAGCGGAAGCAGTCCACTGACCAGTAAATCCCTTCCTCTTGTAACCAAGCTCACGCAAACCACCCCACCAACTCCCTCAGTGTCAATTTCCTCCTTCCCCAGGAATGCCAATAGTCCTGCAGGCCATGTCACTGGCAATTCTGACGAGTCCTCTCCTGCCTGGGATTCCTCCGATGCATCCTTGCGTGTAACGCCTACTGCTGCTGGCGCTGCTGTTGTTGCTGCTGGGAGTCGATGGTCATCCCAGAGGGGAAGTCGTAAGCCCACTTGTACTACTTCCAGTAAGCAATTGACTGTCCAACAGTCCTTAGCGAGGAAGATGAAATATCACAGCAGTCATCCTGCTGCAAAGCGGATAACTGAGGCCTTGAGAACTATGTTGGTGTTAGACGTGCGTCCGGTATCCGCCGTTAGTTCACAGGGAACTAGACAATTTATTGAGGCAGTGTGCCCCCGTTACCAAATACCATCTAGGTTCCACTTCTCTAGGCAGGCGATACCGAGAATGTACACGGACGTCAGAAAAAGACTCACCAGTGTCCTAAAAAATGCAGTTGTACCCAATGTCCACTTAACCACGGACATGTGGACAAGTGGAGCAGGGCAGGGTCAGGACTATATGACTGTGACAGCCCACTGGGTAGATGTATGGACTCCCGCCGCAAGAACAGCAGCGGCGGCACCAGTAGCAGCATCTCGCAAACGCCAACTCTTTCCTAGGCAGGCTACGCTTTGTATCACCGCTTTCCAGAATACGCACACAGCTGAAAACCTCTTACGGCAACTGAGGAAGATCATCGCGGAATGGCTTACCCCAATTGGACTCTCCTGTGGATTTGTTGCATCGGACAACGCCAGCAATATTGTGTGTGCATTAAATATGGGCAAATTCCAGCACGTCCCATGTTTTGCACATACCTTGAATTTGGTGGTGCAGAATTTTTTAAAAAACGACAGGGGCGTGCAAGAGATGCTGTCGGTGGCCAGAAGAATTGCGGGACACTTTCGGCGTACAGGCACCACGTACAGAAGACTGGAGCACCACCAAAAACTACTGAACCTGCCCTGCCATCATCTGAAGCAAGAAGTGGTAACGAGGTGGAATTCAACCCTCTATATGCTTCAGAGGTTGGAGGAGCAGCAAAAGGCCATTCAAGCCTATACAATTGAGCACGATATAGGAGGTGGAATGCACCTGTCTCAAGTGCAGTTGAGAATGATTTCAACGTTGTGCAAGGTTCTGATGCCCTTTGAACTTGCCACACGTGAAGTCAGTTCAGACACTGCCAGCCTGAGTCAGGTCATTCCCCTCATCAGGCTTTTGCAGAAGAAGCTGGAGACATTGAAGGAGGAGCTAACACGGAGCGATTCCGCTAGGCATGTGGGACTTGTGGATGGAGCCCTTAATTCGCTTAACAAGGATTCACGGGTGGTCAATCTGTTGAAATCAGAGCACTACATTTTGGCCACCGTGCTCGATCCTAGATTTAAAACCTACCTTGGATCTCTCTTTCCGGCAGACACAAGTCTGCTGGGGTTGAAAGACCTGCTGGTGAGAAAATTGTCAAGTCAAGCGGAACGCGACCTGTCAACATCTCCTCCTTCACATTCTCCCGCAACTGGGGGTGCGAGGAAAAGGCTCAGAATTCCGAGCCCACCCGCTGGCGGTGATGCAGGGCAGTCTGGAGCGACTGCTGATGCTGACATCTGGTCCGGACTGAAGGACCTGACAACGATTACGGACATGTCGTCTACTGTCACTGCATATGATTCTCTCAACATTGAAAGAATGGTGGAGGATTATATGAGTGACCGCATCCAAGTAGGCACGTCACACAGTCCGTACTTATACTGGCAGGAAAAAGAGGCAATTTGGAGGCCCTTGCACAAACTGGCTTTATTCTACCTAAGTTGCCCTCCCACAAGTGTGTACTCCGAAAGAGTGTTTAGTGCCGCCGCTCACCTTGTCAGCAATCGGCGTACGAGGTTACATCCAGAAAATGTGGAGAAGATGATGTTCATTAAAATTAATTATAATCAATTCCTCCGCGGAGACATTGACCAGCAGCAATTGCCTCCACAAAGTACACAGGGAGCTGAGATGGTGGATTCCAGTGGGGACGAATTGATAATCTGTGAGGAGGGGGATGTACACGGTGATATATCGGAGGATGATGATGAGGTGGACATCTTGCCTCTGTAGAGCCAGTTTGTGCAAGGAGAGATTAATTGCTTCTTTTTTGGGGGGGGGTCCAAACCAACCCGTCATATCAGTCACAGTCGTGTGGCAGACCCTGTCACTGAAATGATGGGTTGGTTAAAGTGTGCATGTCCTGTTTATACAACATAAGGGTGGGTGGGAGGGCCCAAGGACAATTCCATCTTGCACCTCTTTTTTCTTTTATTTTTCTTTGCGTCATGTGCTGTTTGGGGAGGGTTTTTTGGAAGGGCCATCCTGCGTGACACTGCAGTGCCACTCCTAGATGGGCCCGGTGTTTGTGTCGGCCACTAGGGTCGCTTATCTTACTCACACAGTCAGCTACCTCATTGCGCCGCTTTTTTTCTTTGCGTCATGTGCTGTTTGGGGAGGGTTTTTTGGAAGGGACATCCTGCGTGACACTGCAGTGCCACTCCTAGATGGGCCCGGTGTTTGTGTCGGCCACTAGGGTCGCTTATCTTACTCACACAGTCAGCTACCTCATTGCGCCTCTTTTTTTCTTTGCGTCATGTGCTGTTTGGGGAGGGTTTTTTGGAAGGGCCATCCTGCGTGACACTGCAGTGCCACTCCTAGATGGGCCCGGTGTTTGTGTCGGCCACTAGGGTCGCTTATCTTACTCACACAGTCAGCTACCTCATTGCGCCTCTTTTTTTCTTTGCGTCATGTGCTGTTTGGGGAGGGTTTTTTGGAAGGGACATCCTGCGTGACACTGCAGTGCCACTCCTAGATGGGCCCGGTGTTTGTGTCGGCCACTAGGGTCGCTTATCTTACTCACACAGTCAGCTACCTCATTGCGCCTCTTTTTTTCTTTGCGTCATGTGCTGTTTGGGGAGGGTTTTTTGGAAGGGACATCCTGCGTGACACTGCAGTGCCACTCCTAGTTGGGCCCGGTGTTTGTGTCGGCCACTAGGGTCGCTTATCTTACTCACACAGCGACCTCGGTGCAAATTTTAGGACTAAAAATAATATTGTGAGTTGTGAGGTATTCAGAATAGACTGAAAATGAGTGTAAATTATGGTTTTTGAGGTTAATAATACTTTGGGATCAAAATGACCCCCAAATTCTATGATTTAAGCTGTTTTTTAGGGTTTTTTGAAAAAAACACCCGAATCCAAAACACACCCGAATCCGACAAAAAAAATTCGGTGAGGTTTTGCCAAAACGCGGTCGAACCCAAAACAAGGCCGCGGAACCGAACCCAAAACCAAAACACAAAACCCGAAAAATTTCCGGCGCTCATCTCTAATCAAGTCACCATCCCAAATCACTCAAACAGGGTTTGCCAAAATCACAGATGATGAGGGTAGCAAGAATCGCGGATGATCCCGTTACTGCAGTCAAAGGTATCGATGCCACAATCGATAGGTTTCTGTCTAGAGGCTACAGCTGGAACCTTCTGAAAAAACAAAAGGATGAGGTGCTGGCCATGAGCCGAAACGAGCTACTACGCTCCAGGACACGTACTAATGAAGCAGTTATTCCGTGGAAAATGGCTTTTACCACCTCTAGCCAAGTCGTTCAAAGGGCTAGCCGGGCACTGTGGACCATAGTAGCAACGGACAAAGAAACAACATGTTTCAGACAAAAACGCCCAATGCCATGTTTTACAAGGGGCAAAAATATTAGAGATATGGTGGTCCACACGGACATTACGGGCTTTAAGCAAACGCAAGCGCAACCCCATTTTATGACAAAACCAGCAGGTTGCTATAAGTGCCCAAAGTGCACCACTTGCACCCATATGATCACCGGTAGTGCATTCAAACATCCACATATGGATCGGAGTTTTAAGATCAAACATGTACTATCCTGTTTATCCACGCATGTGGTGTACATCATCATTTGCCCCTGCAATATGTATTACGTGGGGAAGACCACCCGTACTGTCCGTGAGCGCATGGCACTGCACCGTTCATCAATCAATAAAGCACTTAAATCTCAGGCGGCAGACCAACCGGAGGCTCGCCATTTTCTTGCAGAGGGACATTCATTGGCTCAGCTGAAACACATCCTTATTGATCATGTCCCTACCTCCATACGAGGGGGTGACCGCGATGGACAGTTACTCAAAATTGAAAGCAGGTGGATCCATGTCCTCAACACGGTATCCCCCCATGGAATGAATGAACGTCTTAATTGGAATGTTTTTGGAGGACACTAATCAAACATGCTGCAAATGGAAGCGTGCATTCTCTGCTATAGAGGACTATAAAACTTTGGTCCACTAGTGACATTCCCTTATCTATTATATTTGTATGCTGGGTGACATGGTGCCACATTGTGTGTTTCCTTTCTTTCTCTCTCTTTTTCTGCCCTTTCTTCATCTCTTTTGGCACATTTTATAATACAAGGTATTTTCATCAAATAGCCCTAGGTATACATATGCCTAGCGCACCAGGCGACTATACATGTCTTGTGTCCATTTATGTTTAAAGTCCACTGTTTACATGTGCCATCTACACATTATGAGTATCTCTCATGTATGTATTTATTTACAGATTGCCGTTTGGAGGGCCGGGGAGATCACTCAGCGGCTCCACACAGGTCACCAGGCGCCCAGACACGTTGCCACGACTACAGGACGCGTTGCCAAGGTAACCGGAGCGGAAGTCAGCTGACGTCACCGGACGTGACGCAGACGCAGCTGCGGCGGGCGGAAGCGGACGCCGGCCCCGGCTCTCCAACGGCGGGATGGCTGGTTGCCTATTTAGGTAAGAAATTCATGATTGTTTGTAATGTTAGCTTGCTTTACTTAGACTTTCATGCCTGCCTTGAAAACGGTGCTTGGAGCACCGAAACGTCGGCCTTGTATAGGCATCTTGTAATCTTTTACATGCTTCAGTAAAAAAATCTTTATTTGGATTTGAGTGCCGCAGTCCCTTTGTCTGCTATTCACCCTCTTCACTGAAGGCACCTACAAGTTACTGTTCCAGCACGGAGTGACAGTTCGTATTTCCATTATATATATATATATATATATATATATATAGCTGGAGGGGAACCAATATTTATCTTGACGAATATATATATATATATATATATACCACCATTCTTCGCAGGCATAACTTCGTCTGCTTGAAGAAAATTCCAAAGAACAGCTCTTGCGGTAAGAGCTGTTCTTTGCTATGATAGGAATTCCTGGAATCCTATCTGCGCATGCGTGGGCAGACACACGTGCCACTGGGAGGGATCTATTTGAAACGCGGGAGAAGCCCATAGACACCATCTTAGCCAAGGGAGGGGGGGGGCAGGCGGTGGCAATGGAGATCAGAGAGGAGGACAGGATGAGGCAGAATGGGGGTCATTGGTGACTAGTGTATGTATGTATGTGTATATATGTATATATATATATATATATATATATATATATCTGTATCTATTTGTACATATATATATATATATAACATATACTGTGTACATATATATATATATATATATATATATATATCACAGTATATCTCAAAAAATATTTACTAGAATATGGCAGTGCACTCAGAGAGGGAGAAAGGGGGCGTACTTTTTTATATAGGAACGTACAGAACACAGACACCTCAGTCTTAATCTTCTCCTGGTGCCCCTTCTACTCCTCCTCCTCTGCACTAGTGAAAGAAGGCTCTGCTCTCCCCGCAGAGCGCAAGCCACAATAGGGAATCCGAGGTGAGCGCTGTAGCTGTACCTGTACCGGCTGTTCATATCATAACAGCGCCTCGCACGTCTATCCACCCCCGTCCCTCCCGCAGCAGCAGAAGCTCCTCTCCCAACTTTCACAACCACTGCAGTCGTGCACAAGTGCCATGCCTTCCTGGAGGTAAGTGCTGGAGGGACCGCATCACAGTCTGCGGCCGGCGGGCTTACTGTACAGGAATGAGTCAGTTTGACTCATTGCTGCCATCACGTAACTGGAGACAACTGAGGCGAGGTGTCCCCTTTAAAGCAGGAGCCCGGCGGCAGCCGACTCCATTGCCTCCCAGAGTTCTGCCTCTGCGTCTGACATTACAGCAGCGGAGCGAGATATCATACCCGGCTGCACACAAGCACGATCATTCATCTCACTGGAGGCTGGTCCATTCTCGCTACAGAGGACGGTAATTCACGTTTACAGCCTCCCAACGGGAGATCCCAGGAGGAGATTCTCAATAGATAGTGAATGGAGGTAGGTGAGCCCATGGACAGTGAAGACAGTGTGAACTAATAGTACTATAAAATACAGTGTATCATTCTGGAGGGTTCACTACGATATGCCGACCGCCGGCATACTGAAGACCACCCCATTCTGGACTATAGTCACGATATAGAGTATAATCTCCATATTACACCATTATAAACAGTGGCGTAAGTTCGTCCCAGTTGCCCGGAGGCAAGATAAATATTGGTGCCCCCCTATTTCCTATATCAAGATAAGTGTGTGTGTGTGTGTGTGTGTGTGTGTGTGTGTGTGTGTGTGTGTGTGTTACAGCAGACACTTTACTGTTGGAGCTATTTGCTCTTGTATAGGAAGCATGAGAATGCTAACTATATGAAGTTACGTGTAATTATCAGATAAGTATCTTCATATAGTTAAAATTATCATATTTCCTATACAGGCGCAAACAGCTTCATCAGTGAGGTGTCTGCTTCCACTGTAATAGGTTGTGGTTTCTAATCCTGGGTGTCACACTTGTAAAATGTGTATAATAAAGAGGGTGTGATATGTAAGGTGCAGGTACCAGTGAGGAAGTCGGCCACTGAAAAGATAGCAGCAGCTATCAATTAACTTAATTCACTGGTGTCACAGAATGGGAGGTGCCCCCCTTCAGAGCAGGAGCCCGGCGGCAGATGACTCCGTTGCCTCCCAGAGTTCTGCCTCTGATTATAAAGGAGAATATACAGATATACATATTTTTTATATTGGTGTGTCTAGATTAGACACATCGATAGTCACGTGATCACTAATTTTTTATCTTTAGCAATGGATGCCATTCATTAAATATTTTACATGATATAAATTGTTTGTGTATACAATGAAATTTTTTTTCTTTTTCTTCTTCTAATACAAACTATAAAGATATATACATTTAATGAAGAAGTGTGTGTTCAGTTATTTATGCACCTGAAGCTCTATTAGCGCATAAAGTCATCAGTAAAATATATTAACAGAGGAGGTGGCCCATGTCCATCCCCCTCCATCTGGGCCCCCTCCTCTGGGGCACAGACTCTATTTTCATGCACAAATCTCTGGGGAAATGGCACGGTGGCCATTTTCCAGAGATTTCCTTACTGCATGTGTGCAAATCTCTGAAAAAGAGAGCACATCACCATTTGCCAGAGATTTTATGAGAGATACTGCCGCCGGCAGGGGACTCCGGTGAGGTGAGTATTTGAAAAAGGCCACTGGGTGTGTGGTGTGGGGCCCCCCTGGACTCCGGGGGCACATGTGCACCGCAGACACTGCATCCATTATAGATACACCAATGGCTAGTACAGACCTGGCACTACTTGATCAGTACCATTACCGCTCTATCCAGATACAGTCACTGACTGGGAGCTGTATACAATCCCACTCTGCACAAGACCTGCTCCATGACCATATGTCTATACTACAACTGCAATTAATAACAATCTCACTCGTTAAGCAATTGCTCACAGTGTCAAGGCATCTGCTAATGTGCACACATAACACTGCTGCCTGTTCACACAAATTGCAACAACAATGAGTACTGTAGCTTAGAAATCAGCAGGACAGTCGGTATTCCATGACCGTTGGTTTTAAATGTTGCGGCTTGTCTGGATGCAACTCAGCAGTATGGTGTAGTGGGGTTATCCCTTTCAGTCATCATACAGCCACTGATTATGTTCTGTTACCCTTTCCCATGAGGGAATTATACCATTTTCTCTTGTGCAAACTGTAATGTGCATCACTCCAGCAACAATTGACCCCATACTGTTGGCTCCTCCACTGCCCCTCATCCCAAATGCCTAGATGAGAGGATATGTAATCTTCATTCCCTCAAACTCTACCTTTTTGGCCGATACAGTATAATTTTTTTATGGTCTGTACCAGCCAATAGGGGCCTTGCACTGATTTCAGATTCTCCCTTGTCGTATAGATTCTTATGACTGCGTCTCCTTTGACCATGGCCACCCCCTTTTCAGAATTTGTACTAGTTTCTTGTGTAAGGATGTTGGAGGGTGTGAATCTTATGTTTCTTTGTTGGTGTCTATTGTTTACTGTTGGGCGGAAACCTTTGGTTTTCAATGGCAGTAATTATAATTGTAGTTTTGTGAAGCATTTTACCCTTTGAAGAGTGGCAAGCAGTCCTGAACTCAGAGTGGAACAGAGCATGTTCTTGTGGAATGTTCAGTCTAGCAGAATAAGAGATGTTGTTTTTTCCCTCACAAACCAGTCCATGTGAGGGATGAATATATGTCCCTGTATTACATCTTACATTTCATATTTAATAAATGATGACCTTAAATCGCAAGTCATGTGTTGTGACACTATTTTAGCAGGGGTTTATGAAATGGAACATCTTTGTATTATAGGAATTGGTTTAGTTAAACCGTTTAGAGCTCGTCAGCCTGTATGCGGTTTATGTAAAATATGTGAAGATTACTTAGTATTAAAGGAATTGTTTAAATTGTATTTAAAGTGTTATTTTAGGATAGCATGCACAATTAGTCCAATTACCGGTGGTGGCCAACTTGACAAAACTATGAAACACTGCTAATAATAACAGCTAGAATCTGATTGGTTGCTCTAGGCAACATCTCACTTCTAAAAACCTACACCTTTGTGTCTGGAACAAACCATGTTGTAATGCAAATACTTTGCAGGGTAAATACTGGCTGCTTTTGCATGTAGCCCACAAATGTTAGCTTTATTTTTACACTGCAATTTAGATTTCACTTTGAACACACCCTGCCCAAATCTATTGGTAAATTTACTAAAGTCTATGTTTGCTCAAGTTGGCAAACACAGCAGTGTTTGGGCAATTTTTTTTTATTTTTTTTTTGAGGGTATATGCAAGTAAATGGGTACAAAATAAAAGAGGGATAAGGGGATGGAACAGAGTACAGTGAATGGGGGATGTACACAATGACAATAACAAAAATATACAGAAATAGCAAACATGAGAATATTGGTAAGGAATGCAGACAGCAGTGCCAATAATAAGTAAACATTGACAATAGGGCAATTGCATCAAAAGGAAGAAAAGAAAAGAAAAAAGAAAAGAAAAGAAAAGGAAGAGGCATAAAATATGAAAGTGAAAGCAAGAGGAACAACCTCATTCAGACTAAACTGGAGGGCAGAGGACCTAGAAGGTTGTGGAAACAAATCTGCTCTCTCATCTGTGACATATTCATGCCAGAGCATCCATTTCATAATAGGCGGGGAGACCGAAGAGGAATACGGCATGCATTCAGTTTCCATGGTACAATGAAATTGAATCTTATGAAGGACTTTTAAGACAGGAGGTGGCACAGATTGTTTCCAAGCTTGAGCTACTGTATAGTGGCTCTGCAGGCTATGCATATACAGTATGACCCAGTAAATATCTATGAGGAGTCGGAACTTCAGGAGGATAGATATGTAACAATGCCACTGTGGGAACCGGGCTTAGGGATAGATTTAAATCTGTGTTAATTAGCTCAAATACACCCTTCCAAAAGTCACGGAGCAAGGGACAGGATCAGAAAATATGGAATAAATGACCTACTTCTTCGCATTTCCGCAGAAATATTTAGAGCATGAGGGCCAAAAAGTGTGCAGTCTATCCGGAGTTAAGTATAGTCTGTGGAGCAGTTTAATTTGCATCTCTGAGTGATTCAGACATCTAGACATACGAAAGGACAGACGATATAAACTTTCCCATTGCGCGTCAGATACCGATACATCTAGAACTGAGCATTAGACTTTTGGAATGGAACTAGCTTTATAAGGATATTAAACCAAAAGGAGATATCCTTAGTGATATACGGGAGAAAACAGACTGAGCTATAGGGCAGAGGGAGTGATCAGGGCAAACTATGAAACCAGTCTTATTTGAAGACAAATATTTATTTATGTGGGAGAGAAAAACATTCCTGTAATAGAGGAAATGTAAGCAGAATGCGCACATCTAGGAGATCGCCTAGGTTTGAAAATGGCAAGCGTGCCAGAAAGTAACTGTCAGACTTGGTTTTGTCTGTGTCCCCGGAGGGGGCGCTAGTGGGTCAGTGGAGGTGGATGGGAGAAAACGAGGAGGCTGGATTATGTTTCTGCGCATGAGCGCAATGATATTTATTAGACAGATGGTTCACAAAACGGCAGCAGAAAATAACAGTAGGAAATGCAAATGTCAATTGTACAGCGTGGCAGCTGAAAGTCTATGGTAACAGAATGAATGGTGACTGATGAAATGATAACCGGTAGTGATGATAACAGATGAGTGATAACTTGGCAGAGAATATTCTGGTATGGGAACCAGAGCAGATTAAAACATGGAACCAGCAGAGATGGTGTTGTATGGCAAACCTGGTAGCAGAGGCAGGAGTCTGACTATGTCCACAGTGCAGGTGATGAGGCACTGGCAGCATGCAAGCTGCATCACAGGTGGAGAGATGGAACACACCTGGAGTCAG
Organism: Pseudophryne corroboree; assembly: GCF_028390025.1. Taxonomy (NCBI): domain Eukaryota; kingdom Metazoa; phylum Chordata; class Amphibia; order Anura; family Myobatrachidae; genus Pseudophryne; species Pseudophryne corroboree. Next base: position 150,547,911 of record NC_086450.1, read on the forward strand.
TCTCTACTGCTAGGCTGAAGCACACAGAGATGGTGGTGAGTGTGAAGCCTGTAGATGGAAGCAGGTATTGCTGAGGCTTGTAGTTCCACGGAGCTGTGAGAAGTAACCAGGAGTACAGAGTCTTAAGTAGATAGCCAGGAACACGGAACAGCAGGTAGGTATCCAGGTACACGGAGGAAACAGGAACCAGATCCTTACACATGAGTCGCAGGAGTGACACAAAGTTCAGGATGCCTGCAGACTGATCCTGCAGCTTCATATATACCCCTTGTTACACAGTCATTGGTGGAGTGAGGAAAAGTGGGTGCGGCCAAGCACCGGATTGGCCGCCGTATGCTGACTGCTGGAGGCTGTCATGGCGGCGCCCATGCCGCGGCCTAGCGGGAACGCGGCGTGCTACACGCCCGCTATTACAGGAGCGCTCCCAGGCCCAGGATGGCGTCTGATGGCAGAGACGCGGATGACAGATGAACGCAGGGACCCAGGACGGAGTCCGCAGCGGCGGACAGATGTCACCGTGGTGAGTCGATTCCTGACAGTACCCCCTCCTTTAAGGGTGGGCACCGAACACCCACGTGGCTTGGAAGGATGAGTGTTATGGAAGACACGGACCAACCTTGGAGCATGGACATCCAACGAATTTACCCAACTTCTCTCCTCTGGGCCATAACCGGACCAATCGACAAGGTATTGAAGACGTCCATACCGGCAACGGGAATCCAGAATCTTGCCAATCTCGAACTCCACGCCCCGCTGAGTTCGAACTTTGGGACCAACTGGAAGAGCTCTTTGGAAACGATTCAGGACTAAAGGTCTGAGGAGAGAAACATGAAAAGCATTAGGTATTCGCAGAGAAGGTGGTAACTTCAGCTTGTAGGCCACAGGGTTGATGACTCTTTCGACAGGAAAGGGACCAATGAAACGTGGTGCAAATTTCATAGACGGGACCCTAAGACGGAGGTTCCGGGTAGACAGCCAAACCTTGTCCCCAGGTTTCAGGCTAGGAACTGCACGTCTTTTGCGATCAGCAAAGTATTTATACCGGCTGGAGGCCTTTTTGAGAGAAGTGTGAATCTTCCTCCAGATTGAAGAAAACTGACTCAGGGCAGTAGTGGCAGCAGGAACATCCATGTGAGGGAGTTCTTGGAAATCTGGAACACGAGGATGTTGCCCATACACTGCGAAGAATGGAGTTGTCTCAGTAGCAGTGTGGTAGCGGAAGTTGTGGGCAAACTCGGCCCATGGGAGCAGATCAAACCAGTCATCCTGAGAAGATGAAACATACAACCTTAAAAATGTCTCTAGTTCTTGATTTACCCTCTCTGTCTGCCCATTCGTCTGAGGGTGGTAAGATGACGAGAACTTCAGTTTAACCTGCATAGCAGAACAGAGAGCCCTCCAAAACCTCGCTACAAACTGTACACCTCGGTCGGATATTATTTCTGAGGGTAGACCATGTAAGCGGAAAATCTCCCGTAGGAAGATTTGGGCGAGTTTTGGGGCAGAAGGGAGACCCTGGAGAGGAACAAAATGGGCCACCTTGGTAAATCTGTCCACTACAACCCAGATGGTATTGTATCCTTGAGAAGGAGGAAGGTCGGAGATAAAGTCCATGGACAGGTGTGACCAAGGGCGACTAGGAACAGACAATGGTTGTAACTGACCTGCTGGAGACTGACGAGGAGTCTTGTGCTGCACACACTTAGGACAGGATGCCACGAAATCCTTGATGTCAGCTTTCATCTTTGGCCACCAGTATGTCTCAGAGAGGAACTTGAAGGTTTTCAGAACACCGGGATGACCAGTGAACTTGGATTGATGGGCCCAAGACAGCAACTTGGGACGGAGTTCTGGGGAAACAAAAGTCTTACCAGGAGGAGGAGCTGGGGAGACTTGAGATGCAGCAAATACCACTGGACTCAGGATGGAATGTGGAACTGAGTCAGACGTTTCCTCTACGGATTCCATAGATCGGGATAAGGCGTCAGCTTTAACATTCTGCGAACCTGGGCGGAAATGAAGCTTAAAGTTAAAACGTGAGAAAAACATAGCCCACCTGGACTGGCGAGGATTAAGGCACTGGGCTGCCTTTAAATATAGCAGATTTTTATGATCCGTGTAGATGTTGAACGGATGTTTGGCCCCTTCCAGGAGATACCTCCATTCCTCGAGGGCCAGCTTAATCGCCAGTAGTTCTTGATCTCCAACGGAATAGTTAGCTTCTGCAGGGAGGAATTTACGAGAATAAAATCCACAGGGGTGGATTTTCCCATCAGTTCCCTTCTGGGAGAGAACAGCTCCAACTCCAACTGTAGAGGCATCCACCTCCAACTCGAACGGTCTGTTTACATCTGGCTGGGACAGAACTGGAGCAGACATAAAGGCCAGCTTGATTTTCTGGAAGGCCGCTAAAGCCTCTTCTGACCAGTTGGAATGGTCTGCCCCTTTCCGAGTTAAGTTGGTAATAGGAGCGATGAGAGTGGAGAATCCCCGAATAAATTTCCTATAGTAGTTGGCAAATCCCAGGAACCGCTGAATAGACTTGAGAGAATTTGGAATGGACCAATTGGCAATGGCCTCCAACTTTGTCGGGTCCATCTGGAGATCCGATCCGGAAATTATATATCCCAGGAAGGGTATAGAGGAAACTTCAAAGGTACACTTGGATAGTTTACCGTAGAGCCGGTTCTCACGAAGACGTCGGAGGACTTCACGGACTTGTAGACGATGAGAGGGAAGATCTTGGGAGAAGATGAGGATATCATCCAGATAAACAACGAGGTATTTATACAGAACGTCACGGAAGATTTCGTTCACAAAGTGTTGGAACACTGCTGGGGCATTACTCAACCCGAATGGCATTACCAGGTACTCGTAATGACCATCTCGAGTGTTAAAAGCTGTCTTCCATTCGTCACCACTCCGGATTCTGATGAGGTTGTAGGCACCGCGGAGATCTAGCTTGGTGAAAATGCGGGCTCCTTTAACTCTGTCAAATAATTCGGTAATAAGTGGTAATGGATAACTATTTTTAATGGTAATGTCATTGAGACCCCGGTAGTCAATGCATGGACGCAGTCCTCCATCCTTCTTTTTAACAAAGAAGAAGCCTGCACCAGCGGGTGATGATGAAGGACGAATGAATCCCTTCTGTAAATTCTCCCTGATGTAGTCGCTCATCGCTTCAGTTTCGGGAACAGATAACGGGTAGGTACGCCCCCTAGGTGGCTTCTTGCCAGGAAGGAGATCGATGGGACAATCCCATTCTCTATGGGGCGGCAGGACATCCGCGGCTTTTTCACTGAAGACATCAGAGAAATCTTGATAAGCCGCAGGAAGACTTGACTGGGTTTTTACTTCAGTAGACTTGATTGGACAAACTTGGGCTAAACAGGACTGATGGCAATGTGAACCCCATGAAGTAAGTTGTAACGTTGACCAGTCAAACTGTGGATTGTGTAGCTGGAGCCAGGGCATGCCCAAAACGATCTCCTGGGTGGCTTGAGGAATGACTAAGAACTTTATTAATTCTGAGTGTAGGAACCCAACTCCCAAAACCACTGGTGCAGTTTGGTGAGAAATATTCCCCTTGGAGATTCGGCTACCATCCACGGCGGTAATGTAGACTGGGTAAGAAAGTTCACATACAGGCAAGCAAAATTTATTTACCGCAGCTTGGGTGATGAAATTTCCTGCGGCTCCACAGTCCACTAATGCTGATGCAGACTGAAGCCCAACTGAAGTCTCTAAAGTCACAGGAAGGATAAGGTCTTGATTAGAAGGAGCTTGTCTAGAAGATCCCAACTTGACTCCTCCTTTACAAGTCAGGATCTGGCGTTTCCCGAACGCACTGTGCAGGAATTAATCTGGTGACCTGCAGCCGCACAATAAAGACATAGTCTCTCACGAAGTCTTCTTGACCGCTCCTCAGGAGTTAGGCGGGACCTATTTATTTGCATAGGCTCATCAGAAGGTGGAGACTGGAACTGTACGGAAGGTATCATCCTTGATCTGCGTGGCTCACTCCGAGCACGTTCATTGTTGCGTTCGCGGATGCGAGAGTCCAACTTGATGCACAAGGAAATTAAATCGGACAATTGTACAGGAAGATCGCGGGTTGCCAGTTCGTCCTTGATCCGATCAGAGAGTCCATGCCAGAAAGCTGCTACCAGGGCTTGATTGTTCCACTGAATCTCTGCGGCCAACGTCTGGAACTGGATGACATACAGTATTGTCCCATACTACGGGTACCTTGACGAAGTTGGATTAGGTCGGCAGAAGCTGATGTTGCACGACCAGGCTCGTCAAAGATCCGTCTGAAGGTTGACACGAATTCTGCATAGTTGTTAATCAGAGGGTCGGCACGTTCCCACAGAGGAGACACCCAACTCAAAGCAGATCCAGAAAGTAGAGAGATGATGTAGGCAACCTTGGATCTTGACGTGGGGAAATTATGTGACAACAATTCAAACTGGATTTCACATTGGTTGAGAAACCCGCGACATAACTTTGGGCTGCCATCATACTTGCTTGGCACGGGCAGGTGCAGATGTGACACTGGAGCTGATGCAGCCGGCATAGAAGGACTCACAGTACTGGCAGGTGCTGGAGTAACAGGAACTGTAGGAGTGTGTACACTAGGCAGGGATTGCTGTAGTGTATCTATCCGGGAGGACATCCCTTGCAGGAACAGGAACATCTGCTGCTGCGCAGCCTCTTGACCATCCAAACGGGAGACCAGATTTTGCAAGGCCTCTGACCCCACACTCCGTCCACCGTCCGAGTCCATCGATCCTGAACTTACTGTCAGACTTGGTTTTGTCTGTGTCCCCGGAGGGGGCGCTAGTGGGTCAGTGGAGGTGGATGGGAGAAAACGAGGAGGCTGGATTATGTTTCTGCGCATGAGCGCAATGATATTTATTAGACAGATGGTTCACAAAACGGCAGCAGAAAATAACAGTAGGAAATGCAAATGTCAATTGTACAGCGTGGCAGCTGAAAGTCTATGGTAACAGAATGAATGGTGACTGATGAAATGATAACCGGTAGTGATGATAACAGATGAGTGATAACTTGGCAGAGAATATTCTGGTATGGGAACCAGAGCAGATTAAAACATGGAACCAGCAGAGATGGTGTTGTATGGCAAACCTGGTAGCAGAGGCAGGAGTCTGACTATGTCCACAGTGCAGGTGATGAGGCACTGGCAGCTTGCAAGCTGCATCACAGGTGGAGAGATGGAACACACCTGGAGTCAGTCTCTACTGCTAGGCTGAAGCACACAGAGATGGTGGTGAGTGTGAAGCCTGTAGATGGAAGCAGGTATTGCTGAGGCTTGTAGTTCCACGGAGCTGTGAGAAGTAACCAGGAGTACAGAGTCTTAAGTAGATAGCCAGGAACACGGAACAGCAGGTAGGTATCCAGGTACACGGAGGAAACAGGAACCAGATCCTTACACATGAGTCGCAGGAGTGACACAAAGTTCAGGATGCCTGCAGACTGATCCTGCAGCTTCATATATACCCCTTGTTACACAGTCATTGGTGGAGTGAGGAAAAGTGGGTGCGGCCAAGCACCGGATTGGCCGCCGTATGCTGACTGCTGGAGGCTGTCATGGCGGCGCCCATGCCGCGGCCTAGCGGGAACGCGGCGTGCTACACGCCCGCTATCACAGGAGCGCTCCCAGGCCCAGGATGGCGTCTGATGGCAGAGACGCGGATGACAGATGAACGCAGGGACCCAGGACGGAGTCCGCAGCGGCGGACAGATGTCACCGTGGTGAGTCGATTCCTGACAGTAACATTCAGATTGAGTATTAGCTTAGTAACAGCTACCAAAGAGAGAGCTGCATATGGAGAAGAAAAACCAGGCAGTTTATATAGGAAACAGTACCATACCCATATATAGGAGGCCGTGGAAGGGAAAAAGGACAAATTTGATGGACAAAGACTTTTGGGAGTCCATAGGAGATTCTCTAAGAGGTAGCCCAAACAACTTGTCCTCTCAATGGCACCCAGGTGGACATGGATGGGGTCGCTACCCAGTATTTCAGTTGAGCTAGAAGGCACGCTTCCTGGTAAGTAGCCAAATCAGGGAGAGCTAGACCCCACGGTGTCAAGGTATAATCATTCTAGAACAGGCTATCTTAGGAAGATGGGATTTCTATATATGTCTAGTGAGTATAAGCCTACATTTATCTAGATAGTGTCTGGGGAAGATAAATAATATAGTTCGAAACATGTACATAAGTTTGGGCAGTAAGGACATTTTAAAGGCTGCCAGTCGCCCCAACCAGGTTATATCATATAAAAGCCAAGAAGACGTCAAGGGCTGAAGAGAGTCAAGGAGGGGTGGTGAATTCACATAAAAAATTGAAGAGGTAGAGGGGGGGGGGGGAGGATGTGTATGCCCGAATAGAGTAAAAACTCCAATTGTATGGATATTGGGAGCATAAAGTCGCTATGACAGAGTCAGGTAGATTAACAAGAAGGGCTTCCGTTTTGGACATGTTTAGTTTATAATAGGATGCATCACTAAATCTAGCCAATAAGTCATGAAGGTGAGGGAGAGAAGAGATGGGGTGTGTAACAAAGAGGAGAACATCGTCGGCAAAGAGACAGAGTTTATGAGAGCCCAGACTGCAAATTAACCCTGGGAATTCCACATCGGATATAATTTTAGCCGCTAAAGATTCTATAATGAAGACAAACATCAAGGGCAAAAGGGGGCATCCATGGCGTGCAGTGTTGGATATTGGGAACGTGCCCAACAGCAAACCATTGCTGGACACCCGCGCAGTAGGTGAACTACACAGAACCACCAGAATGGACACCAGAATCTCATTACAAAGGCCAAACTTAGTCAAGACAGTACGCATGCATAACCAGTTCAGCCGATCAAAGGCTTTCTCAGCATCTAAGGAAAGCAGGAGAAAGCCATCCCCATCAGACAAAAGAGTCAATTAAGTTAAAAACTCTGCAAGTGTTGTCAGATTCCTGCCTGCCGGGCATGAACCCAACCTGATCTGGGTGTTTTAAAGAGGGCAAATAAGTATTAAGGCGGGTTGCAATAAACTTAGCATATAGCTTAACATCACCATTAAGTAGGGCAATTGGGCGATAATTCTGACAATGGGCCGGATCTTTACCCAGTTTGGGGATTGTGACAACCTGGGCCTCTAACATTTCCATGGGGAACGCACCCACACGAGTCACTTCATTAAACAAAGCTACCATAATGGAGGAAAGACAATCATGAAAAGTCAGGGCAGGGGCCTTATTTTTAGGGAGGGATTTAATAGCAGCTTCCACTTCAAGTGAAGACCAAGGGGCATTTAACGAATCTAGCTAGTCAACAGACAAGGAAGGCAAGTCAATGGAGGATAGGAAAGATTGAATAGTTTAAGGGCTGGTGTAGAAAGGTCAGATTTCAGATTATATAATTGCACATAATAGTTTGCAAACTGATTAGCAATATCAAGAGGATTCGCTAATTTTGAACCTGATGGGGAAATAACATATTTAATCCTGCTGCGGGCCTGATGGGCACGTAATTTGCATGCTAACATCCGCCAGGTTAATTGCCCACCAAATAGAATTTTTATCATAATCTAGCAATGGCAACCTGAGTTGTAACAACAAGAAGTTTTTGTAATTGGCTGTGGATCCCAGAAACTTCCTTACGTAGGGCCCTAGTAGGATGGAGCTTATTTCTGTCTTTGAGTTCCTTAAGTTTAGCCTCCAAATTAGATTGGAGTTGTATAGCTTGTTTTTTAAGTGTAGCCCCAGCCTGGATAGCTGAGCCACGGACTACCACTTTAAAAACGCACCAGTAAGTCATTATAGAGGTATCAGAGGGGGAGTTCGTAGTCATATAAAGAGAGATACAATCAGAAATAGTCTTTTTAGTTAATGGATCAGAGAGGAGGTGAGGGGAAAGGCAACACAGTCTGGGGTGCATAGGAATTTTAAAGCTGTCCCATCTCCAAGACAAAGGGGCATGGTCAGACCAAGATATGGGCAAAATATCTATAGGGCCAGAGTGCTGTAAGGTGCACTTAGCGCATAAAACAAGGTCAATACGAGAGTAAGAATTATGGACGGGGAAAAGAACGTATAGTCTCCACCAGATGGATTTTGGATACGCCAGACATCATACAGGTAAAACTCTGCTAGAAGATCACGGTATGCTAAGGAGGGGCCAAGTCATGACCTAGAAGAGTCAGGGCCAGGTGGAGTAGATTTATCCAATCTTGGGTCAACGACTAAATTAATGTCCCCCAGTAAAAGTAATGAGCCAACTCGGACCTTCTGTATTGTTAAGCAAAGTTTCCTAAGGTAAGCAACCTGGTTGGAGTTAGGGGCATAAAGAGAAACAATAGTGACAGGTTTATTCTCTAATGGAGACCCCCATTTAGAAAAACTAAATATCTGGACTGGATTCCAACTACTTACAAAGTGTGTATATGGCCAATATGGTAAAAATAGACCGGACACTACTCCTTGTTTTTGAGTAGGAACAGGTCTTATCATCTCCTCCATTCTCACTTAATTGTGATTGGGAGTAACACCATTTGCACCTATTCAGGGTTTTCATATTTATTATTTTTTCACATTTTATTCTTCAATTGTTATTTAGTGAATTTTATTTTGAATTAAAACATGACCTACTCATCTCATTTATGACCATTTAGTGCTATAAATGAATGTGTGTGTTTATTTATGTATGAGGTCTGACCAACCTCTTTTGTTTAGCAGCTGTGTTGAATCTCCCCAATCAGTGCCTGGAGAGTTACCCTAGGGTAACTTCACATAGTCCTACTCCGGGCTGCAGAAATGGGGAGCTTCTCCACTTTTAATGACAGACATAGTAGAAGGATTGGTTTTCTCAAAAAATGGGATAACCCCACAGAAATAGATTCTGAGTCTAAGACTAACCAATTGAAAAATGAGTTTTACAAATTAGAGGATCTAATGAGATCCGAAACAAAACACTGGCTTGATGGCACTAATTTACAGAAATAAAACTAATTTACAGAGATAAAAATATGATCCCCAGGGGTCTGAGGCTCTTCAAACCCTCTATATTTAATGGAGATAGAGAGTTTGAGGATAAATGGGAAAGAGCACTAGATAAGTGCTCCATGAATCTTATGGAAATTGTGATTGGATACAGGAATCAAAAAGTTAAAGAGATTGAATTGGAGATAGAGTTCCTGAAAGATAAATTAGAACCCCAGAATACTACAAAGGAATATAAGGAAAGGGACCTACTAGTTATGGAGAGGATGACTAAATTTGAACAAACAGTTGTAGACAACAAATGTAAAAAATTTCAGAGAGACCTCGAGGATTACAATACTGGACAGGTGAGGAGCTATAGGAGTAACAATAGAGAAAGAACTAGATCCAGAGCTTACTTTTCAGAAAAGGCTCCAACAAATAAGGGATGGAGACAGAGAGAAAACTTAAAGACATATCAGCATAAACAAGATTGAGGAAGAAGGGAGAGTAGGAAATATCCCCCTGATAGAATAGATAGAAGTAAAATGGATGGATTGACACAAACAAGTACCAATCAATTGACAGACCCGGGAGAGAGACCCAGGGAACAGAGATTAGATCCACAACTTGATTCTCAGAAAACCTCTGAAGTTTTTTTTAGAACAAAGATACGAAAGAAGGTACGGGTCCCCAACAAGAACAGAATGGGGAGTAAAGAAACCAAAAAGAAGAAGACCACGAAGTATAGAGGGTGCAGAGGGGGGAAAAAGAAGACAGCCAAGAGGGTGGGATTAACTGATCAAACAACCCTTAACCCCACTAATATTTTTAATCTCTCAAGTAGAAAATTTACCACCAGAGAGAAATCCCTTTTGGCCAAGGGACTCAAATTTGCGCCCATAAGTACTCCTAACTAGAGATGAGCGGGTTCGGTTTTACTCGGTTTTACTCGGTTCTCAAAACGGCATCTAATTGGCTCACGGATGTCACGTGTTTTGGATAGCCAATAAGGGTCGGTTTTGAGAACCGAGTAAAACCGAGTAAAACCGAATCCGCTCATCTCTACTCCTAACATATTTAATCTGTTCGTTGAACTGAACAGATTTGTTCGAACTTTATGCAGGAAACGATATTTCATACAACGTAACTTGCAGCGACATAAGGAAGAGGGAATGGCTATCACTCTTTATTCAGGGGATGATACAGCTCTTGAAATTCTACAAACCATTCTAGATGACAACTCCAGTTCTGGAGTAGATAATTAAAAAAAAGTATTTGATATTAAAAGGAGTGACTTTAAGCGCAAATCTGAGTTCTACCCCCTCACTTATAAGAGCCCTATGGTTGAGTGTTTATATAAAACCACACTAGAGGATTTTAGGGACCTATGTCAACAAAAGAAACCTATGAATAAAAGAACTAATACCAACCTCACCAAATGGGAGAGGAAAGCCCTGCGAGATCTTACTAGGGATACTTCCCTAATCTTTAGGGAGGCGGATAAGGGGGGCGGTCTGGTGGTGCAGGATAGAAAGGAGTATATTGCTGAGGCGTATAGACAATTGTCCAATGTTGAATTTTATAAACATCTGGAGTTCGATCCAACATCTAAGTATTTGAGACAACTACAAAACTTGCTGGATGATGCCCTGGCTGACGGGGTTATATCCAGGGAAGAATTAAATTTTTTGTTTATTAAGCACCCCACAGTTCCAATTTACTATCACCTCCCTAAAGTACACAAATCACTTAGTTCACCTCCTGGGCGCCCAATCATTTCAGGTATAGGTTCTTTGTTTTCAAATTTGTCTTTTTACGTTGATTCCTTTCTTCAGCCCCGTGTCTCTACTTTAAGGTCACATATCAAAGATACCACTCATTTTTTACAACTTGTACAGGACTTTGTGTGGAAAGACACTTACGCATTTCTGGCTCTAGATGTACAGAGTCTTTATACCAATATTCCACATGACCTAGGTCGAGAAGCAATAGATTAAGGGTTGATGGTGACCTTTCAGAGAGACACGGGGCTTTTTTGTTAGATGCGATCTCCTTTATCCTTCAACACAATTATTTTCTATTTATGGACACATTTTATTTACAGGTGATGGGGACGGCCATGGGGACAAGATTTGCGCCGAGTTATGCCAATCTCTACATGGGTCTCTTTGAAGACACCCATGTGTGGGGTGGCGACTTCGGTGCAAACCTTGTCCTCTATGGCCACTATATTGTTGATCTATTTATTATTTGGGATGGGGATTCACTATAAGCACAATCATTTGTTTCAAATTTGAACTCTAATCACTTTAATCTTCTATTCACTCATTCCTTTCACCCCTTCACTACTAATTTCCTGGATATAACTCTAGAGGCCAGGGATGGTAAAATATATACCTCCAATTATAACAAAGAGGTTGATACCCACTCTTACTTGCACTACCGGAGCGCCCACTATCCCCCCTGGAAGAAGAATATTCCAAAGGGCCAGTTTATGCGGTTGCGACGCAACTGCACAGAAACAACAAAATTTCTGGAACAGGCCGACTCTATGGTAGAGGCATTTAGTGGAAGGGGATATCCATACTCACCATTGAAAAAAGCTGTCAGAGAGGATTCAAATCTAGACAGAGATGTTTTACTTAGACCTAGTAAAGCATGTGAAAAAGAAAGGGACCCTAATGTAGAACCAGATAGCCTAGCTTATATATCTACATACAATAATGAAAGTATGCAGATTCAAAAGATTGTATGCAAAAACTTTAGCATTTTGAATCAGGATAATTTACTCAGAAGCCACTTACCTCTCAAACATAAATTTATTTTTAAAAATAATAAATCACTTAAAAACATTCTTGCTCTTAGCTTTATTAAAAAAGCTACTACACAGGAGACTGTAGGAGATACTTGGTTGATATCCAAACCTAGATGCTTCTTTCGATGCGGGGCCACTAGGTGTACTACCTGCAAACATATACCTAGGAATACTACACACCTCCATGTCAGAGATGGGGAAGATTATGAACTTACGAGTTTTATGAATTGTGATTCAACTCATATCATATATCTCCTCTCATGTGGGTGTAATCAGAAATACGTAGGTCGGACGACAAGAAGCATTAAGACCCGCTTCATGGAACATCGTCGAAATATTATTAAGAAAATTTCCACACGTAGTGTCTCTAGACATTTTAGAGATCACCATGAGGGGGATCCCTGCTCCCTCCGTTTGACAGCTATTGAACAGATGGGCATAACGAAGAGAGGGGGGGATCGGTATAAAATTTCATGTAAACAAGAACTATACTGGATGTTCAAACTAAACACCATTTATCCAATAGGATTGAATGAAGCAGTTGAACTCAATTCAGTGTTATCATCATTCCTCCCTATTACCACCGTAATATCTCCTTTCTTTATTTTCCCTTGTTTCTTGCTCTCCAGTCTAATTTAGAAATACATATATAATGATATAGGTACATTAGAACATCATTGGTGTTACCAGTTGCTAATATATAAATGTTGGCACTAGAGATGAGCGGGTTCGGTTTCTTTGAATCCGAACCCGCACGAACTTCACTTTTTTTTTCACGGGTCCGAGCGACTCGGATCTTCCCGCCTTGCTCGGTTAACCCGAGCGCGCCCGAACGTCATCATGACGCTGTCGGATTCTCGCGAGACTCGGATTCTATATAAGGAGCCGCGCGTCGCCGCCATTTTCACACGTGCATTGAGATTGATAGGGAGAGGACGTGGCTGGCGTCCTCTCCATTAGAATAGATTAGAAGAGAGAGAGAGAGAGAGAGAGAGATTGTGCAGACAGAGTTTACCACAGTGACCAGTGCAGTTGTTGTTAAGTTAACTTTTATTTAATATATCCGTTCTCTGCTATATCCGTTCTCTGCCTGAAAAAAACGATACACAGCAGTCACACAGTGTGACTCAGTCTGTGTGCACTCAGCTCAGCCCAGTGTGCTGCACATCAATGTATAAAAGCTTATAATAATTGTGGGGGAGACTGGGGAGCACTGCAGGTTGTTATAGCAGGAGCCAGGAGTACATAATATTATATTAATTTAAAATTAAACAGTGCACACTTTTGCTGCAGGAGTGCCACTGCCAGTGTGACTAGTGGTGACCAGTGCCTGACCACCAGTATAGTAGTATATTGTTGTATACTATCTCTTTATCAACCAGTCTATATTAGCAGCAGACACAGTACAGTGCGGTAGTTCACGGCTGTGGCTACCTCTGTGTCGGCAGTCGGCACTCGGCAGGCAGTCCGTCCATCCATAATTGTATAATTATATACCACCTAACCGTGGTATTTTTTTTTCTTTCTTTATACCGTCGTCATAGTCATACTAGTTGTTAGGAGTATACTACTATCTCTTTATCAACCAGTGTACAGTGCGGTAGTTCACGGCTGTGGCTACCTCTGTGTCGGAACTCGGCAGGCAGTCCGTCCATCCATAATTGTATTATTATAATATATACCACCTAACCGTGGTTTTTTTTTCATTCTTTATACCGTCATAGTCAGTCATACTAGTTGTTACGAGTATACTACTATCTCTTTATCAACCAGTGTACAGTGCGGTAGTTCACGGCTGTGGCTACCTCTGTGTCGGCAGTCGGCAGGCAGTCCGTCCATCCATAATTGTATTATAATATATACCACCTAACCGTGGTTTTTTTTTCATTCTTTATACCGTCATAGTGTCATACTAGTTGTTACGAGTATACTACTATCTCTTTATCAACCAGTGTACAGTGCGGTAGTTCACGGCTGTGGCTACCTCTGTGTCGGCAGTCGGCAGGCAGTCCGTCCATCCATAATTGTATTATAATATATACCACCTAACCGTGGTTTTTTTTTCATTCTTTATACCGTCATAGTCAGTCATACTAGTTGTTACGAGTATACTACTATCTCTTTATCAACCAGTGTACAGTGCGGTAGTTCACGGCTGTGGCTACCTCTGTGTCGGCAGTCGGCAGGCAGTCCGTCCATCCATAATTGTATTATAATATATACCACCTAACCGTGGTTTTTTTTCATTCTTTATACCGTCATAGTCAGTCATACTAGTTGTTACGAGTATACTACTATCTCTTTATCAACCAGTGTACAGTGCGGTAGTTCACGGCTGTGGCTACCTCTGTGTCGGAACTCGGCAGGCAGTCCGTCCATCCATAATTGTATTATTATAATATATACCACCTAACCGTGGTTTTTTTTTCATTCTTTATACCGTCATAGTCAGTCATACTAGTTGTTACGAGTATACTACTATCTCTTTATCAACCAGTGTACAGTGCGGTAGTTCACGGCTGTGGCTACCTCTGTGTCGGAACTCGGCAGGCAGTCCGTCCATCCATAATTGTATTATAATATATACCACCTAACCGTGGTTTTTTTTTCGTTCTTTATACCGTCGTCATACTAGTTGTTACGAGTATACTACTATCTCTTTATCAACCAGTGTACAGTGCGGTAGTTCACGGCTGTGGCTACCTCTGTGTCGGCACTCGGCAGGCAGTCCGTCCAACCATAATTGTATTATATACCACCTAACCGTGGTTTTTTTTTCATTCTTTATACCGTCGTCATACTAGTTGTTACGAGTATACTACTATCTCTTTATCAACCAGTGTACAGTGCGGTAGTTCACGGCTGTGGCTACCTCTGTGTCGGCACTCGGCAGGCAGTCCGTCCAACCATAATTGTATTATATACCACCTAACCGTGGTTTTTTTTTCATTCTTTATACCGTCGTCATACTAGTTGTTACGAGTATACTACTATCTCTTTATCAACCAGTGTACAGTGCGGTAGTTCACGGCTGTGGCTACCTCTGTGTCGGCACTCGGCAGCCCGTCCATAATTGTATATACCAGTGACCTAACCGTGGTTTTTTTTTCTTTCTTTATACATACATACTAGTTACGAGTATACTATCTCTTTATCAACCAGTCTATATATTAGCAGCAGACACAGTACAGTGCGGTAGTTCACGGCTGTGGCTACCTCTGTGTCGGCACTCGGCAGCCCGTCCATAATTGTATATACCACCTAACCGTGGTTTTTTTTTCTTTCTTTATACATACATACTGCAGTGCCACTCCTAGATGGGCCCGGTGTTTGTGTCGGCCACTAGGGTCGCTAATCTTACTCACACAGTCAGCTACCTCATTGCGCCTCTTTTTTTCTTTGCGTCATGTGCTGTTTGGGGAGGGTTTTTTGGAAGGGCCATCCTGCGTGACACTGCAGTGCCACTCCTAGATGGGCCCGGTGTTTGTGTCGGCCACTAGGGTCGCTAATCTTACTCACACAGCTACCTCATTGCGCCTCTTTTTTTCTTTGCGTCATGTGCTGTTTGGGGAGGGTTTTTTGGAAGGGACATCCTGCGTGACACTGCAGTGCCACTCCTAGATGGGCCCGGTGTTTGTGTCGGCCACTAGGGTCGCTTATCTTACTCACACAGCGACCTCGGTGCAAATTTTAGGACTAAAAATAATATTGTGAGGTGTGAGGTATTCAGAATAGACTGAAAATGAGTGTAAATTATGGTTTTTGAGGTTAATAATACTTTGGGATCAAAATGACCCCCAAATTCTATGATTTAAGCTGTTTTTTAGTGTTTTTGGAAAAAAACACCCGAATCCAAAACACACCCGAATCCGACAAAAATAATTCGGTGAGGTTTTGCCAAAACGCGTTCGAACCCAAAACACGGCCGCGGAACCGAACCCAAAACCAAAACACAAAACCCGAAAAATTTCAGGCGCTCATCTCTAGTTGGCACTGCATAAGTAGATGCAGATTATAAATTGATATGTCATTCGTGATCTATATATACACAATTAGGGCAGATTCTATCTGTCTTCCTTATGTTGTACAATATATCCTATATGTCCCTACTATGCATTAGTATATCCCTTTGGATCCATTTCTGTATTTTCTATAATTTTGTATTATATTGAAAGGTTATATTATTAAAATCATCCATCTCCTTCCCTCAAAGATGAATTTCGGGAGAAATAATGAGGGCTTATTAGTAGTTATTATTTTTCATTTTAATGAATCTCTTATGTGTATCTCTGTGAACTTTTAATTGAGAATAGATCCTGTAGCTTAATATGAGAAAACTATACTAATTAGCATGATCGAACGAGACATGTTTTTTTGTGGTTTGGCGCTGTGGTTGGCAGAATTACGCATATGTCATCATGTGGGACACCTCCAGTGATGACCAGTATTCCAAACGACCATGTAGCCAGGCCAGGACAATACATGTAACTATGTGTTGCCCTGACAACCGCGAGAACCACCCGCCGTGTCATGACATGTGCGTTCGGACACGTTGGAATGACGCGGCGCTGAGACCAGGCCGCGTCATATACACGCGGCCGGGAGCTGATGACGCGATGGGATGGGATCTGATCGCGCCATTTATAAGAGCCCGGACCAGCGGCAATGATGTCACTGGTGAGTGGGTGGAGACCCCCATTTAGATAAACTAAATATGTGGACTGGATTCAAACTACTTACAAAGTGCGTATATGGCCAATATGGTAAAAATAGACCGGACACTACTCCTTGTTTTTGAGTATAATAGCTCACATAAGGAATATATAAACGATCATGTGACCACCACATATGAAAATAAACATACTGTTTTGGAAGCTTTAAAGTTTTTTAGTATATTCATTATATGTATGAACATGTGTTCTGGATACTAATGTCTGTCATTTCTGGTCATATTATGAGTTTAGATGGTTAATTGTAATCGCACATGCAAATGAGCAGCCATATTAGTAGGGTATATAAACCCTTATCTGCAGCATAGTCAGCACCTTGAAAAAGTTGTGTGAACACAATGAAACAGGTTGGTGTGAGCTGCCCCTCTACATATACTCCCTGGACACATAACAACTGGAGATTTGAAGACCTGGACCAAGTCCCCGCTACTGAACGTTCTGGACCTTTGCTGGAGGTTAATCTTCTAATTGAGGACATTGTTTCTTCTTCACCACTTCATCAAGGAACTGCTACATTGCGGAGTGCTGAGCTGCTTAATAATCCTTGGATACAATCGTGGTAATTATCATTTATGTTTTGACCAACATTTGGGTCCATCCTGGACTAAGAAGGGGACTGTACCATAGGAACAGGTCTTATCATCTCCTCCATTCTCACTTAATTGTGATTGGGAGTAACACCATTTGCACCTATTCAGGGTTTTTATATTTATTATTTTTTCACATTTTATTCTTCAATTGTTATTGATTGAATTTTGGGGTCATTCCGAGTTGTTCGCTCGGTAAAAATCTTCGCATCGCAGCGATTTTCCGCTTAATGCGCATGCGCAATGTCCGCACTGCGACTGCGCCAAGTAAATTTGCAATGCACTTAGGAATTTTACTCACGGCATTTTCATCGTTCTGGCGATCGTAATGTGATTGACAGGAAATGGGTGTTACTGGGCGGAAACAGGCCGTTTTATGGGCGTGTGTGAAAAAACGCTACCGTTTCCGGAAAAAACGCTGGAGAGGCTGGAGAAACGGGGGAGTGTCTGGGCGAACGCTGGGTGTGTTTGTGACGTCAAACCAGGAACGACAAGCAGTGAAATGATCGCAGATGCCGAGTAAGTCTGAAGCTACTCAGAAACTGCTACGAGGTGTGTAATCGCAATATTGCGAATACATCGTTTGCAATTTTAAGATGCTAAGATTCACTCCCAGTAGGCGGCGGCTTAGCATGAGCAAATCTGCTAAAATTCACTTGCGAGCGAACAACTCGGAATGAGGGCCTTTATCTTGAATTAAAACATGTGTATATCATTGACCTACTCATCTCATCTATGACAATTTAGCGCTATTAATTAATGTGTGTGTTTATTTATGTATGAGGTCTGACCAACCTCTTTTGTTTAGCAGCTGTGTTGAATTTCCCCAATTAGCGCCTGGAGAGAGTTACCCTAGGGTATTTTCCTTTCTTTTTGCTTATTCTCTATTACACCCGTAAGAATCAAGTATCGACCTGACTTGTCAGCTAATTGGGAATGCAAAACAAAGGAGACAGTGTTCCTAAAGAGTATGGCCACCCCATTCCTCTGGAAAGGGACATTTGCAAAGTACCCTACCGGGTATCTCTGGTTCTTCAGTACAGGGGGGCTGAGAGAGGAAAAGTGAGTCTCTTGTAGGGCAACAATATCGGCATTTTGTTTATAAAAAGAGGACAACGCCAAACTATGCTTATTAGGGGAGTTTAACCCTTTGACATTTAAAGAAAAGACTCATACCATGACAAAGCTGTCAAATTACAATAGTTCAAGTGACATCCCGGGGAGGGGAGGGAAGGAAAGAGAAAGTAAAAGAAGGAAAAAAAAGGGAAAGGTAGAGAAAAAATAACAATGGGAATAAACCAAAACGACCCAGTATATCGGGTCTGCATTGCTACTGTAGGGGAAAAAAGATACAGTAGACTAAACAGGGGGGAAATGGCATCGGCAATCCACCCAGGGCCGATCAAAAATAATTAAATGTACATACAGGAAGAGTGATGCAGCACAGATTAGCGTAAACTATAAAAGTAGAATGGAACATGAAGTGCAACATCCAAATATAGCACAAAATCCAACAGAGAAGATTAAGAAAATAATAAAAATGTATTAAAAATAAAAACATAGGACTTCCGGTTCCGGCCTCATGCTGTGAGGACGCTCCACAGCTGAGCTCCGGCGATTCCCGACCTCGGCACCGCTATTTCGACTGTTCTACAGTCTCCAGGAGCTGATAACTTTTCCTCAGCCCCAGCGATCCCGTCCCGCAAAACACCGCCGGCTATTGACAGCCCTGACGAGCTGATCTCTTGCGGTGAGAAGCTCCCGTCTGACGGCGCGTCAGTGCAGCACTCGTCACAGGGCGCCCAGCGTTTCAGGCCGAACGCCACGGGCTGTAGCGCTCATTACACCCTCGTTAAACGGCACCGGTGGCTCTCCTCGCCCAACGTACAGGTGCGGTATCCACAGCAACCATAGCAAGACGAGTGTTTACATGCTGCCTCTCCTCTCTCCTCACTGCCGCTGGGCTCCCTCAGTCAATTAACTGATCATATCAGTACATGCTTTATACAGCATAGAATAAACATCTCATTCTGGAATCCTCCTGTCTGCAAGCTCTTAATATTTCACTAATATATCACTACTATACCACTGGCATATACAATCATTACCAAGGATAGAATAAGGCACGGCCTGCTGGTCAAAACACCCCTTCTCTGACTAACTTTCAGCCTAACCTAGGAATACTTATGATACAAGTATAGTATCTGATGTTCCCAGACGCTTCAATTTAGTTTTTACAAATAAACTTTCTCCAAACGCCACTTATCGTCTGATTATCACACAATCAAGGAGTATTATAAACTGTATCTTTTTCTCCTCCCTTCATCAATGGACCGTTTTCTTTCACCCAATCCTGCAGCTTCAGCATCACCTTCCTCCCTCCCAGTTAGACAAGAAAAAAGGAGAGCCAACTCCAACATGGCTCCTGGCATTACTACTCCTCCTTCATCCCCGGCCCCCAAAAAATTAATTGCATCGCAATCACCCTCGCGTTCCACTCCAACTAACCGATCTGCTGATTCTCCTATTACATATGCGGACCTCACGGAGGCCATAACTCAAGCTGTATCTCCACTGTTGTCAAAAGCAGTCTCAGACATCTCCCTCCAATTGCAACATATTTCGCATAAAGTCTCTGTTAACGAAAACAGAATTGGAGGTCTTTGTCATGATATGGCTGATGTTCAGGGTTGTGTCAAACGCCTTGAAAAAGAGAACTACCAGTTGTGGATGAAGCTAGACGACGCAGAAAACAGGTCCAGGAGAAATAATATAAGGCTGGTAGGACTTCCAGAATCGGTAAAGGGGGAGGAACTCTCCCGTTTTGACCAGGTGACGCTCCCCTCCCTCCTTGGTATTGCTGACTCATGCAAGGACCTAGTAATTGAGCGCGTGCACAGGGTTGGTCCTATGCCTCGCTCTGCCGAAGGCCGCCCTAGGGTCACTCTATTCAGATGCCTCAACTATCTTCACAAAGTTGCCATTTGGTCAGCGTCTAGAAGGATTCGGTCCCTCCAATGGGAGAACAACCGTCTGCTCATATTCCAAGACTTTTCTGCCAAATTATCAAGAGCTCGGAAGGCCTTTAACCCAATTTGTTCAAGGCTGGTGACCGCTAAGCGTAAATTTTCCTTACTTTATCCAGCGAAACTTAGAATCTACAATGGAGATAAGCACCTGGACTTTTCCACTCCAGAAGATGCAGTGTCCTACCTCCAAGGGAACTCCACAGAAGACCTTGCTGACATCGCGGATGCCGCTCCTGCCCCTGGCACATGATCTTCAGGACTACCTCCTAATTCCGTAACGTTGAGGGTTTCCCCTCCCCCATTTGTTCTTGTTTAACTCATGTGAATTAGATATGTTTTAACGTGCGTTAAATCTTGTGATAATCCTCAGCGTGATAGTCATTGTCATACCTACTCAGGTTCCATACCATTCTCCTACGTACCATATATACGTGAGGATGTTCCCAAAATTGACTACTGTTTTCAGAATATTTTATAGCTCATCCGCGATTATCACAACATTTCGGTATTTGGTTAATTTGTATCTAAAATTAACATATTTCTTAGTAGGTCCTTTATCTAATGTTATATGTCTTAATTTAGCTACTCTATATTATATAGTATAATTTTCCCCAGGTGCCGTTGTCGGGAAATCATCAGGAGCACTGCTCCGGATTAGAAGTAATGATTAGATTAATCTCAGTTCTTATTTTGAATGTTTGGCCCGGAAGTCTGTTTGCTTGTCAAACATTAACCAAATTTTCTTGTTTGTTTTCGCATTCTTCCCATGTCCCTCCCCCTCCTTTCCTCTTTTCCCATTCCCTCTTCCGGATCCGATCATTTGATATACGGTTGATCTTTGTATTTGTTTTTCTCTCATGGTTATTTAAATGCATGACTTAAAAATTGGCACTCTGAATGTTGGTGGAATTAATTCCCCGGCTAAACGTCGTAAAATCCTCATGTATCTTTCCAAGAAGAATATTAATATTGCATTCCTGCAAGAGACTCATTTATCTCTTCAGGAATCCTTGAAATTGCAAATGTCACACTGGTCCCTCATAGCGGCAGCCCCATTCAACTCTAAATCTAGAGGTGTGGTTCTCTTAGCTAAACGTAATCTTAACATCACAATACTGTCCTCTGACACAGACCCCAGTGGTCGATATCTTATCGTCAATCTCTCTATTGATTCACACGTATTTGTTCTCTGCAATATTTACGCCCCCACTACATATAATAAATCCTTTTTTTCAGATGCTACTAGCTAAATTAACTCCATTTTCTAACGATAACCTCATTGTTTGTGGTGATTTCAATTTAGTTTCATCCAATTATTTAGACCGCTCCAACACAACTAGGAACCCCCAACACCTCCCTAAACTAGGTATACCTGCGTTTTCTGAGACCTTACAACTAATTGATATTTGGCGTGCACTCAACCCAATTGAAAGGGAGTTCTCATGCCATTCCTCCGCCCACGATTCGTTCTCAAGAATCGACTATGTGTTTATTTCCCAACAGTTTTTCCCCTCAGTTAAAGATTCAGCCATAGAGCCCATTATTATCTCTGATCACGCCTTAATCTGGTTTTCTTTTATTTTACATCCCGCTCACTCCCTAACTCCCCAATGGAGATTTCCTTCCCACCTTGCTAACTCCACAAAATTTTGTGACTCCTTGCAGGCGTCTTGGGACTCCTTTTATTTCTCAAATGAACAATACTCTAACATAAATCCCGCTATATTTTGGCAGTCTGCCAAATCGGTCCTTAGGGGCAATATTATTTCATACTCCTCGGCATTAAAAAAAAAATATGCTAAATCTTACTTAGAGCTGCAATGTGCTCTTTCCACAGCCTTTCAAGTTTTCAAATCCCACCCCTCCCCGTCTAATAAATCTTCATACCTCACACTAAAACTCCAGTTTAACGAATTTCTTTCCCTGATGGGTGACAAATATAAATTTAAAGTTGATTACCGATTCCACAAATTTGGAAATAAGACAGGTAAGCTTCTTACAAACATTTTGAAAGGTACTTCTCCTCCCTTGTTAGTTCACCCACTGAAGCTTCCTGATGGATCCTTAACTAATGACCCCCACTCCATTGCTTCTATCTTGAAAGCATTTTATGAGACATTATATTCAGGTCCATCCCCCTCATCTGATGAGCTACTCCAACCTTGGTCTTTTCCCCTTTTACCACAAATTCCCTCTGAATTTCGTGTTTCTCTAGAAAATCCCATCACACTGGAAGAAGTTCGTTCAGCTATCAGTCACCTGAAACCTAATAAAGCCCCGGGTCCAGACGGTTTTTCTAATGAGTTTTACAAGCTATTAATTGACAAAATCGATAAACACCTTCTGGATCTGTTTAACTCAATAATTCTTTTAAAATCCATACCCTATATTTTAATAGTGCTATAATCAAAGTCCTTTTGAAACCAGGTCGAGACCCCTCCCTCCCAAGTTCCTACCGCCCAATTTCTTTATTAAATACAGATTATAAAATTTTTGCAAAAATTCTAGCTGACCGCCTAAAATTTTCCCTCCCACATATAATTCATCCAGACCAATCTGGGTTTATTTTAGAGATGAGCGCCGGAAATTTTTCGGGTTTTGTGTTTTGGTTTTGGGTTCGGTTCCGCGGCCGTGTTTTGGGTTCGACCGCGTTTTGGCAAAACCTCACCGAATTTTTTTTGTCGGATTCGGGTGTGTTTTGGATTCGGGTGTTTTTTTCAAAAAACCCTAAAAAACAGCTTAAATCATAGAATTTGGGGGTCATTTTGATCCCAAAGTATTATTAACCTCAAAAACCATAATTTCCACTCATTTTCAGTCTATTCTGAATACCTCACACCTCACAATATTATTTTTAGTCCTAAAATTTGCACCGAGGTCGCTGTGTGAGTAAGATAGCGACCCTAGTGGCCGACACAAACACCGGGCCCATCTAGGAGTGGCACTGCAGTGTCACGCAGGATGTCCCTTCCAAAAAACCCTCCCCAAACAGCACATGACGCAAAGAAAAAAAGAGGCGCAATGAGGTAGCTGTGTGAGTAAGATAAGCGACCCTAGTGGCCGACACAAACACCGGGCCCATCTAGGAGTGGCACTGCAGTGTCACGCAGGATGTCCCTTCCAAAAAACCCTCCCCAAACAGCACATGACGCAAAGAAAAAAAGAGGCGCAATGAGGTAGCTGACTGTGTGAGTAAGATAAGCGACCCTAGTGGCCGACACAAACACCGGGCCCATCTAGGAGTGGCACTGCAGTGTCACGCAGGATGTCCCTTCCAAAAAACCCTCCCCAAACAGCACATGACGCAAAGAAAAAAAGAGGCGCAATGAGGTAGCTGACTGTGTGAGTAAGATAAGCGACCCTAGTGGCCGACACAAACACCGGGCCCATCTAGGAGTGGCACTGCAGTGTCACGCAGGATGGCCCTTCCAAAAAACCCTCCCCAAACAGCACATGACGCAAAGAAAAATAAAAGAAAAAAGAGGTGCAAGATGGAATTGTCCTTGGGCCCTCCCACCCACCCTTATGTTGTATAAACAAAACAGGACATGCACACTTTAACCAACCCATCATTTCAGTGACAGGGTCTGCCACACGACTGTGACTGATATGACGGGTTGGTTTGGACCCCCCCCAAAAAAGAAGCAATTAATCTCTCCTTGCACAAACTGGCTCTACAGAGGCAAGATGTCCACCTCATCATCATCCTCCGATATATCACCGTGTACATCCCCCTCCTCACAGATTATCAATTCGTCCCCACTGGAATCCACCATCTCAGCTCCCTGTGTACTTTGTGGAGGCAATTGCTGCTGGTCAATGTCTCCGCGGAGGAATTGATTATAATTCATTTTAATGAACATCATCTTCTCCACATTTTCTGGATGTAACCTCGTACGCCGATTGCTGACAAGGTGAGCGGCGGCACTAAACACTCTTTCGGAGTACACACTTGTGGGAGGGCAACTTAGGTAGAATAAAGCCAGTTTGTGCAAGGGCCTCCAAATTGCCTCTTTTTCCTGCCAGTATAAGTACGGACTGTGTGACGTGCCTACTTGGATGCGGTCACTCATATAATCCTCCACCATTCTTTCAATGTTGAGAGAATCATATGCAGTGACAGTAGACGACATGCCCGTAATCGTTGTCAGGTCCTTCAGTCCGGACCAGATGTCAGCATCAGCAGTCGCTCCAGACTGCCCTGCATCACCGCCAGCGGGTGGGCTCGGAATTCTGAGCCTTTTCCTCGCACTCCCAGTTGCGGGAGAATGTGAAGGAGGAGATGTTGACAGGTCGCGTTCCGCTTGACTTGACAATTTTCTCACCAGCAGGTCTTTCAACCCCAGCAGACTTGTGTCTGCCGGAAAGAGAGATCCAAGGTAGGCTTTCAATCTAGGATCGAGCATGGTGGCCAAAATGTAGTGCTCTGATTTCAACAGATTGACCACCCGTGAATCCTTGTTAAGCGAATTAAGGGCTCCATCCACAAGTCCCACATGCCTAGCGGAATCGCTCCGTGTTAGCTCCTCCTTCAATGTCTCCAGCTTCTTCTGCAAAAGCCTGATGAGGGGAATGACCTGACTCAGGCTGGCAGTGTCTGAACTGACTTCACGTGTGGCAAGTTCAAAGGGCATCAGAACCTTGCACAACGTTGAAATCATTCTCCACTGCGCTTGAGACAGGTGCATTCCACCTCCTATATCGTGCTCAATTGTATAGGCTTGAATGGCCTTTTGCTGCTCCTCCAACCTCTGAAGCATATAGAGGGTTGAATTCCACCTCGTTACCACTTCTTGCTTCAGATGATGGCAGGGCAGGTTCAGTAGTTTTTGGTGGTGCTCCAGTCTTCTGTACGTGGTGCCTGTACGCCGAAAGTGTCCCGCAATTCTTCTGGCCACCGACAGCATCTCTTGCACTCCCCTGTCGTTTTTAAAAATATTCTGCACCACCAAATTCAAGGTATGTGCAAAACATGGGACGTGATGGAATTTGCCCATATTTAATGCACACTCAATATTGCTGGCGTTGTCCGATGCCACAAATCCACAGGAGAGTCCAATTGGGGTAAGCCATTCCGCGATGATCTTCCTCAGTTGCCGTAAGAGGTTTTCAGCTGTGTGCGTATTCTGGAAAGCGGTGATACAAAGCGTAGCCTGCCTAGGAAAGAGTTGGCGTTTGCGAGATGCTGCTACTGGTGCCGCCGCTGCTGTTCTTGCGGCGGGAGTCCATACATCTACCCAGTGGGCTGTCACAGTCATATTGTCCTGACCCTGCCCTGCTCCACTTGTCCACATGTCCGTGGTTAAGTGGACATTGGGTACAACTGCATTTTTTAGGACACTGGTGAGTCTTTTTCTGACGTCCGTGTACATTCTCGGTATCGCCTGCCTAGAGAAGTGGAACCTAGATGGTATTTGGTAACGGGGGCACACTGCCTCAATAAATTGTCTAGTTCCCTGTGAACTAACAGCGGATACCGGACGCACGTCTAACACCAACATAGTTGTCAAGGCCTCAGTTATCCGCTTTGCAGCAGGATGACTGCTGTGATATTTCATCTTCCTCGCAAAGGACTGTTGAACAGTCAATTGCTTACTGGAAGTAGTACAAGTGGGCTTACGACTTCCCCTCTGGGATGACCATCGACTCCCAGCAGCAACAACAGCAGCGCCAGCAGCAGTAGGCGTTACACGCAAGGATGCATCGGAGGAATCCCAGGCAGGAGAGGAATCATCAGAATTGCCAGTGACATGCCCTGCTGGACTATTGGCATTCCTGGGGAAGGAGGAAATTGACACTGAGGGAGTTGGTGGGGTGGTTTGCGTGAGCTTGGTTACAAGAGGAAGGGATTTACTGGTCAGTGGACTGCTTCCGCTGTCGGACAAAGTTTTTGAACTTGTCACTGACTTATTATGAATGCGCTGCAGGTGACGTATAAGGGAGGATGTTCCGAGGTGGTTAACGTCCTTACCCCTACTTATTACAGCTTGACAAAGGGAACACACGGCTTGACAAATGTTGTCTGCATTTCTGGTGAAATACTTCCACACCGAAGAGCTGATTTTTTAGGTATTTTCACCAGGCATGTCAACGGCCATATTCCTCCCACGGACAACAGGTGTCTCCCCGGGTGCCTGACTTAAACAAACCACCTCACCATCAGAATCCTCCTGGTCAATTTCCTCCCCAGCGCCAGCAACACCCATATCCTCCTCATCCTGGTGTACTTCAACACTGACATCTTCAATCTGACTATCAGGAACTGGACTGCGGGTGCTCCTTCCAGCACTTGCAGGGGGCATGCAAATGGTGGAAGGCGCATGCTCTTCACGTCCAGTGTTGGGAAGGTCAGGCATCGCAACCGACACAATTGGACTCTCCTTGTGGATTTGGGATTTCGAAGAACGCACAGTTCTTTGCTGTGCTTTTTCCAGCTTGAGTCTTTTCATTTTTCTAGCGAGAGGCTGAGTGCTTCCATCCTCATGTGAAGCTGAACCACTAGCCATGAACATAGGCCAGGGCCTCAGCCGTTCCTTGCCACTCCGTGTGGTAAATGGCATATTGGCAAGTTTACGCTTCTCCTCCGACAATTTTATTTTAGGTTTTGGAGTCCTTTTTTTACTGATATTTGGTGTTTTGGATTTGACATGCTCTGTACTATGACATTGGGCATCGGCCTTGGCAGACGACGTTGCTGGCATTTCATCGTCTCGGCCATGACTAGTGGCAGCAGCTTCAGCACGAGGTGGAAGTGGATCTTGATCTTTCCCTAATTTTGGAACCTCAACATTTTTGTTCTCCATATTTTAATAGGCACAACTAAAAGGCACCTCAGGTAAACAATGGAGATGGATGGATACTAGTATACAATTATGGATGGACTGCCGAGTGCCGACACAGAGGTAGCTACAGCCGTGGACTACCGTACTGTACTGTGTCTGCTGCTAATATAGACTGGTTGATAAAGAGATGTAGTATGTATGTATAAAGAAGAAAGAAAAAAAAACCACGGGTAGGTGGTATACAATTATGGACGGACTGCCGAGTGCCGACACAGAGGTAGCTACAGCCGTGGACTACCGTACTGTACTGTGTCTGCTGCTAATATAGACTGGATGATAATGAGATGTAGTATGTATAAAGAAGAAAAAAAAACCACGGGTAGGTGGTATACAATTATGGATGGACTGCCGAGTGCCGACACAGAGGTAGCTACAGCCGTGGACTACCGTACTGTACTGTGTCTGCTGCTAATATAGACTGGATGATAATGAGATGTAGTATGTATAAAGAAGAAAGAAAAAAAAACCACGGGTAGGTGGTATACAATTATGGATGGACTGCCGAGTGCCGACACAGAGGTAGCTACAGCCGTGGACTACCGTACTGTACTGTGTCTGCTGCTAATATAGACTGGATGATAATGAGATGTAGTATGTATAAAGAAGAAAAAAAAACCACGGGTAGGTGGTATACAATTATGGATGGACTGCCGAGTGCCGACACAGAGGTAGCTACAGCCGTGGACTACCGTACTGTACTGTGTATGCTGCTAATATAGACTGGATGATAATGAGATGTAGTATGTATAAAGAAGAAAGAAAAAAAAACCACGGGTAGGTGGTATACAATTATGGACGGACTGCCGAGTGCCGACACAGAGGTAGCTACAGCCGTGGACTACCGTACTGTACTGTGTCTGCTGCTAATATAGACTGGATGATAATGAGATGTAGTATGTATAAAGAAGAAAAAAAAAACCACGGGTAGGTGGTATACAATTATGGATGGACTGCCGAGTGCCGACACAGAGGTAGCTACAGCCGTGGACTACCGTACTGTACTGTGTCTGCTGCTAATATAGACTGGATGATAATGAGATGTAGTATGTATAAAGAAGAAAGAAAAAAAAAACCACGGGTAGGTGGTATACAATTATGGACGGACTGCCGAGTGCCGACACAGAGGTAGCTACAGCCGTGGACTACCGTACTGTACTGTGTCTGCTGCTAATATAGACTGTTTGATAATGAGATGTAGTATGTATAAAGAAGAAAGAAAAAAAAAACACGGGTAGGTGGTATACAATTATGGATGGACTGCCGAGTGCCGACACAGAGGTAGCTACAGCCGTGGACTACCGTACTGTACTGTGTCTGCTGCTAATATAGACTGGATGATAATGAGATGTAGTATGTATAAAGAAGAAAAAAAAATCCACGGGTAGGTGGTATACAATTATGGATGGACTGCCGAGTGCCGACACAGAGGTAGCTACAGCCGTGGACTACCGTACTGTACTGTGTCTGCTGCTAATATAGACTGGATGATAATGAGATGTAGTATGTATAAAGAAGAAAGAAAAAGAAACCACGGGTAGGTGGTATACAATTATGGATGGACTGCCGAGTGCCGACACAGAGGTAGCTACAGCCGTGAACTACCGTACTGTGTCTGCTGCGACTGGATGATAAATAATGATATAAAAAATATATATATATCACTACTGCAGCCGGACAGGTATATATTATATAATGACGGACCTGCTGGACACTGTCTGTCAGCAGAATGAGTTTTTTATAGAATAAAAAAACACCACACAAGTCACACGACGAGTGTTTAACTTTTTCAGGCAATCACAATATAGTATACTATACTGGTGGTCAGTGTGGTCAGGTCACTGGTCAGTCACACTGGCAGTGGCACTCCTGCATCAAAAGTGTGCACTGTTTAATTTTAATAATATGTACTCCTGGCTCCTGCTATAACCTATAACTGCTCCCCAGTCTCCCCCACAATTAAGCTGTGTGAGCACAGTCAGATATTATACATAGATGATGCAGCACACTGGGCTGAGCACAGATATGGTATGTGACTGAGTCACTGTGTATCGTTTTTTTCAGGCAGAGAACGGATTATATTAAATAAAACTGCACTGGTGGTCACTGGTCAGTGGTCAGTCACTAGTAAACTCTGCACTCTCTAGTACTCCTAAGCTCCAGTAAATCAAGTGTCTCTGTCTCAATCTCACTCTCTCTCTTCTAATCTAAATGGAGAGGACGCCAGCCACGTCCTCTCCCTATCAATCTCAATGCACGTGTGAAAATGGCGGCGACGCGCGGCTCCTTATATAGAATCCGAGTCTCGCGATAGAATCCGAGCCTCGCGAGAATCCGACAGCGTCATGATGACGTTCGGGCGCGCTCGGGTTAACCGAGCAAGGCGGGAAGATCCGAGTCGCTCGGATCCGTGTAAAAAAAGCTGAAGTTCGGGCGGGTTCGGATTCCGAGGAACCGAACCCGCTCATCTCTAGTTTATTTGCGACCGCCACTCAGTAACTAATGTCCGCAAAGTTATTTCTGTAATTCAACATTTAAAAAACCATCCTACCTCATTAGGTCATATTGTATTAGCCTTAGACGCAGAAAAGGCATTTGATCTTTTGGAATGGCCACATCTATTTAGATCCTTGCAACTCTTTGGTTATCCCTCATCCTTCATTTCTATTATTCAGACCCTTTACTCCTCTCCGTTCTCACAGCTCTATTGCAATGGTCACCTATCTACTTCCTTTACAGTTTCCCGAGGTACTCGTCAAGGTTGTCCCCTTTCTCCACTACTCTTCGCCATCGCTATTGAACCACTGGCCATCTCTATCAGAAACTCCCCTAACATTTGTGGTATTCAAGTAGGAAATATCCCATTAAAAATTGCCTTGTATGCAGATGACCTTCTTCTTTTTCTGTCTAACCCCTCCACTTCTCTATCTAACTTATTTTCATTGATAGCTAGCTTTGGCGCCCAAGCAGGATTTAAGATAAACAAGAATAAGTCAGAAATCTTACATTTAGAAGGTCCCAACACTCTCACTCAAATCCTCACAAATCCCCTCTTCTCCTCTATACTTAAAACAGACATTAAATATCTAGGCTTACGTATCCCCACAGATCTATCCTCTCTATATAAACTAAACTTTTCACCGTGTCTCGCCAAAATTTCTTCACTTTATGATTCGTGGCTGAATCTTCCATTATCTATTATTGGAAGGATAGCGGTAGTTAAAAGCATAATTTTTCCGAAAATTTTTTATTTGCTTCAAATGCTCCCAATTGGTCTCTCTGTTTCTGATATGAAACGCTTTGATCAGTTTACTTCACGTTTCATATGGCAAAATAAACGGCCTCGAATTGCCTTCCACAAACTGCAAACTCACAAATCCCACGGAGGTATGTCTCTGCCGAATCTAAAATTGTATACTCTAGCTGCTCATTTCAGATATATTTCGGACTGGCTTCTTCATAAATCTACCTATACTTCCACTCCTTTAGACACAGCTCTTTTCAGTCCTTACTCTCCCAGTGCCCTCCTTCACTCTAAAAAGTCCGAAATTCCATCCAATATTTTACACCATATTATGTTTCAAGACACTTATTCATCCTGGATCACTATAAATAGAAAATTAACAAGAAACCCGTCTTCCTCCCCATATAATACACTTTGGGGCAATCCCTCATTCTATCCTTCACTATCCAATCCACTTTTCCACACATGGAAAGAAAAAGGTCTTCTACTTACCTCCCAGGTTTTTGATCCTGGAGGTCAAATTATGTCTTACTCTATTCTTCAAACTCAGTTCTCTTTACACACCTCTAACTTCTTCATGTATTTACAAACACGACACTACGTCCTTTCACTGGATCCAAAAACAAGACATCAAAATTCAATTGATCCCATTAATTCCTTGTTACGCCTAACTTATTCTTCCCCCTTTCGTATAAAATTCATTTACACTCTATTATTACCAACTTCCAATACGAAATCATGGCAGTCATTGACATCAACCTGGCGAATCGATATCCCTGACATTGATTCCTCATCGAAGCTTATTGAACATAGCGATAAAACCCTGAAATATCTGAAATCCTCATACCTTCAGGAGGTTCATTGGAGAACTTTACATAGGGCTTATATTTCCCCTGTTTAAAGGAGTCATATGATCCCAGGTACATCAGGTTCATGTCTTAAATGTCATTACTCTCACGCTAACTTTTTCCACTGTTTTTGGGAATGTGGGAAGATAAGGCGCTTCTGGAACAAAATAATTGTGTTCCGGAACTCTTTGTATTCCACACATGTTTTCCCTGACCCATTAGCATGCTTATGCGCTAATTTTAGAAATTGGCTTCCCAACAGAGATCTCTCCCCCCATATTCCACTGATGACCACCATTGTGACACTTGCAAAGAAAATTATTCTCACTCATTGGATCTCCTCCTCCTCTCATTCCCTGCAAGAATTGAGGTTGAAACTTCTCCAACTACTTTACTTCGATAGAAATAATACCTTTCCAGATATGGACAAAAATGTTGGTCGATTTTACGACAAATGGTCCCCATTCATTCAGTCTTTAGACTTGTTTATGTTATGCACACCAGTGCCTGCAGGAATGTACTGGTGTTTGAACTGTTATGCAAAACAAATGGACTCACAGACAGACTGGGGAATATGACATAACGTACACAGAAGGTGATAGGGTAACAAAATACACACAAAGTGAACAGAGAAGCCCAGAGGCTAAGGAACTGGGTGTCTCCCTAGTATTAGTAATGCTCAGATGAGAAAAGCAAGATGTTGTGTTTTAATACGTAGAGAACCCGAAATGCTGTTGCTAAGGGCAACAGCAAAACCCTAAAGGGTTACCAACAGGTGTGGCAGTAAACTCCTTGGTCAGAGATGGAATGATAGACACAAGGAGAGTCTCCACAATCCTAATTCTCACTTGCAGTGCACAGGTTCAGCTTACTGCCACTAAACTGACCCCTGACACCTAGCACAGTGAGACAGGATTAGACAGGCAAGTCTTAGAATACAGCCGCAAACTTGCTAAGTTCACAGAGTAGTAACAGAACCCCAGCAAGCTAAACGACTGACTCCAGTCTTACTGCTAGGTCTGGATTGGCAGAGTGTAATACCAAATCCCCAGGCCTATTTGCAGTAAGCAACAAACAAATACAAAGCTACACAGTACTGGCTAACTTTCAGGAACTGACTAACCAACAAAGATTCAGCAGCATCTGCTTACCCTAAGAAGAGGCCTTATAAAGCAGGTGCTGTCCACGCCCCACTCAGACCTCACAGACTGTGAGCACAAAAACCAGCACCGGATCCCCTACCGTGCACAGAGCCTGTAACCACTGCACAGCAAAAGACCCGAACCGGAGTATCAGCTGCGCTCAGGTTACTCTGCTAGCACTTGTCTCCCGGTTGCCATGACGACGTGGCAGCACAGGGCAGGAGACCCTAACAGTACCCCCCCTCTGACGAGTGGTCAAAGAACCCCTACCACCGGGTTTATCGGGGAACTGCGAGAAGAAAGAGCGTATCAGTCTGGGGGCATGAAGATCACAACTGCGCACCCACGACCGCTCCTCCGGGCCATACCCCTTCCAGTGCACCAAAAATGACAGCCGACCCCGAACCACCTTGGAGTCAAGAATCCTTTCAACAACAAACTCCCTCTGGCGACGTATCAGAAGAGGGGAAGGTCTTCCACTGGAAGAAGGATTACTAATCGCCCATTTTAAAAGGGAACAATGAAATGTTTTATTGATACCCAAAGAACGGGGCAGATCTAACTGAAATGCCACCGGATTGATAACCCTGGTGATCTTATAAGGGCCGATGAACCGGGGGCCTAACTTATGAGATGGCTGTCTCAACTTCAAATTCTTGGTAGACAACCAGACGAAGTCTCCTAATTTGAAGCTGCAGGGTCTTTTCCGCTTATCAAAAACCCTTTTGGTCACTAATGACACAGACACAAGGGCTTTCTTCACTTTCCGCCAAATACCTCTAAGGACCGAAACCACAGAGGAACCACCAGGCGTGGAGTCCAGGGGGTCAAAAGAATTGGCCTTAGGATGATGCCCATACACACAAAGGAAGGGAGAGATCCCTGTAGCAGAGTGAGCCGCGTTGTTATAGGCAAACTCCGCCATGGACAGATGAGCAACCCAGTCAGTCTGACACTTGGAGACATAACACCTGAGGAACTGCTCCAAGGACTGGTTCACCCTTTCAGTCTGCCCATTAGACTGCGGATGGTAGCCTGACGACAAGCTGACAGAAATCTGGAGATCGGAACAAAATGCCCTCCAGAATTTGGCCACAAACTGGGATCCGCGGTCAGAGACCACATCAAGTGGCAACCCGTGGAGACGCACAACATGCAGCATAAATAAATCAGACAGGTGTCTGGCCGATGGCAGCCCAACCAGTGGAACGAAGTGCGCCATCTTCGAAAACCTGTCAACGACAACCCAGATGGCTGTCATCCCCGAGGATTTGGGCAAGTCCACCACAAAATCCATTGAAATGTGGGTCCATGGCTTAGATGGGATAGAGAGTGGATGTAATGGGCCAACAGGAACCCCTCTAGGAGTCTTATTTCGGGCACAGATGTCACATGCCTGAACCCACTGATCCACATCCTTAGCCACCGAGGGCCACCACACCGCCCTAGATAGCAACTCCCGAGTTCTGGCAATACCCGGGTGACCTGCCGACTTCTTGGCATGGAATTCCAGGAACACTCGCTGTCTTAACCTAGGAGGCACAAACAAAAGACCTACCGGAAGGTCTGGAGGAGCCTGCTCCTGTGCTCTAAGGACTAATGATAAGAGGTCCTGGGTAATGCCCACTTTAATACATGATGGGGAAACAATGGGCAACGGCTCCTCGGTGGTCTCCTGGATTGGAGCAAAACTCCGCGAGAGCGCATCAGCCTTGATGTTTTTTGACCCAGGGCGATATGTTATCAAAAAATTAAAGCGAGCAAAAAACAAAGCCCATCGTGCCTGCCTGGCATTGAGACGCTTCGCTGACTCTAAATATGCCAGATTCTTATGGTCAGTGAGAATTGAGACCACAAACTTAGCCCCCTCAAGCCAGTGTCTCCACTCCTCGAGTGCATCCTTAATAGCCAACAATTCCCGGTTACCCACGTCATAATTCATCTCGGCAGGCGAAAATTTACGGGAAAAGTAAGCACAGGGATGAAGGCGATTATCAGACACTCCCATCTGAGAAAGCACTGCCCCAATACCCATCTCAGAGGCATCCACCTCCACCACAAAAGGACGCTCTGGATCTGGGTGTCGCAGCACCTTGGCCGAAACAAATGCCCTTTTGAGACGGGCAAAAGCCGCTTTAGCCTCACAAGACCAGTGAGCAACATCCGCCCCTTTCTTAGTGAGTGCCACCAAGGGCGCCACTATAGACGAAAATCCAGCGATAAATCGTCTATAAAAATTCGCAAAGCCCAGGAAACGCTGAAGCGCCTTCAAACTAGTGGGCTGCACCCAATCCAGGACTGCCTGTACCTTGGAACCCTCCATTTGGAAACCTTCTGGGGAGATAATATATCCTAGAAATGCGATTTGCTTAACTTCAAATTCGCACTTCTCCAGCTTCGCCCCAAGCCGGTGGTCTCTGAGTTTCTGGAGGACTAAGCGTACATGCTTCCGATGTTCCTCCAGGGAATGGGAGAAGATTAGGATGTCATCTAAGTATACAACTAAGAATCTATCCAAATATTCCCTGAGCACATCGTTCATGAAGACCTGGAAGACTGCCGGGGCATTACAGAGCCCAAAAGGCATCACCAAATATTCATAATGCCCTGAGTGGGTATTAAAGGCAGTCTTCCATTCATCCCCCTCTCTTATTCGGATTAGATTGTACGCACCGCGTAGGTCAATCTTAGAAAAAATGGTGGCAGTACGAAGCTGGTCAAACAAGACCGAAATGAGAGGCAGTGGGTATGAGTTTTTAATCGTGATACGGTTCAATTCCCTGAAGTCGATGCAGGGTCGCAACGAACCGTCCTTTTTACCCACGAAGAAGAACCCCGACCCAACTGGAGACTGTGAAGGTCTGATAAATCCCTTAGCCAAGTTCTCCTAAATGTACTCTGCCATAGCCTGAGTCTCAGGACGTGACAGGGAGTACAACCTGCTCTTGGGAAGCTTAGCATTTGGCAACAAATCAATGGCACAGTCATAGGGGTGATGGGGAGGTAGTACCTCTGCAACTTTTTTGGAGAACACGTCCGCAAAATCTGCATAACACCCTGGCAATCCTGGCAAACTTAGCTGCGAGAGCCTGACTGGAAGGCTCAAGCAACTCCTGAAACAATCAGTACCCCAACTAAGAATCTCCCCAGAGACCCAGTCAAATTGAGGATTGTGGGCCCTTAACCAGGGTAACCCCAACACCAATGGGGCAAAAGTACAGACAGTCACATAAAAGGACAATTTTTCAGAGTGTGTGGCTCCAATAAACAAAGAAATCTGGCTAGTGCAAGAGGTAATTTTACCTTGGGATAATGGTTCCCCGTTTAACCCACAAATCTCAATTTCCGATGCCAAGGGTACTAAGGGAACAGAGTGTTTCAGGGCGAATTGGCGGTCCATAAAAACCCCGTCGGCCCCACTGTCCACAAAGGCCTCAGTCTTGACAGTTTGACCGAGGATCTTCAAGGTCACCGGAATGATAAAAGTCTTCTTGGGAAATTCTGACTTCTGGCCTGACAGGATATTTCCCATCACCCTCAGGCCCTGAAGTTTTCCGGCTTTTCTGGGCATGATACTACCACATGACCTTTATTCCCACAGTACAAACACAACCCCTGCTGTCTCCTCCGCGTCTTCTCACGCGAGGAGAGGCGGGTAGCCCCAATCTGCATAGGCTCCTCGGAAAATTCCTCAGAGTCTGAGGTTCCCTTGGGAAGGAAGGAAATCTCAGTCTCCCTTTCAAGCCTACGCTCTCTCAGCCGTCTATCCACCCGGATGGATAACTGCATGAGCTGATCCAAGCTGTCAGGCAAGGGATATTGTACCAGTTGGTCCTTTATCTGGTTAGAAAGACCTCTTCGGTACTGGTGTCTCAGGGCTGGGTCATTGCACTGGGTATCATGGGCCAACCTCCGAAACTCCGTACAGTAAACCTCAACTGGCCTTCGCCCTTGCTTAAGGATCGAAATCTGAGCCTCGGCTGAGGCCGTCTTGTCAGGGTCATCATGCAACATGCCCAGTGCCGTAAAAAAAGCATCAACACTTTTAAGCGACGGACAGTCAGGCTGCAACCCATATGCCCAGACCTGTGGGTCTCCTTGTAGCAAGGAAATCACTATGCCCACCCGCTGAATCTCCGACCCAGAAGACTGAGGCCTAAGCCGGAAGTATAGCTTGCAGCTCTCCTTGAAACAAAAGAACTGCGAGCGATCTCCAGAAAAACGATCCGGGAGATTTACTTTCGGCTCCTTAACCCCTGCAGGTGCTGCTGCTGCGGGAGCTCCGCCAGCAGCCTGGGAGGTGTGCATTTTAATGGACAAATCATTAAATTGTCGAGTCAGGACCTGCACCTGATCGACCACCTGTTGCAACGTATTTTGAGGGGTATGCTCCATATTCCCACAAAATTTCAACAGGAGTATTAGGCTGCTGAATATGTTATGCACACCAGTGCCTGCAGGAATGTACTGGTGTTTGAACTGTTATGCAAAACAAATGGACTCACAGACAGACTGGGGAATATGACATAACGTACACAGAAGGTGATAGGGTAACAAAATACACACAAAGTGAACAGAGAAGCCCAGAGGCTAAGGAACTGGGTGTCTCCCTAGTATTAGTAATGCTCAGATGAGAAAAGCAAGATGTTGTGTTTTAATACGTAGAGAACCCGAAATGCTGTTGCTAAGGGCAACAGCAAAACCCTAAAGGGTTACCAACGGGTGTGGCAGTAAACTCCTTGGTCAGAGATGGAATGATAGACACAAGGAGATTCTCCACAATCCTAATTCTCACTTGCAGTGCACAGGTTCAGCTTACTGCCACTAAACTGACCCCTGACACCTAGCACAGTGAGACAGGATTAGACAGGCAAGTCTTAGAATACAGCCGCAAACTTGCTAAGTTCACAGAGTAGTAACAGAACCCCAGCAAGCTAAACGACTGACTCCAGTCTTACTGCTAGGTCTGGATTGGCAGAGTGTAATACCAAATCCCCAGGCCTATTTGCAGTAAGCAACAAACAAATACAAAGCTACACAGTACTGGCTAACTTTCAGGAACTGACTAACCAACAAAGATTCAGCAGCATCTGCTTACCCTAAGAAGAGGCCTTATAAAGCAGGTGCTGTCCACGCCCCACTCAGACCTCACAGACTGTGAGCACAAAAACCAGCACCGGATCCGCTACCGTGCACAGAGCCTGTAACCACTACACAGCAAAAGACCCGAACCGGAGTATCAGCTGCGCTCAGGTTACTCTGCTAGCACTTGTCTCCCGGTTGCCATGACGACGTGGCAGCACAGGGCAGGAGACCCTAACAGTTTACACAAGACAGAATTATGAAAGTTTTTGAAAACACGGACTGGCATCATTTGCGTGTTATTGCTAATTCCTAATTCCACTTAACATTGGTCTACTAATTAATACTGTTTAGATGAATATTAACCGTTTCAATCTTCTCCCGATAAAAACGATTAGATCCACCTTCCCCCCTCCCTCTCTTCCCCTCCCCCCTTCCATTCCTCCCCCTCTCTTACACTGTTTTCTTTCGTTATATTTTCGTAATCGTCATTGTATTGTTTGGACAAACATAACGGGATCCTCAATTTGTAATCCAATCTGCACTGTTTATATCGATGTTTCTTCTCAAATCAGGACACAGCGCTTGGAATTGTTTGTTTTCTGTAACATAATTCTTGTACTCTTGGATACCTGTTCTACATGTATATGACGATATATCCTTTGTCTGTATATCCTTTTATCTTTAAACAATAAAAATTGTATTTAAAAAAAATAAATAAATAAAAACATAAAGAACCAACATAGTAACTCACGTAACTTGGTGATAAATATTAGGCAGTCCAATAGACATAGCTAGTAAGAGAAGAAGAACACTCCAATGAGAGGGAATAAAACAAACAAAACATCATGGGAGAAAAATCAAGTAGTAGACCAGTCCTGTCGGGGCATGGAATGCCTCTCGGGAGCTACAGTTACCTTTACTGGAATGTCCCAATCGGCGAGCAATTTAACACCAGTGTACAGGTCAGAAATAACAAATGAGGAGTTTCCATGGGTGACTACCAACTTTACTGGGAATCCCCACCTGTAGCGGATCTCCTGAGCTCGAAGGGCAGCGGTAATTGGAGCCAATAATCTCCTCTTTGACATAGATCATTGTGGGAAGCCACCAATTCCTCCATTTTACGTTTAAGGTGGTCCGTCCAATCACCAATGGTGGACAGCTCGACCTTCACCTCATGTATAGCAGCAGTGAGATCCTGGGAGAGGTACAACTTGAAAGCCGCCAAAACTTGACAGAGAGACTTCACAGTGAGAGGGTCACTGGAGTTAGGATCCACCCCTGATACTGATAACAAACATGATGCATCACCCTGGCCAGAACTGCTCGTAGAGGCGGAAGCAGGTACTCAGTGAGCCAGAGGCGGTGTACACGCCGTTTTCTGACTTTTGACCATATATCGCTTGTTCAGCCCTCTGAAGAAAGACACCGGAGGGGGAAGTGCCCATTTGGATTTTTTAAGGGGCATGGCAGCAGACAAGCAGGGAGAAAATTATCAAATACACAGAATGAGGCCGTAGAGGCTGAGGGCCTGCGAAAGTGGAGAGATGTTGGTTCCAAAGTGAAGCTAAATCCATAGCATATAGACCCTGAGTGGAGGGGCACAGAGCAATGTATCACATCATTTGCTCACTGCAACACAACATTCCACTAGATGATCACATCCTCAGCAGGTTGTAATATGATAAGTGACACAGAACACAGAAGGGGACTGGTAGAACAAGTGTATTCAGTCCCAGAAAGACAAGGAAGGCAGTATGGCAACCAGGGGTAAACAACACGAGTAACAGCACTGCCGACAGTAATTTCACATGATGGCGGGGTAAATAATTGAGTGCTGCAGAAGGGTGGCTATAATATATCATCCGCAACGAGGTGCCACCAGGTACCGGTCAGTGCAATGGTTCTGCCAACCCTATGTGAGGCACGGACTAATTGAAAGGCACAAATTCTCAGCCATCTGAAGTACACCCAGGCAGTGAAGGCAGATGCTGCTGGAGTGTGTGAGTGTCACAGGAGTGCTACAGGGAGATGCTGCCCAGCACTGTTGTTGGCAACTGAAGCACCAAGAGAGAGGCACAGGCAGCCCGTGTGGAGGAGCTAGCCCTCGGGATTCCAGCAGCCCAGCAAGTCTGTAGGCAGCGGGAGTGCAGGGAGGGGAAGGCGTGCTGATGCTGGTGACAGAGCGCACTCTGCAGCCTCCGCTTCCGGCAGCAGTAATCCGCCGGAGGTCCATCCCCGCATGCACCTCAAGTGCGGACCTGTGCTGGGTGAGGGAGCAGACCAGGGGTCCTGCCAGTCAGTGAGGCAGTCATCAAGCCCCACAATGTTCCGCAAGTGGTAAGTGGGGCACAGTCCATGGGCAGCAAGCAAAATTAAGTCCCTGGCTTCACGCTATGTACAGGCAGCAACCTGCAGAGTCAGTGAAGCTGACTCCTGACTCCGCAGGACAGTTCACAATGGCTAGGTAGCATGGAAAGGGTCAGTGGCTGTCCAAAAGTAATGAAGAGCGGGGTACAAGCTGGTAGATCACACTGTTAAGAGCAATATAGCAAGAGCTGCAGATAGACACATCTGCTCTCCACCATAGCTAGGCCATGCCCCGTGTTTGGGTAATTTTCCACACCGGGAAATTTACTAAAGATTAAACACAGGAGTGTTAGTTAAAATAGAAGTTCAAAACACATGGACATCCAATCAAATACACCATCGGCTAAACTTGGAAGTCATTTCCATAGACAACACTGAAACACAGCAATTTACCTAGAATTGTTTCAGCAAACACACCCGTGAATTATGCAAACTCGGATTAAAATGCACTTTTCAAATACAGTAGATGTACCCTTAAGCAGCGTGTTCATAGAATCATGCACAGATCAGTGAGATCTGCGCAGTGCTTTTCTGTGAAAAAGTGTTAAAAAAATAGAAAAAAGAACTGTGGGGTCCACCCCACAAGCACACCTAGCTCTGGGCTCTTTGAGTTGGTTCTGGTTCAAAAAAAATACAGTGATAAAACATTGGTGAGCTTTCCCAGTATTTTAAGAACCAGCACCGGGCTCTTGGTCTGGTCCTGGTTTCAAAAATATGGTGAAAAAGAGATGTATTTTTTAAACCAGCACCAGCCTCCACTAGTCAGGGAAGTAATGCCAAAGTCAGGGGGCACACTTATATTGTTCTCCTGGTTGTAACATTAAGCCCACCTGAACTAGTCACCTCTGGCTGGGTTTTCCTGGGAAGTAGGGACCCCCCAACATAGGGGTCCTACACCTCCAATCACCCAAGGCCAGAGCGGATGCCCAGGGCTATCCCCAGTATCCTCAGGCTGTGGGTGCTGAGTTGATAGTCTGTTAGTTAGTTTAGAGTTTAAAAAAAATCAGGAGAAACTACAAATCCCAGCAAGCCTCCCCCACATGCTGGTACTAAGATAACCACAAATACCAGCATACAGGGCATTAAGGGCTCACTGGTACCTACAGATGTGTCCTTTTATATCTTTGCTTGCACTGCACATGCCGCTGCATGTAAGCCATGAAAAAGGGGTCCACCAGCAGGCGCATGCCCAGTGTTCGCACCCATAATACTATAGCATTGCATGGTGCGATCGGTGCCCCATCGTGAAGTACTGTTTCGGGCACAAGCCCAGAAATTTACATGCTCTTTGCGACATATCTGTATAGTCTCCCTGTAAATAAATATTTAAAAACACAGAACATGCACACTGTGAAAGTATATCTTTACTAAGCACTCTTGCACACTCATACTCACACATACTGTACATACACTTCCTGTAGCCATTCACGTCCTCTTGTCTAAGTAGCATCTACGTAACCTGTAATAAAAATCCCATACCTATTCCTAATGTAGATCAGGTCCATTTCAGTCTAAATAGGCACCCCAGGAGTTAAAAAATGAAAAACTGAAAACCCGAACCAATATGGACTGATGATTCCTATGTTGGATCCCAGCTAGCTACATCAATCACAGTTCCTGGCCTTGCAGCTCCCACCTCTGTAGGCCAGCTGCGCAAACTGAGGCTCACTCAGCTGCCCGCCTGCATGGAACATTGCGACCATCAGTCACGGTACTGAGATCGCAGCTACATGAAGGAGACGCCTCTTCTACTGAGGCGTCTCCTGCATTTTCCCTCCTGCAAATAAGACGGTAATGCAAAGCTTTGAATTTCTGTCCATCTCTGAATGAGGCCCACAGTCTCTGAAATAGCAGTTAGAAGCTGACTAGTTGTTTTGGGCAACTTCTCCAATATCTCTCTCCAAGGCTTGAGACATCTCCCCCACTATATTAATGTATTTTCCTTTATTTTTATCCTATTTACTATGTATCTTTGTGAATGCAACTGAAAGGATTATCACAAGTATTCCCAGCACTGGAATTAATACAAGAATTATCTATTTTATGTTCCTGGCACCAGTCAAAAGCTACTTTTATAGGAAGACTAATTATGCCTCTTTCCAGGCATATCATTTGCACCCAGCATAGCAAGTGCACCCTTGATGATGATGATGAGTAGCATATCAAGTGCATGAATAGGGGTGGGCGCACCACAAAGATGTATACAACACAGCTTATAGGTGAATATATGCATTTATTTCCATGCACACAATAAGTAATATGTAAGCAATTTGAGATGATTTGTATTCTACTCTGCATTAGGCCCTTTAGTTTTGGATGGAATACTTGCTTATTA
Source organism: Pseudophryne corroboree (assembly GCF_028390025.1). Classification (NCBI taxonomy): domain Eukaryota; kingdom Metazoa; phylum Chordata; class Amphibia; order Anura; family Myobatrachidae; genus Pseudophryne; species Pseudophryne corroboree. Next base: position 150,589,937 of record NC_086450.1, read on the forward strand.
GACCAAAACTTTTCTATCTCTTCCATCGCTGGAAGGCAATGTATTTGTGTGATTGGCTTTTCACAGTTCTAGGAATCAGATATTCTCTGTACAGACTGTAGATCAATGGATTTATACATAATTCATATACAAGACAATGCCAGTAATATCCCAGCAAGAAATGAATTATGAGTAAATAGGAGTCATTTCCAATCTGCACTACCATTTTTCAATATTGTGTGAGCTCACCGCATGTAGGATTCCACTAACCGGCTTGATTACAGTCATAGAACAGAATACTCGGCGGCTTTTACAAATTGTTTAAGAGACATCAACTTGTTTGCTAATGCATAATATCAGTTCAAAGCAGCACAACTTCTGTGGAAGAACACATGTTTTCTATGCGTGTTCTGCATTCTAACCTCAGTTGCACAATGACTAGAGAGCCCAAAGAAAGCCCATTATGCCACAAAGCCCCAAGATCCCAGGTGTACCAATTATATTAAAAGCGACAAATGAATGAAAGATAATCTGTGTCACTAAACAATGCTGAAATACCAAATAATAGGCCAAATTCAGGTCCTGAAGCAATGATGGCAGCAGACACAAAATACTGATGTTCGGAGCTTTGCACATGCACTGTTACCGAACTGCCTATTTACAGTACAGGTCCTGCATCGTCCGATGCAGAACGGCTGCAGATGACAAGTGATTAACAGTCTGCAGCCCTTTGGGGGTGGGGAGGGGGCAGCAACAACAGCCATTTCACGAAATGAAGGTTGGTTGCCTCCATTTTGTTGGAGTGCCAAGGCCAGGGTCTTCTGATGGAAATTTCCAGGCCTCTTGGAAGGAGCTGCAGCGGTCTGCCTGTGTGACCTTATGGGTTACTCAGCCGGCCGATGGTATCGCAAGCGATCAACTTTTGTGTCCACTGGATCACACATGCTTGCAGGAGGTGTCTACTTATACCAGATGACTCCTTGTGTATTAACATATCTGAACATCGGTGCTAAGCAAGACACAGATTTGCCCCCCCCCCCTTCCTTACATAAAACATAGCCATCCCCACTGACTTTCGCAGGCAGGCCCCAAGACAGTGTTTAAGCCTCCCCCCCCCCCACACCCCACATCAGTGGACCAGGATATAAGTGCATCACATACGAGCAGAAAAAGGGATGGATAAAGGAAAGAGTACAGAAAAGGAGAGATGGATAAAAGGAGGGAACAGATGAGCAAACTGATAATGGGCAATAATAGGAAAGGAATGTTGAGTGAAAGAAAGAATAGACTGTAGAAAAGATGAAAATATAGGGGAGAGAAGAGAGAAAAGGGCCATGTAACAGGGTAACAGGGTTAGGCACAGGTAAATAAATCATGCGTGCTGTATTCAGGTACATGTCTCTACATACTTGTGTGATTACATAAAAAACAGCAACCTCTGCCACTCTGGAGCTTGTAATGTGTTGTTTTAAGGGATGGGAGGCCAACTGAGAGGGGGGCCCAGGGAACCTACCCCCTGTGCTACCCTTAATCCGGCCCTGGCGCATGCTCAGAATAACTGGCTAGCTCCAACAGTGGCCATGTTTGTAAAGGGCGCAAAGCCTCATGGGATTTGTACTGTAGTTTATCTTTGTACTGTAGTTTACTACTCAGAGTCTGTTCCTTTATGGCTGGCCGGGTGCCTTTGGCAGACAGATGTACTGGCTGGCATCCGTAGCTCACACCATCCCCTGCTCCGCCCAGAGTTGCACTGCTGCCTCCAGGATCAGTATGTGGGTGGGGCTATGGAAAATCCAGTACTGCTTCCAAGTAAGCAGCAGTGATACACCATACCCCCACATCTGAATTACACCAATAAACATAATAGTTACATCTGACTAATGGTACATTTACATAAAAAACTGGAGATATAATCCTGTATTTAGTGGAACCTGGAGCTGAAAATAATTATTGTGTAGACATTACTTGTTATCCAGCGATAAAATAATTCTAACCTCTTGAATCACCCTTCCCTCCAGAGCACTTGCTTATGCATACAACAAGCAACACTAAGCTGTATCTATATATGTAATTGCACTTTTAGAATATAATATATCCCACTTAAATAAAATAGACTTTTCCTTTAATCTATATCAATAATCGCATTAAACCAGCGGGTTTCACAATGTGACAATAACTGTGCGTTATACAAGAAATGTCAGTCTCAAATCACAAAGCACAGTACAGTAGTTAACTTAATATCACGTTGAGTGGGTCAAAACACAGGTCCTTGTAAGACTACTTGAGCTCCAAGTGTACAATAGAGCTCAGCTTAACCATATAACTGATGCAAACCTTTTATACTAACATGTTTGTCCTTTGTTCATTTGACTTGATGTGGCTAAGCAGATATCACACTTATTGAACAAAGCACTCTTTCCCGCAAGACTCTTCCAAGTAAATTGTGCATAATCACAGACCCTCAGGTTCCATACCGAGAACGTGTTTCACCTCCGAGGGCAATGTTAGTTACATTTCCATACAAATGGGAAATCTAGCTGTTTTTTTTCTTATCTGGAAACATAAAAAGCCATATTTTCAGTTTTGTACATAGAAATGCAGAGTAGCTTTCTATAAAATATAACAGCTGCAAATGAAAAATCCCCGTACTTTTGAAAGCACAAGTTGTGAATCATAGAGCTCATTATTAAAATGAATATAACAAGTACTAGAGAGGATTAGCCGGCACGATCACTAATTTAGAAAGTACATCCAAAGCAACAAAATGCAAATCTAAAAATTAACGTCATGAACAAGGTTATCATCCTCGCTGTTGAGGATTAAACAATGTACTAGGTCCAACAAGTTATAAAATCTTAATGAAAATTAAACCAGCTTTTGGAATACAAGGCAATATGCCTTTCTGATTTGTAATGAAACATTAGATTGTTTTACTGAAAACACTTTTACTTCCACACAAGAAACCTCGTTAAGGGGCCAATCTAACGTTACTCATGTTTTTGCCCTAATAATTGTAATTTTTTTATAGCCGCAAATTACAGTAATAAGAACTTTTATATCGGGTCAATTAATAAAAATAGTCTTGCTGGGACATGGTATCCAAAAAGAGGCTGAATTGGCGAAGGCTAAACAATATATTTTTACTATACTTCCGGACATGCCTAAGCAACTGTGAATATGCAGCCACAAAACTTGTCATGTGTAGCCCATAGGTAAGATTTTCAGTGCTTGGGAACTGTACTAGTGATCTGAAATCTGCTGTGTTACTTCTTTCGGAAGTACCCCCAATGCTCATAAATGTTGAAACCTGTACAGCAGAAATAGGGTCTACAAAATTAACCTAGCCCTGTTGTGAAAATAGGGTCCACAAAATTAACCTAGCCCTGTTGTGAGGAGCCATAACACAAATCATAGGCAGGGAGCCTGTCCACAAATAACCTACTCAGAGCAGCTGCTCTCTGATTGGTTGGAGCACAATAAAGCAGCTCTAATTATTTATATGCTTATAGTCACGTTATGCAATACATATCTTGTGTTTACATTTTGAATGCAAATTCATCCAACACTGCCAGGTACATACTGTGTAATATTTTGAGCAAAATCGCTAATTTTCCCCCTTCTGAGAGATATTGCTTGTAATATTGCCCACTGTGTATGCACTACATTATTAAGGAGGCACGCTCCCGCGGGTTGTTAATTATATTTTTGACTGTGTATGCAGGTCAATTTTGGCTATGTCGGCCAAAAGTGCATGTTAGGGCCAACGGTGGGGTGGCGTCACTGAATGATATCGTTAGCGATATCATTCAGTGGTTAGAACAATGAGACAGTTTTGTGATTTGTGCTCTCTCCTGAATGTGCTGTGTTAGCCTACGGACAAGTCACATAACAGCAGGGTTCACTAACTATTTCAAAAGGCAAGTAACAGTTTTATTAGTGGTTTACTTAACATTTACTGCACTATGTAAAAGTCCAAAAAGTAATCGGTTTGTCTTTGTTATCAACACTGTACACAGAAAGTTACTCGCTTTATTTTATTATTTTTTTCAAAAATCACAATTCAGGCACTGTATGTTTTTAAATTGTATAAATTCAATTAGTTTTTATACTATGAGCTGCAAAAAAACAGTCCAGCTGTGTCTGTGTGCACACAACTATTTTAATTAGTGATGATGAAGAGCCACAGATCTCCACCTCAGAAATGAAAGCAAACCAAAGAACCAAAAAATGACTGTTTTGCGATAAAATACTTAATGGTGCATATATGAATGAAAACTCCTGTATAATATATAACCATCTGATTCATTTATTCAACAAAAAAAATATATATAAAAAGATTGGGTAACTTTCTGCTTTTACTAGATAGAATTCATGTGTACAAGTCATCAAATACTTTTCCTAATTGCTATAACAATGGAAAACACCTGATATACACTGCTCAAAAAAATAAAGGGAACACTAAAATAACACATCCTAGATCTGAATGAATGAAATATTCTTATTAAATACTTTGTTCTTTACATAGTTGAATGTGCTGACAACAAAATCACACAAAAATTATCAATGGAAATCAAATTTATTAACCCGTGGAGGTCTGGATTTGGAGTCACACTCAAAATTAAAGTGGAAAAACACACTACAGGCTGATCCAACTTTGATGTAATGTCCTTAAAACAAGTCAAAATGAGGCTGAGTAGTGTGTGTGGCCTCCACGTGCCTGTATGACCTCCCTACAATACCTGGGCATGCTCCTGATGAGGTGGCAGATGGTCTCCTGAGGGATCTCCTCCCAGACCTGGACTAAAGCATCTGCCAACTCCTGGACAGTCTGTTGGGCAACGTGGCATTGGTGGATGGAGCGAGATATGATGTCCCAGATGTGCTCAATTGGATTCAGGTCTGGGGAACGGGCGGGCCAGTCCATAGCATCAATGCCCTTGTCTTGCAGGAACTGCTGACACACTCCAGCCACATGAGGTCTAGCATTGTCTTGCATTAGGAGGAACCCAGGGCCAACCGCACCAGCATATGTTCTCACAAGGGGTCTGAGGATCTCATCTCGGTACCTAATGGCAGTCAGGCTACCTCTGGCGAGCACATGGAGGGCTGTGCGGCCCCCCAAAGAAATGCCACCCCACACAATTACTGACCCACTGCCAAACCGGTCATGCTGGAGGATGTTGCAGGCAGCAGAACATTCTCCTTGGCGTCTCCAGACTCTGTCACGTCTGTCACATGTGCTCAGTAAGAACCTACTTTCATCTGTGAAGAGCACAGGGCGCCAGTGGTGAATTTGCCAATCTTGGTGTTCTCTGGCAAATGCCAAACGTCCTGCACGGTGTTGGGCTATAAGCACAACCCCCACCTGTGGACGTCGGGCCCTCATACCACCCTCATGGACTCTGTTTCTGATCGTTTGAGTAGACACATGCACATTTGTGGCTTGCTGGAGGTCATTTTGCAGAGTCTTTGAGGAAGCACCCAGGTGCAAAACTAGTTAGAGGGAGAATTTGCTGATCATTCTACAAATTTCTACAACTGATGGTGATCTGGTCCATAAGCTGGGAACCAAGGACGGCCAAACGTGACTCCTTAAATCAGAAACCGCCGGCTGGGTCTTCTGCATCGAGGACGCGGCCAACCAGCTGACGGGGAGAGTCAGATCTGCACAGCCGTCCGTATACAAGCGGCTCCAGCTTCCCATGCTCTGTTGAGCGGACGTAGACGGGTGAGAGACAGCACCACATACCGCTGAGTGCAGTGCAAGATCCCGCAAAACAGCCAGTTGGGCTGCAGTGGTAAGCTGCCATACACGGCACATAAGCAGCAATCACATTACGGGACAAGTTCTCTCAGGATCATTTGCACATAACGTGGGACACCATACTTAGTGCCACTGCTTGTATATACAAGAGACTGCACCTTAAAGCTGAAAAGCATACGAGTGTGCAAAAGTTTTCATACCATTTTAAGAAACATATATATCATGGAACAATAAGCTGTGTGAATACAGCATATGAGTGGTAACCACAATTTGGGACAGCATCTTTAAACACAGTTGTTTCTACAATATCTATATGGATAACATTTTAAAGTTAAATTGCACTTTTTTATGAAAGATGTATACTTAAGATTGGATACTATCTAGAGTGTGCATAAGTATTCATACTACATGTGCTAATATATATCAGGTGTTTTCCATTGTTATAGCAATTAGGAAAAGTATTTGATGACTTGTACACATGAATTCTATATAGTAAAAGCAGAACGTTACCAAATCTTTATATATACAGGTTGAGTCTCACTTATCCAAAATGCTCGGGACCAGCGGTTTTTTTTATATATGGGATTTTTCCGTATTTCGGAATAATTGCATACCATAATGAGATATCATGGTGATGGGACCTAAATCTAAGCACAGAATGCATTTATGTTTCATATACACCTTATACACACAGCCTGAAGGTCATTTTAGCCAATATTTTTTATAACTTTGGGGCAGATGTATTAACCTGGAGAAGGCATAAGGAAGTGATAAACCAGTGATATGTGCAAGGTGATAAAGGAACCAGCCAATCAGATCCTAACTGTTAATTTACATATTGGAGCTGATTGGCTGGTGCGTGTATCACCTTGCACATATCACTGGTTTATCACTTCCTTATGCCTTCTCCAGGTTAATACATCTGCCCCTTTGTGCTTTAAACAAAGTGTGTGTACATTCACACAACTCATTTATGTTTCATATACACCTTATACACACAGCCTGAAGGTCATTTAATACAATATTTTTAATAACTTTGTTAAACAAAGTTTGTGTACATTGAGCCATCAGAAAACAAAGGTTTCACTATCTCACTCTCACTCAAAAAAGTCCGTATTTCGGAATATTCCGTATTTCGGAATATTTGGATATGGGATACTCAACCTGTATATTTTTTTTATTGAATAAATGAATCAGATGGTTATATATTATACAGGAGTTTTCATTCATATATGCACCATTTAATGTTTTAGCGCAAAACAGTAATTTTTTGGTTCTTTGGTTTGCTTTATTATTTTTTTGCTTTGTGCAGATTCAGCCTGGCAGGCCCAGTTTTGGAGGACTGCCACACTCATCCCAATTTGCAGGGTGGGAGGTGTTTCACAGCTGCAAACATCAAAGGCAGGTACTTCCACTTTGTGCAGTGGTAAAAAAGCTTTACATGTGTGCGGCCATGCCCAACAGTGGGGGTAATTCCAAGTTGATCGCAGCAGGATTTTTGATAGCAATTGGGCATAACCATGTGCACTGCAGGGTAGGCAGATATAACATGTGCAGAAAGAGTTAGATTTGGGTGGGTTATTTTATTTCTGTGCAGGGTAAATACTGGCTGCTTTATTTTTACACTGCAAATAAGATTGCAGATTAAACACACCCCACCCAAATCTAACTCTCTTTGCACATGTTATATCTGCCTCCCCTGCAGTGCACATGGTTTTGCCCAATTGCTAACAAAAATCCTGCTGCGATCAACTTGGAATTACCTCCAGTGTGCATGTGTACTGGGGGGAGAGTGTAGGGGAATTACACACTATGATTAGGGCTTAAAGTGGTCCAGGAGAGGTGGTGGAACTCATTTACCCCTCTACCTCCCCCCCTCACGTTAACCAGAGCCAGAGACCATGTTAGAGTTTCCGGCACCCCCCTGCAAACTATGAATTATTGCCCTACTTCCCATACTTTATAAAGGAACATTGATCTCGCAAAGAAACAGCGTGGTCATACAATAGTACCCCCAATTCAAATTACACCAAACAGTAGCACAATCTTATTCACATTACACCGCATGTAGTGCCCCAGAACCATATTATACAACATAGTAATGCCCCTTATTATGATTACGTCACTCATTAGTGCCCTTTATTCACACCTATAGTAGTAGTGCCACTTATATACAGAATGCCCACTGTAGTAGTGCCCCTTACATATAATGCCCACAATAGTAGTGCCGCTTATACACATAATGCCCCCAGTAATGCCCCTTATATACATATCTGCCTCTGTCACTCCAGCAGCTCCCAGCCTGTGTCCCTCCAGCAGCTCCATGTCCTGTATCCCTCCAGCAGCTTTCCCGTCTCTCTTGCCCCTCCAGCCACCTCTCATCTTGTCTTTAAAATGCACAGAGCCTACGGACAAGTCACATAACTGCAGGGTTCACTAACTATTTCAAATGGCAAGTAACAGTTTTATTAGTGGTTTACTTAACATTTACTGCACTATGTGAAAGTCCAAAAAGTAATCAATTTGTCTTTGTTATCAACATTGGACGCTTTGTGCAGATTCAGCCTGGCAGCCCCAGTTTTGGAGAACTGCCACACTCATCCCAATTTGCAGGGTGGGAGGTGTCTCACAGCTGCATACATCAAAGGCAGGTACTTCCACTTTGTGCAGTGGTAAAAAAGCTTTACATGTTTGTGTACACACCCGGGAAGGTAGGGAAAACACTAGGTGATATCGCTCATGGAGCGACACCCATATGACACCCAATGACACCCATAGAGATTTTAGCAATTTCTGCTGCGGGGTACACTGGGCTCCACAAGGAAAGACATAGGGGTGTAGAGTAGGATCTTGATCCGTGGCACCAACAGGCTCAAAAGCTTTGACTGTTCCCAGATTGCACAGCGCCGCCTCCTCTATAACCCCGCCTCCCTGCACAGGAGCTCAGTTTTGTAGTTGGTGCCGCAGATAGGCACATAACAGAGGGGCTGTTCTGGGCAGCCCTAAGAAGAGCTTTTTGAGAAAAAAAGTGAAGACTTCAAGGGCTGCAGCAGTGTGTACATGTCTAGTGACATTCACTGCTGCAGCTCCATCTCTCCCCAGCGGCGCTGTACACTCCCGAGCCTTGGTTGCCGGGTAACTACAGGAGGAGGTTCCGGTTTTCTTCTACAGTCAGGCACACATGACGGGGGCTCTCCGGGATCGCGTGGCCACGCTTTGGGAGGTGGTGAGTGGGTCCCGTTCGTGGGACCCGTACTTTATTGCGATCCGGCGCGGTCAGTGGGAGGTGGGCCGCGCGCACTGGCGGTGGACACTGTGGCAGTACAGGCGATCCCACTAGATCACCAGGGCATGGGTGCAGGTCAAGTTTTCCCTTTAAACCGTTTTACTAGTAGCCCACAGCACCCGGTGGTTTTGCCAGCAGGGGGATAAGGCTTAGACCTGGAGCCCCCCCCCCAGCCCTAGGGCGCCATTTCCAGCAAATGTTCCCGCCCTGGAGCTGCATATCTGTCTCTCCCTCACTCCCTATCAGTGTTTGGGCGCCATTTCTCTCAGCTACACTGTTCCTGGGACTGCTTGGGCAAATCCTCCTGTGTAAAGCCACCTGGTTGTCAGCGCTGTGACTTTACATGACACTTAAGTATTCTACATGTCAATTAGACAGTGTTAGTTAAGAAAGAGTGCATTTAGTCAGGGTTCTCTGGTACAAGTACCCTGTGATATACATCCAGTTCTTATTGTGCAGTGTTATATCTATTGACTACATAGCTAAATAAGCTGGTCCAGTGCAGTATTATTGTTAGTAATAACCTCTGCATTGTTTACATGTGACTATATGTGTGTGCATTAGCTTGCTGAGTGGTTTCCATTTCATGTCTCTCACTCAACTTGCTATCCCTATATTCTATAACCTGAGGGGGCTTGGTGCGTCAGGTTTTATAATTATATAGGATTTTCACAAGATATACTCTAATACGTATTTTTCTCTGTGATTTTAGTCACCATATCTCTCCTGTATCTCTGCTTGTGCTGACTACACTGCGCATGGGGTTTGGGTAAGAGGTATTGTGCTGCTGCCAATTGTACTGTGTTACCTGATACTGCAAGTTATATCATGTCTGCTTCTGAAGGTAATGGTTCTGGGGCTGAACACACTGCCGGTGTTGCTGAAGCCACAGACCCCTATGAGGAGACTATAGCAGCTGTGGGATCTGGTTCTGGGGGCTCCTTGCCCCCCAGTGGCACTGTGGCAACGGTGGTACATAATGACCCACCGTGGGCTACTTCCTCCACGCTTCTACATACGCTAGTTACTAAACTAACACCCCCTATGGGACCTCCTATGCCGTTGCAACCGTATGTGGTCCCCGCAGCTAACCCGCCTTGGGCGGACAATTTATCTGCTCAATTGAAGAAGTTGAACCAGTCCTTGACTACTAAAAATTCTGAACCTCGCTCGCCTAAGACCAAGGGGTCCTCTAAGCGAGCTCTAATCTCCTCACAATCCACTGCTGTCACTGACACCTTGTCTGATGAAGATGGCGCTTACACTGACCCCACAGATTTGGACCCAGATACTGCTGATGGGGAGGGTAGTTCACATGTGCGTGTTCCTGATCTTTTGGAGGCTATTAAGTTAATTTTACAGATTACGGATGATCCCGAGCCATCCGCCCCTCCTAAGAAACAAAATAGGTTCAAGCGTCAGAAGGTGGTTAAACAAGTTTTACATCACTCTGACCACCTAGTGGATATACGTCAGGAACCCTGGGGAAACCCGGGAAAGAAGTTTGTGCCTCAAAAGAAGATGCTGGCTCGCTATCCCCTCGCGCCAGAGCTGTCTAAAAATTGGGAAACACCTCCTCCAGTAGACTCACATGTGGCTAGGATGGTGGTTTCCTCAGCTCTACCTGTCACTACTGTCACGTCTTTAGAAGAGCCTACGGATAAACGTGTGGAGGGTTGTCTGAAAGCGATTTACACCATCACGGGTGCTGCACAAAGGCCCACTATTGCAGCAACATGGGCTGCAGAGGCTATTGAAGCATGGGCCTTGGAGTTAGAAGCTGAAATCTCTTCTGACCATGCTAGACAATGCTTGTCATATATTGTCACAGCTTCTCACTATATTAAAGAGGCGGCTTCTGTTGCCGGTATCCTAGCAGCCAAGGCCTCTACTACATCAGTCCTGGCTCGCCGGATATTGTGGCTGAGATCCTGGTCTGTGGATCTGGATTCTTGAAAAACCCTGAAGGTACTCCCTTTCAAGGGAGATATTCTGTTTGGGGAGGACTTAAATAAGATAGTGGCTGATTTGGCTACTGCCAAAACTGCCTGTCTGCCAAGTACCGCTCCTTCTGTGTCGAAGGCTAAAGGTACTTCCTTTTGCCCCTTTCGTCCTTCAGGTAAAGCAAAAGGTCAGGCGTACAACAAGCAGGCCCGCACTTCCAAACCTGGTAAGCCAAAGCCCAAAAGAGCCTGGGCTGTCCGTCAGCCAGCTTCAAAGACCGATAAACCTGCCGCATGACGGGGTGGACCTCCCCCTGGGGGATCCCAGGGTGGGAGGCCGGCTTCTAGGGTATACCCAGGAATGGTTGAAGACCACTTCAGATGCCTGGGTACGGGAAGTCATTTGAGGTTACGCCATAGCCTTCAAAAACCGTACCCCTCATCGATTTTGCCGGACCAGACAAAGGCAAACACTCTACATTCGGTGGTACAGACCCTCCTGGATACAGGAGTCGTAGTACAGGTGCCTCTTGCTCAGAGGGGCTGGGGGTACTATTCTCCGCTGTTTCTGGTCCCGAAACCGAATGGGTCCTCCCGGACCATTCTCAACCTCAAGGCATTGAACAGGTTTGTGAAAATTTCCAAGTTCCGTATGGAAACCCTTTGCTCTATAGTTCTGGCCTTGGAACCTGGGGACTACATGGTCTCCCTGGACATACAGGATGCTTACCTGCATATTCCTTTAGCAGTGTCACATCAGCAATACCTGAGGTTTGCGATTGACAACCTCCATTACCAGTTTCGGGCATTACCTTTTGGTTTAACTATGACTCCGCGAGTCTTCACCAAGGTTATGGCGGTGATGACGGTGGTACTCCGCCGTCAAGGGTCAGGATACTGCCGTATCTGGACGACTTGTTAATCCTGCCAAATTCCCCAGAACTTCTCCTACGTCATCTGGATATGACTGTCCGGTTTCTACAAGCCCATGGGAGGCTCATCAACTGGAAGAAATCCTCCCTGGTCCCTGCTCAGAGCATGGTGCACCTGGGAGTGCTATTGGACACCCACAGCCAGCGGTTGTTCTTGTCTCAGGAGAAAGTCCTGAAGCTTCAGGACAGGATTCGTTGCTTCCTTTCTCGTCCACAAGTGTCGATACATTCGACGATGCAGGTGCTGGGCCTCATGGTGTCAGCATTCGACATGGTGGAGTATGCTCAATTCCATTCTCGCCCCCTCCAGAGGCTGATTCTAGCCAAGTGGGATGGCCTGCCTCACCGGATCAAGTCTCACATGATTTCATTGACTCCGGAGGTCCGTCTGTCGCTGCACTGGTGGCTCCAGGACCAACAATTGTGCAGGGGCCGTCCCTTCTCGATATCCAACTGGGTCCTGTTGACGACAGATGCCAGTCTAAGAGGTTGGGACGCAGTGCTGGAGCAACACTCCCTTCAGGGTCGGTGGACCAAGGAGGAATCTCTCCTCTCAATCAACATTCTGGAATTGCGGGCGGTCTTCAATGCGTTGAACCTGGCCCAGCATTTAATTCAGAACCGTCCTGTTCAAGTACAGTCGGACAACGCCACAACAGTGGCTTACATAAATCATCAAGGCGGCACTCGAAGCCGTTTGGCAATGAAGGAAGTCTCACGGATTCTACATTGGGCGGAACGCCATTTAGCGGCCATATCAGCAATATTCATTCTGGGAGTCCTGAATTGGGAAGCGGACTTTCTCAGTCGTCAGGACATACACGCCGGAGAGTGGGGCCTCCTTCCAGAAGTGTTTCAACTCCTAGTGGAAAAGTGGGGCCTTCCAGACGTAGATCTGATGGCGTCTCAACACAATCACAAGGTTCCGGTCTTCGGAGCAAGGACAAGGGATCCTCAAGCAGCATTCGTGATGCGCTGGCGGTGCCGTGGAGGTTTCGGCTGCCGTATGTGTTCCTTCCGGTGTCACTCCTGCCCTGGGTAATTCGGAAGTTCAAGCAAGAAAGAGGAATTCTGCTTCTCATAGCTCCAGCGTGGCCCAGATGGCACTGGTTCTCAGACCTGCAGGGCCTATCGTCAGAGCGTCCAATTCTACTTCCACAACGCCCAGACCTCCTCGTTCAGGGCCCCTGTGTCTACCAGGACCTAGCCCGGTGTGGCTCTTGAAGCTTCCGTCTTGAGGGCTAAAGGGTTTTCTGAGGCGGTCATTGAAACTATGCTGCGGGCCCGGAAACCGGCTTCTGCTCGGATTTACTATAGGGTCTGGCATTCTTACTTTGTTTGGTGCGCATCTGACCGTTATGACGCTTCCAAGTTTAGTATAGCCAAGCTGTTGGCCTTTCTTCAGCAGGGCCTAGACTTAGGCCTGCGTCTGGCCTCCCTCAAGGTTCAAATATCTGCCTTGTCAGTGTGGTTTCAGAGAAAGATTGCGACCTTACCTGATGTGCATACCTTTACTCAGGGCATGTTGCATATCCAACCTCCCTATGTCCAGCCTGTGGCTCCTTGGGACTTGTTGGTGGTTATGGAGGTGTTACAAGAGTCTCCGTGTGAACCCCTTGGTTCAGCTGATCTTAAGTGGCTTTCCTTTAAGGTGGTGTTTCTGCTGGCTATTGCTTCAGCTAGAAGAGTGTCGGATTTGGGTGCCTTGTCTTGTAGTTCCCCATATCTGATATTTCACCGTGACCGGGTGGTTCTTAGGACTCGTCCCGGATATTTACCTAAGGTGGTTTCTTCGTTCCACCTTAACCAGGAGATTGTGGATCCGGCACTTGTTTCTCCTGATCTGTCTCCCAAAGAGCGGTCTTTGGATGTGGTACGGGCTCTCCGTATCTATGTGAAGAGAACTGCTTCTATTAGGAAATCTGATTCTCTCTTTGTGCTGTTTGGATTTCACAAACGGGGCTGGCCTGCTCACAAGCAAATTTTGGCCAGATGGATTAGAATGGTGATTGCACATGCTTATGTGAGGGCTGGTTTATCAGCTCCTGCTCACATTACAGCCCATTCTACTCGGTCTGTTGGACCTTCTTGGGCGGCCCGCCGTGGTGCGACCCTTGAACAATTGTGCAAGGCGGCTACGTGGTCCTCTGTGAACATGTTTATAAGGTTCTATGCCTTCGATACTGCCGCTTCCCAGGATGCTTCCTTTGGACGCTGGGTTCTTGTGCCCGCTACAGTGCGTCCCCTCCCATAAGGAACTGCTTTAGGACATCCCCTATGTCTTTCCTTGTGGAGCCCAGTGTACCCCGCAGCAGAAAATGAGTTTTATGGTAAGAACTTACCTTTGTTAAAACTCTTTCTACGAGGTACACTGGGCTCCACAAGGCGCCCACCCTGACGCACTTAGTTTCTTTGGGTTGGTATGGCATTAGCCGCTGACACTTCTCCTGTCGTGAGAGTGTGGTGTATGTGGCTACTAACCGTTGTTGTCTCTTTTCCTGCTACTGCATTGGGCTGTTTAACTAAAAACTGAGCTCCTGTGCAGGGAGGCGGGGTTATAGAGGAGGCGGCGCTGTGCATTCTGGGAACAGTCAAAGCTTTTGAGCCTGTTGGTGCCTCGGATCAAGATCCTACTCTACACCCCTATGTCTTTCCTTGTGGAGCCCAGTGTACCTCGCAGAAAGAGTTTTAACAAAGGTAAATTCTTACAACCCGACCTGTAGTTATTATTCTTTCTTTTCCCCGGTACACGGCTCTTTTTCTAGGAACGATTTAGTGATTTCGGATAAGTGGACTCTCCAACAGGTATCGAAGGCTTCTATCCTGCCAGTATCATGGTCTGATCATTCTGCCCTCTCGGTCCATTGGAACCCCTGCCACGTGCGGTCTTCTCCTACCTTATGGCGCCTTGGAGATTACCTCCTCACAAATGTGGATGCTCACCGGTCTATTACACATGCCCTCTCCCTGTACATCGAAACCAATGTTCCAGCAGACACGTCCATATTTACGCATTGGTGTGCCCTTAAGGCGGTGGTCCGGGGAGCGGCAATCCAGGCGGCTGCTTATATCCGCAGGACCTCCCGAGAAAAACAGTTAGAACTCAAAACCCGCCTTAAAGATTTAGATACCCTACTTAAGTTGAACCCCTCTAATAAGAAAATTTATCGAGATCTGATTCGGGTCAGGGATGAGATGAATGAATTAGCTTTAACTGAGGTCCATAAAAACCTTTTCCGACTGCGGCAAAAGTTCTATACGCAGGGGGACACGGCGGGTAGAATGCTTGCGCGCAAACTGAGGGGGAAAATTGCTAAAGAGAGGGTGAAATCTGTTATCACTTTAAACAATATCAAGATATCCGACCCGTTAGATATTGCTAACTCCTTCGCCACATACTATTCCTCCCTCTATAATTTGAAAGACGACGTATCTATCCCACTGCCCACACCAGCTAATATAGCGGCCTTCCTGAAAGACATCAATCTCCCCTCCATTGACTCACCTACTTTATAGACTTTAAATCAACCTTGGTCCCATAAAGAAATTACCCAAGCAATAGACTCACTTCCATTAGACAAAGCTCCAGGCCCGGATGGGTTTATAAATAAATTCTATAAATGCTTCAAAGACGCTATTACCCCTGTCCTGGAAGGAGTCTATAATCACGCTTCCTCTGTGGGGAATTTCCCGGTGGAAATGCTGGAGGCTCGTGTAGCCGCCTTCCCTAAGCCAGGGAAGAATCCCACTATGATGCCTAACTATCACCCCATAGCTTTATTAAATACTGACTTAAAAATCTATGCGAAGCTGGTGGCCAACAGGCTCAACCCCCTGCTCCCCTCGCTCATCCATTGTGATCAGGTGGGCTTTGTCCCCGGAAGACAGGCCCCCGATAACACCAGGCGGGTGATAAACGTGCTGGACGCCTTTTCCCCATCTGATTCTCCCTTACTGTTGCTTTCCTTAGACGCAGAGAAGGCGTTCGATCGCCTTCACTGGGGGTATTTACAGGCGGTTCTTTGTAAATTTGGCATTACAGGTAGGATTCTCTCCTCCGTTTTAGCTTTGTATTCTCTCCTCTCAGCAAGGGTGTGTGTAAATGGACTCCTCTCCTCCTCTTTTATGATCACGAATGGCACATGCCAAGGGTGCCCTCTATCCCCACTGGTATTTGCTTTGGCAATAGAACCTTTGGCTGAGAAAATACGATCCTCTCCATTGATTAAAGGAGTGGAGTTTCTGGGACAATCGCATAAGATATGTCTGTTCGCGGACGATGTCCTTTTGACACTCACTGCCCCTACTACCTCCCTCCGAGTTTTGCACACGCTCTTGTCTGAATATTCGGCTGTATCCTATTATAAACGTAATAGTACCAAGACCCTCCCTATTAACTTTCTGCCCCCCCTCCTATCCGCACTGAAAGCTTCTTACTCGTACTCCTGGCAGGATAGAAGCCTCAAATATTTGGGGATCCATATCACCCAGAAGTTGGATGATCTAATATCCGCTAACTACCCCCCCCCCCCCCTGTTGCGCAAATTTACTGCTCTGGTCTCGGACTGGATGATGCATCATGTTTCATGGCTAGGGCAAATAGCTGCACTAAAAATGACGGTACTCCCAAGACTCATGTACTTATTTTTGGCCATCCCCCTCCTTTTACCCGACTACCTTTTGTCCAAATTTACTGCCGTGCTCAACTTTATGTTTGGAAAGGTAAGAAACCGAGGTTAGCCAGGAAAACAATGACCCGACCCAAACGAGAAGGGGGCCTGACGTACCCGGATTTGCATTCCTATCAACTGGCTTGCCGACTAGCGCAGATAGGGGCATGGTATCTACACCCTCCATACAAGTCGTGGGTTCAACTTGAACAAGGGCTGGTTGCCCCACTACCCCTGACTGATGTTTTATTACTCCTGAAATCGGAGGGCAAGCTATTAATCGGTAGATCCCTCTCTGTCCAATCTACTCGGAAGGCTTGGCTGGACGTAGTGCAAAGTGGAAATGATATAACTCTCCCCACCCCTGCTCTATCACTGACAGTACTAGCCTCCTTGATTCCTGACTTGAGATTTGATTCTTGGATATTAAAGGGAATCCTGTCTATACAGGATATAATGGCACATAATACCCTTCTATCTTTTGCTCAGATTCAGAAAAAATTCCTTCTGCCCCATGGAGAATTCTATAAATATTTGCAACTCAGACATT
This sequence comes from Pseudophryne corroboree, assembly GCF_028390025.1. NCBI lineage: Eukaryota > Metazoa > Chordata > Amphibia > Anura > Myobatrachidae > Pseudophryne > Pseudophryne corroboree. The sequence continues at coordinate 150,607,061 of NC_086450.1, forward strand.
GGCTCCAGGGAATCTCAGTACCCCCCCTCACCCTCTCCTCCTTGCCTAACTTCGTTCAGAAGTTCCTGGATACCGGGGAGGACAGGGGAGGCATCATGAAATGGTATAACTACATTATTACTCCCCAAACATTGCAGAAAGCTCCCTTCCAGATGAAATGGGAGGCGGACCTCAGATGCTCTATCTCGGAGGAGGAATGGGGATGATTTTTCGATCCTGCTATACGGTATCTAGATGCATATCACACATAGAGCTATTTTATAAACTCCTCCACCGCTTGTATTTCACCCCATCCCGCTTACATGCGATGCAACCCTCCACATCCAATTTATGCTGGCGTAAATGTGGTAAGGTCGGTACCTTAGTGCATATCTTTTGGGACTGCCCTATACTTACCCCACTGTGGACCTCTGTCTTCCACCTCATAGAATTAGTGCTGGGCCATTCTGTAGCCCCCCACCCGTGACTGGCTCTTCTTTATCTATATTATGGCGACTTATCGCCGGGCGATCGTTATATCTTAGGTCATATTCTTGTCTCGGCAAAACTATTGATTGCTCGCCAATGGCGCTCCACCGAAGTTCCCCATATATCAGCGATAGAGATGGCCGTACAGTCGCATTGCGATTTTGAGACAGCGGGAGTGGCCTATGCCTCTACACCATCCTGCCCATTGCTCCGCTGGTTTTAGTGGTCTAACTATTGGCATAATCGTTCTCCAGATCCCATAACCCCTCCCAACACTTAGGAATATATGTTATCATTTTAATATGTATTTACTGATGGTCGGATTTGGCCTCACGATATTTTCCTGTACGATGTTCTTCTTTATATCCTCTATGTAATTTTGTATTTTTGTTGAACAGACTGTGTACCCCCCTCAACCTTCCCCTTCCCTTTTTCTCCTTTCTGTACCCCTCCGCCTTTTGCTTAGCTTACCCGTAAAATAATAAAAATTAATATTGAAAAAAAAAAAGGTAAGTTCTTACTATAAAACTCGTTTTTTTTCCTAATTATTACATTATTAGTTGCAGAGTTCTGCATCTTTTTTTAAATTGGCTGTTTACAACAATGTTTCCTATAAGCAGGATATTTGCTTTGTATGATTGGTAGACATGCTTAATACAGGTGAATGTGTACCCAGAAGAATCAAAAAGACTGGCACATTGTTATACCCCTTTCACATCACCAAAAAAACCCAGTTTTTTACCGGGTTGTTGCTGAGTCAACCCAGGTTGAGTTGCGGTGTAAAAGTGCCAAACTGAATATCCCGGGATGACAGACCCGGTATTTCCACTCTGGTTAAAAGAAGGGTTAAACACGTGTCGACCCAGATTATTGTGCACTAAAAAGCTACAGTCCTGGGATATTCGACCCGCCTCTGAAGAAATAGTGCTGTTTGGCTGTTTCCAGACCTTTAGCCATGGCAAACTGGAGTGATGAAGAGGTACGGGAGTTGTTGCGGATCAGGGGTGAGTAAGAAATATGTAGGCAGAATTCAGGTACAGTCAGGGACGTGATAACATATCACAACATCAGTAAAACGCTTGCAGTATCAGGATTGAATAGGTCCCAACAGCAGGTGGTCAGTAAGCTGTAGGCACTTAAGAAACAATATCACAAGGTTAACGACCACAATAGGAATCGCAGTGGTGCTGCCCACATGGATTGTGGACCCTTAATTATGAAAAGTCTTGTTTGGAAATGAAGGCAAAATTATTAATTAAATTTGTCTTCTGCTTCCTCGTAAACCTTTTTTTTTTACTTTTAGATGAACAGCTGTTTCTTAAGCTGATTTATTTTGGCTTTGTGGATTCTGCAGCCTATTTTTTAAATGTCCACATGTAGTGGTGGATCCAGGGGAGAGGCTGCAGTGCAGTCTAGAATTCAAATACGGGAGCAACTGCCATTTATATCACTGTCACTGGCAATCGGTGTGGCTCCCCTATTGAAGTTTGGACAGAGTTGCAGCCTCATAACTGGAGCCACCACTAGTCATATGTATCATGTTGCTGACTTGTCTTGAACCCAAAACTTGGTACAGTATTTAATATCAACTATCTAATTCTGCTGATTCCTGTCCAGAAACACTGCAATTACCTGCCCTTTCTGTTGTACATTAGACCTGTCCACAAGCTTATCAGTATCTGGTTGGGATCTTAGTATGTCATAGCACTATCGGAGATCAGTGACTAGTTGTGCTACTGCATTGAATCCTTTTATGTCTTCTTTCATTCTTCACAATTTCATATGCTGGCTTTTTATAGTACTATATGTTGGAGCTTTTCGTATTTATACATTTTAATTATTGTTAATAGACATTTCTTATTGTTTGTTTGATGGTTTTTAACTGACCAATTTTTTCTTTCTTTCATTTTTCTGATTTGTCGTCATTGCCCTGGGTGCAGCTCTGTTCTGCATGTACAGGTTGCTGGATCTATATTATACTTAAGTTTTAGGGGAGACTCCAGAATTTGTGGAACTTATCACAGACACCTGGAACAGAAGACAACCTTCCTGGATCATGCTCAGTTCTGAGTGCATACCCCAACATTGGAAGGGGATATGTGGCTGACATGTTGGAGTCATGAATGCATCATAGTCAGGGGTTAAAGTGGGGGAAACAAGGAAACTCTAGCATGGTCCTTGGCTCTGGTTAATGTGAGGGGGGGGGGAGGTAGAGGGGTAAATGAGTTCCACCACCTCTCCTGGACCACTTTAAGCCGTAATCATAGTGCTTAATTCCCCTACACTCTCCCCTCACTACACACGCACACTGTTGGGCATGTAAATCTTTTTTACACTGCACAAAGTGGAAGTACCTGCCTTTAATGTTTGCAGCTGTGAAACACCTCCCACCCTGCAAATTGGGATGAGTGTGGCAGTCCTCCAAAACTGGGGCTGCCAGGCTGAATCTGCACAAAGCAAAAAAATAATAAAATAAAGCGAGTAACTTTCTGTGCACAATGTTGATAACAAAGACAAACTGATTACTTTTGGACTTTTACATAGTGCAGTAAATGTTAAGTAAACCACTAATAAAACTGTTACTTGCCTTTTGAAATAGTTAGTGAACCCTGCAGTTATGTGACTTGTCCGTAGGCTGACACAGCACATTCAGGAGAGAGCACAAATCACAAAACTGTCTCATTGTTCTAACCACTGAACAATGAGCACTGCCAGTTGGTCTCAGACGGAGATCTCTATTCACATAGGGCAGAAAGAAAGGGCGGTAGGAGTCAGAAAAAGTTCCACAGTACTTGTCTAATTAGCAGTCAAAAGATTTTTTTTTTTAAAAGAGAATGGTCTAGACCAGAGGTTCTCAAACTCGGTCCTCGGGAGCCCACACAGTGCATGTTTTGCAGGTAACCCAGCAGGTGCACAGGTGTATTAATTACTCACTGACACATTTTAAAAGGTCCACAGGTGGAGCTAATTATTTCACTTGCGATTCTGTGAGGAGACCTGCAAAACATGCACTGTGTGGGCCCTCGAGGACCGAGTTTGAGAACCTCTGGTCTAGACTCTAGAGGAAAATAAACCAGAGAAAGTGAAATAAAATGTAACAAATTAGGAAGATGTATTGTAAAGATAATATGTAATACATATCTAGGAACTTTGGCTTCAGATATCCTCAACTAAGCAGCAAGATTAGTTGATTTCTTCATTAGTGTTCCTTAAGAGTATACTATAAATTTTATAAGAAAAATCCCAACAATTCCCAGCTATAAATGAGTTACTACAGTACATCAGTGAACCAGGTTCCGCATTTCACATAGAATGTGCAAGGGCATTAAATGGCTGAGATTATTTAACCTTACTTTCTGTTGATAGAATTTCAAGGACGGCCTCAACTCAGCCCTAGCACGAATTTCAACTCATATTATCTGAAGCATAATATGGATTTTGTGATGAAATCCATTACATGGCACATTACAATTAGAACATTGTGTTTCTCACCCTGTTATACTAACCAACCAGCATGTTCTGTGATAACTCCAAGTTGTATTTTCATTCAAGGTCAATGGAAGCAAGCTGTCAGGCGTATTTAAAGCCCAATTTCTCAAAGTGCTCTTTGTCATGTTTTCATCAGAGTTGAGACAATGGCAAATACAAGTTCATTCAGTGGACCTCATTTCCAAAGTGCAGTTGATGTGCATTGCAAACTTTTTGATTAGTCCTGGTGTACCGGAATGTTCTACTCAGCCCGCGTTAAGTTGTGTGCTTACTTTCTGGTCTTTGAGCATGACTCTGCGAACTACAAATGTGGAAAGATTTGCAGAGAGGTGGAAAAAAAAAAGTACACTGTGCAAAAGTGTTAACATTGCATCAAAGTGACTGTAAGGGGCCCTATACACTAGCCGATCCGCCGCCGAGCTTCCCGACGGCGGATACGGCCGACGAGCGACCCGGCGGCGGTGAGGCAGTGACGGGGGGAGTGAAGTTTCTTCACTCCCCCCGTCACGCGGCTGCATTGAAGTGCAGGCAAATATGGACGAGATCGTCCATATTGGCCTGCATGCACAGCCGACGGGAGACCAGCGATGAACGAGCGCGGGGACGCGCATCGTTCATCGCTGGAGCCTCCACACTGAAAGATATGAACGAGTTCTCGTTCATTTATGAACGAGATCGTTCATATCTTTCCAAAAATCGGCCAGTGTGTAGGGCCTATAACAGCTAGAACCAGTTTCAATAAAATACAATTTTCTTTTTTTCGCCTAAAATACTGCTCATTAATTGAATGAATGTCTTATATTCATCATCAGAGTGATTGGACACCAGTACTGTCTGTAGCTTGCGTCATAATTGTACATTTTAATACTTTAATTTCATTGGTTTCAGCATGCACATAAATGTGCATGAACTTACATGATCATTGTATTTTCAGAGTATGTACAAGTATTGCATACTGTATCAAATAAAGGGGGAGATTTATCAATGCTTGGAGAGTGATAAAGTGGACGGAGAAAAAATACCAGCTAATCAGATCCTAACTGCCATGTTGCAGGCTGTTTTTGAAAAACAACAATTTGGAGCTGATTGGTTGGTGCTTTATTTCAATTCACTGAATCTCTGTCCAAGGCTTAGTACATAGGACCCTTAGAATCTTAGTTTATGTACTGCCTGATGTAAAATGATTAAGGCGGCCTTTTTCAGACAGTATGCAAGACAAGTACTGCATAGTACACACTCCTTCTTGGGACTCATACAAGATATCTGTTAGTCATACAGGAATCATTTTCACCCTATCGTGAAGCCTGCTGTATCTCATTTAAAAAGAAATCTTATTTTTGTACTTCTGTACACTGAAATGTCTGCTGCTTATTAAGTGAAGAACACTGCAGCTCTGTCCGACTCCTATTGGACTGTGCAAACCTACAGTATGCACCTTCTCAAACGCTGCCACTTCTCAGCAAACCAATGTACTTTACTGAACCAGTACAAATGGAATCACATGACATCTCCAAGGAGGATTGTACCTTGGCTGTTTAGCGAGTGCCAATGACTTGGATTGCAGGATACAGAATTTGAAAAATTAAAATACTGTAGCTACATCTTCAGGTTTTCATAAGACAAACACGTGACCTATACAGTGAGTATAAAGGTAATGCAGGTCCAAGTTTGTTTCTGTTTATGAATGAGTTTTACTGACTCATCACATGCAAACCTGTCCCCGCTATTATAACACAACCAGTGAAATAGGCACTGCTGCCTCTAGGGCAGCATCTCCTTAACTTGTTTGCTGCGATGAACATTCCAATGGTCTAATCCAGTGGTTCTCAAACTCGGTCCTCAGGACCCCACACGGTTCATGTTTTCCATGTCACCCGGCAGGTGCACTGTGTATCACCAACTGTCACATTTTAAAAATCTACAGGTGACCTGCAAACTATGAACCGTGTGGGGTCCTGAGGACCGAGTTTGAGAACCTGTGGTCTAATCAGTTACAAGTTGTTTTAACCCATCTTTTAAACTGTAATACTGTATACAAACATGAATTAGCCAAAGTTCTATAAAATAAATAAGAAATAACTAGTTTTAATAACTCTTTTAATGTGACTAATTGTTTGAATCAGTATTACAATAAATAAATAAATATATATATATATATATATATATATATATATATATATATAAAATAGTCAGCCCAAATTAGGATCGTTGTGATTCCAAGAGTGGGTTTAAAACATGCAACTTAAGCTGGGTACAGACAGGAGCGATGCATTCCCAGATGATATGGCAGCCGACATTTCATATTCACAGTACACATGAGAATGTTGTAATGAAGGATGGATGATCCCTCGTTCTGTCCTTCATTACACTGCATGAGGCCACGTGTGATATTGTCCAGCCGACTGAAAGATATCAATAACGATAGTGGAAGTGCGCAGATTGGCCATACACACTGAATGATCTGGACGATATGTTGTTCTGATTCAGCCCGATATCACTAGTGTGTACCCAGCTTTAGACATCTTGTATATACTGTAGCAATAACATATGAATGGCTGATATTAAATGGAAGTTGCATTGTATATCACAACAAAGGGGGTCATTTTGACCCGATTGCACGCTGCAGTTTATCGCCGGCGCATGCCAGACGGCCGAAGGCCGTCGTTGCCAAGCGGTCGCCTCTACCTGATTGACAGGCAGAGGCGGTCGCTGGGTGGGAGGGGGATGGATGGCGGCGTTAAGCCGCCATTTAGGGGGCACGGTCCGGCCAACACAGGCATGGCCAGACCGTTGGGGGGGCGGGCCACGGTGGCTGCGTGATGTCACACGCAGCCACTGTGACCCGGGCAGAGAAGAGGTTCTCCCGGCCAGCCGCAGGAGCTGCGCTGGCAGATAGTTACTCCTCAAATGCAAAAGCATCGCCGCTGTGCGATGCTTATGCATATCTGTGCGGCGGGGGGCAGCACTGACATGCGGGGTGGACTAGCCCTGTGCTGGGCATCCCCCCCCCCCCGCATGTCTGAGTGCCTGATCGTAGCTGTGCTAAATTTAGCACAGCTCCGATCAACTCGGAATGACCCCCAAAAAGTGATAATGTTAAACATTTGTGAAACTGATGCTCAGGTAATTGTGCAGAAAAAAGTGTTTCCAATAACAGTAGCCAAAAGTATTTGAACATTTTTGTGGTACAGTTTAGCTAATAAAAGCAGAGGATTGATTAGTTCTGTAAATTTAAAAAGAAATTTCAGGGAGAACAAAGGAAACTTTTCTGCAAATGTTTTGTAATACTGAAATAATTATCCATAACTTTTCAAAAGCCTAGCCTATTCCAGTGGTTCTCAAACTGTGTGCCATGGCTCCCTGGAGTACCTTCAGGACACTTGCAGGAGTGCCCTGGATTGGTGGTCAAGGACCAATTTAAATTATTTATGATCAATGTAATAGACAGAACCAGTGCTGGTGGCTTCCAGTTATAAAATATGAGGACAACCAGAAGTGAATCCTGCCCCTCATCACATAACTGAACCTAGGAATGACATAAACACAATTTACTCCATTTAATATTTTTTTCTGAATTTCTCAATAAGAAATATTTGGCCTAGGGTAGCCATAAAATAAATTCTGATACTCTAGTGAGCCGTTATTCAAAAAAGTTTGGGCACCACTGGCCTATACAATTTGATTTGTAAATACTGTATCTTGCTAAAATGTATTTCTCCATAATGTATAACATATTGGTTATTTTATCTATTAGGATTTTAGGTTTAAGAAATGTGGATAGCAATAAAATATGTTGGACTGAAAGTATTTGTCAACTACAATTTGTTTCAGCACTAAAATTAGACTTAAAGGAAAACTGAGTTCTACTGCCTAAACTTTAACTAAAAAAAAAGCAAAGAAAAAAGCGACTAAGACTAAAACCAAATTTAAAATCCTTGTCAAAATTAAAACTGGAAGCAAGGTTTTATATGTATTCTACATACTTGCAGAAAATATATACTGTATGATCAGATGTGAAGGAAATATGATTGTGTATTAAACTTATTCTAACAAACTAAAGACATTCATTTGTATATGATATATGGGAGCACTACGGTAAGTCAGACTCAGTATGTAACACATTCTCAGCCTACTGAGCCTAGAATACTAAATACTAGAGATGAGCGGGTTCGGTTCCTCGGAATCCGAACCCGCCCGAACTTCAGCTTTTTTTACACGGATCCGAGCGACTCGGATCTTCCCGCCTTGCTCGGTTAACCCGAGCGCGCCCGAACGTCATTATGACGCTGTCGGATTCTCGCGAGGCTCGGATTCTATCGCGAGACTCGGATTCTATATAAGGAGCCGCGCGTCGCCGCCATTTTCACACGTGCATTGAGATTGATAGGGAGAGGACGTGGCTGGCGTCCTCTCCATTTAGATTAGAAGAGAGAGAGTGAGATTGAGACAGAGACACTTGATTTACTGGAGCTTAGGAGTACTAGAGAGTGCAGAGTTTACTAGTGACTGACCACTGACCAGTGACCACCAGTGCAGTTTTATTTAATATAATCCGTTCTCTGCCTGAAAAAAACGATACACAGTGACTCAGTCACATACCATATCTGTGCTCAGCCCAGTGTGCTGCATCATCTATGTATAATATCTGACTGTGCTCACACAGCTTAATTGTGGGGGAGACTGGGGAGCAGTTATAGGTTATAGCAGGAGCCAGGAGTACATATTATTAAAATTAAACAGTGCACACTTTTGCTGCAGGAGTGCCACTGCCAGTGTGACTGACCAGTGACCTGACCACACTGACCACCAGTATAGTATACTATATTGTGATTGCCTGAAAAAGTTAAACACTCGTCGTGTGACTTGTGTGGTGTTTTTTTATTCTATAAAAAACTCATTCTGCTGACAGACAGTGTCCAGCAGGTCCGTCATTATATAATATATACCTGTCCGGCTGCAGTAGTGATATATATATATTTTTTATATCATTATTTATCATCCAGTCGCAGCAGACACAGTACGGTAGTTCACGGCTGTAGCTACCTCCGTGTCGGCACTCGGCAGTCCATCCATAATTGTATACCACCTACCCGTGGTTTTTTTTTTCTTTCTTCTTTATACATACTACATCTCATTATCATCCAGTCTATATTAGCAGCAGACACAGTACAGTACGGTAGTCCACGGCTGTAGCTACCTCTGTGTCGGCACTCGGCAGTCCATCCATAATTGTATACCACCTACCCGTGGTTTTTTTTTCTTCTTTATACATACTACATCTCATTATCATCCAGTCTATATTAGCAGCAGACACAGTACAGTACGGTAGTCCACGGCTGTAGCTACCTCTGTGTCGGCACTCGGCAGTCCATCCATAATTGTATACCACCTACCCGTGGTTTTTTTTTTCTTTCTTCTTTATACATACTACATCTCATTATCAACCAGTCTATATTAGCAGCAGACACAGTACAGTACGGTAGTCCACGGCTGTAGCTACCTCTGTGTCGGCACTCGGCAGTCCGTCCATAATTGTATACCACCTACCCGTGGTTTTTTTTTCTTTCTTCTTTATACATACTACATCTCATTATCATCCAGTCTATATTAGCAGCAGACACAGTACAGTACGGTAGTCCACGGCTGTAGCTACCTCTGTGTCGGCACTCGGCAGTCCATCCATAATTGTATACCACCTACCCGTGGTTTTTTTTTTCTTCTTTATACATACTACATCTCATTATCATCCAGTCTATATTAGCAGCAGACACAGTACAGTACGGTAGTCCACGGCTGTAGCTACCTCTGTGTCGGCACTCGGCAGTCCATCCATAATTGTATACCACCTACCCGTGGTTTTTTTTTCTTTCTTCTTTATACATACTACATCTCTTTATCAACCAGTCTATATTAGCAGCAGACACAGTACAGTACGGTAGTCCACGGCTGTAGCTACCTCTGTGTCGGCACTCGGCAGTCCGTCCATAATTGTATACCACCTACCCGTGGTTTTTTTTTCTTTCTTCTTTATACATACTACATCTCATTATCATCCAGTCTATATTAGCAGCAGATACAGTACAGTATGGTAGTCCATGGCTGTAGCTACCTCTGTGTCGGCACTCGGCAGTCCATCCATAATTGTATACCACCTACCCGTGGTTTTTTTTTTCTTCTTTATACATACTACATCTCATTATCATCCAGTCTATATTAGCAGCAGACACAGTACGGTACGGTAGTCCACGGCTGTAGCTACCTCTGTGTCAGCACTCGGCAGTCCATCCATAATTGTATACCACCTACCCGTGGTTTTTTTTTCTTTCTTCTTTATACATACTACATCTCATTATCATCCAGTCTATATTAGCAGCAGACACAGTACAGTACGGTAGTCCACGGCTGTAGCTACCTTTGTGTCGGCACTCGGCAGTCCGTCCATAATTGTATACCACCTACCCGTGGTTTTTTTTTCTTTCTTCTTTATACATACATACTACATCTCATTATCAACCAGTCTATATTAGCAGCAGACACAGTACAGTACGGTAGTCCACGGCTGTAGCTACCTCTGTGTCGGCACTCGGCAGTCCATCCATAATTGTATACCACCTACCCGTGTTTTTTTTTTCTTCTTTATACATACTACATCTCATTATCATCCAGTCTATATTAGCAGCAGACACAGTACAGTACGGTAGTCCACGGCTGTAGCTACCTCTGTGTCGGCACTCGGCAGTCCATCCATAATTGTATACCACCTACCCGTGGTTTTTTTTTCTTTCTTCTTTATACATACATACTACATCTCTTTATCAACCAGTCTATATTAGCAGCAGACACAGTACGGTAGTCCACGGCTGTAGCTACCTCTGTGTCGGCACTCGGCAGTCCGTCCATAATTGTATACCACCTACCCGTGGTTTTTTTTTCTTTCTTCTTTATACATACGTACTACATCTCATTATCAACCAGTCTATATTAGCAGCAGACACAGTACAGTACGGTAGTCCATGGCTGTAGCTACCTCTGTGTCGGCACTCGGCAGTCCATCCATAATTGTATACTAGTATCCATCCATCTCCATTGTTTACCTGAGGTGCCTTTTAGTTGTGCCTATTAAAATATGGAGAACAAAAATGTTGAGGTTCCAAAAATAGGGAAAGATCAAGATCCACTTCCACCTCGTGCTGAAGCTGCTGCCACTAGTCATGGCCGAGACGATGAAATGCCAGCAACGTCGTCTGCCAAGGCCGATGCCCAATGTCATAGTACAGAGCATGTCAAATCCAAAACACCAAATATCAGTAAAAAAACGACTCCAAAACCTAAAATAAAATTGTCGGAGGAGAAGCGTAAACTTGCCAATATGCCATTTACCACACGGAGTGGCAAGGAACGGCTGAGGCCCTGGCCTATGTTCATGGCTAGTGGTTCAGCTTCACATGAGGATGGAAGCACTCAGCCTCTCGCTAGAAAAATGAAAAGACTCAAGCTGGAAAAAGCACAGCAAAGAACTGTGCGTTCTTCGAAATCCCAAATCCACAAGGAGAGTCCAATTGTGTCGGTTGCGATGCCTGACCTTCCCAACACTGGACGTGAAGAGCATGCGCCTTCCACCATTTGCACGCCCCCTGCAAGTGCTGGAAGGAGCACCCGCAGTCCAGTTCCTGATAGTCAGATTGAAGATGTCAGTGTTGAAGTACACCAGGATGAGGAGGATATGGGTGTTGCTGGCGCTGGGGAGGAAATTGACCAGGAGGATTCTGATGGTGAGGTGGTTTGTTTAAGTCAGGCACCCGGGGAGACACCTGTTGTCCGTGGGAGGAATATGGCCGTTGACATGCCTGGTGAAAATACCAAAAAAATCAGCTCTTCGGTGTGGAAGTATTTCACCAGAAATGCGGACAACATTTGTCAAGCCGTGTGTTCCCTTTGTCAAGCTGTAATAAGTAGGGGTAAGGACGTTAACCACCTCGGAACATCCTCCCTTATACGTCACCTGCAGCGCATTCATAATAAGTCAGTGACAAGTTCAAAAACTTTGGCCGACAGCGGAAGCAGTCCACTGACCAGTAAATCCCTTCCTCTTGTAACCAAGCTCACGCAAACCACCCCACCAACTCCCTCAGTGTCAATTTCCTCCTTCCCCAGGAATGCCAATAGTCCTGCAGGCCATGTCACTGGCAATTCTGATGATTCCTCTCCTGCCTGGGATTCCTCCGTTGCATCCTTGCGTGTAACGCCTACTGCTGCTGGCGCTGCTGTTGTTGCTGCTGGGAGTTGATGGTCATCCCAGAGGGGAAGTCGTAAGACCACTTTTACTACTTCCACCAAGCAATTGACTGTCCAACAGTCCTTTGCGAGGAAGATGAAATATCACAGCAGTCATCCTACTGCAAAGCGGATAACTGAGGCCTTGGCATCCTGGGTGGTGAGAAACGTGGTTCCGGTATCCATCATTACTGCAGAGCCAACTAGAGACTTGTTGGAGGTACTGTGTCCCCGGTACCAAATACCATCTAGGTTCCATTTCTCTAGGCAGGCGATACCGAAAATGTACACAGACCTCAGAAAAAGAGTCACCAGTGTCCTAAAAAATGCAGCTGTACCCAATGTCCACTTAACCACGGACATGTGGACAAGTGGAGCAGGGCAGGGTCAGGACTATATGACTGTGACAGCCCACTGGGTAGATGTATGGACTCCCGCCGCAAGAACAGCAGCGGCGGCACCAGTAGCAGCATCTCGCAAACGCCAACTCTTTCCAAGGCAGGCTACGCTTTGTATCACCGGTTTCCAGAATACGCACACAGCTGAAAACCTCTTACGGCAACTGAGGAAGATCATCGCGGAATGGCTTACCCCAATTGGACTCTCCAGTGGATTTGTGGCATCGGACAACGCCAGCAATATTGTGTGTGGATTAAATATGGGCAAATTCCAGCACGTCCCATGTTTTGCACATACCTTGAATTTGGTGGTGCAGAATTTTTTAAAAAACGGCAGGGGCGTGCAAGAGATGCTGTCGGTGGCCAGAAGAATTGCGGGACACTTTCGGCGTACAGGCACCACGTACAGAAGACTGGAGCACCACCAAAAACTACTGAACCTGCCCTGCCATCATCTGAAGCAAGAAGTGGTAACGAGGTGGAATTCAACCCTCTATATGCTTCAGAGGTTGGAGGAGCAGCAAAAGGCCATTCAAGCCTATACAATTGAGCACGATATAGGAGGTGGAATGCACCTGTCTCAAGTGCAGTGGAGAATGATTTCAACGTTGTGCAAGGTTCTGATGCCCTTTGAACTTGCCACACGTGAAGTCAGTTCAGACACTGCCAGCCTGAGTCAGGTCATTCCCCTCATCAGGCTTTTGCAGAAGAAGCTGGAGACATTGAAGGAGGAGCTAACACGGAGCGATTCCGCTAGGCATGTGGGACTTGTGGATGGAGCCCTTAATTCGCTTAACAAGGATTCACGGGTGGTCAATCTGTTGAAATCAGAGCACTACATTTTGGCCACCATGCTCGATCCTAGATTTAAAGCCTACCTTGGATCTCTCTTTCCGGCAGACACAAGTCTGCTGGGGTTGAAAGACCTGCTGGTGAGAAAATTGTCAAGTCAAGCGGAACGCGACCTGTCAACATCTCCTCCTTCACATTCTCCCGCAACTGGGGGTGCGAGGAAAAGGCTCAGAATTCCGAGCCCACCCGCTGGCGGTGATGCAGGGCAGTCTGGAGCGACTGCTGATGCTGACATCTGGTCCAGACTGAAGGACCTGACAACGATTACGGACATGTCGTCTACTGTCACTGCATATGATTCTCTCAACATTGAAAGAATGGTGGAGGATTATATGAGTGACCGCATCCAAGTAGGCACGTCACACAGTCCGTACTTATACTGGCAGGAAAAAGAGGCAATTTGGAGGCCCTTGCACAAACTGGCTTTATTCTACCTAAGTTGCCCTCCCACAAGTGTGTACTCCGAAAGAGTGTTTAGTGCCGCCGCTCACCTTGTCAGCAATCGGCGTACGAGGTTACATCCAGAAAATGTGGAGAAGATGATGTTCATTAAAATGAATTATAATCAATTCCTCCGCGGAGACATTGACCAGCAGCAATTGCCTCCACAAAGTACACAGGGAGCTGAGATGGTGGATTCCAGTGGGGACGAATTGATAATCTGTGAGGAGGGGGATGTACACGGTGATATATCGGAGGATGATGATGAGGTGGACATCTTGCCTCTGTAGAGCCAGTTTGTGCAAGGAGAGATTAATTGCTTCTTTTTTGGGGGGGTCCAAACCAACCCGTCATATCAGTCACAGTCGTGTGGCAGACCCTGTCACTGAAATGATGGGTTGGTTAAAGTGTGCATGTCCTGTTTTGTTTATACAACATAAGGGTGGGTGGGAGGGCCCAAGGACAATTCCATCTTGCACCTCTTTTTTCTTTTATTTTTCTTTGCGTCATGTGCTGTTTGGGGAGGGTTTTTTGGAAGGGCCATCCTGCGTGACACTGCAGTGCCACTCCTAGATGGGCCCGGTGTTTGTGTCAGCCACTAGGGTCGCTTATCTTACTCACACAGTCAGCTACCTCATTGCGCCTCTTTTTTTCTTTGCGTCATGTGCTGTTTGGGGAGGGTTTTTTGGAAGGGACATCCTGCGTGACACTGCAGTGCCACTCCTAGATGGGCCCGGTGTTTGTGTCGGCCACTAGGGTCGCTTATCTTACTCACACAGTCAGCTACCTCATTGCGCCTCTTTTTTTCTTTGCGTCATGTGCTGTTTGGGGAGGGTTTTTTGGAAGGGACATCCTGCGTGACACTGCAGTGCCACTCCTAGATGGGCCCGGTGTTTGTGTCGGCCACTAGGGTCGCTTATCTTACTCACACAGCTACCTCATTGCGCCTCTTTTTTTCTTTGCGTCATGTGCTGTTTGGGGAGGGTTTTTTGGAAGGGACATCCTGCGTGACACTGCAGTGCCACTCCTAGATGGGCCCGGTGTTTGTGTCGGCCACTAGGGTCGCTTATCTTACTCACACAGTCAGCTACCTCATTGCGCCTCTTTTTTTCTTTGCGTCATGTGCTGTTTGGGGAGGGTTTTTTGGAAGGGACATCCTGCGTGACACTGCAGTGCCACTCCTAGATGGGCCCGGTGTTTGTGTCGGCCACTAGGGTCGCTTATCTTACTCACACAGCTACCTCATTGCGCCTCTTTTTTTCTTTGCGTCATGTGCTGTTTGGGGAGGGTTTTTTGGAAGGGACATCCTGCGTGACACTGCAGTGCCACTCCTAGATGGGCCCGGTGTTTGTGTCGGCCACTAGGGTCGCTTATCTTACTCACACAGCGACCTCGGTGCAAATTTTAGAACTAAAAATAATATTGTGAGGTGTGAGGTATTCAGAATAGACTGAAAATGAGTGGAAATTATGGTTTTTGAGGTTAATAATACTTTGGGATCAAAATGACCCCCAAATTCTATGATTTAAGCTGTTTTTTAGGGTTTTTTGAAAAAAACACCCGAATCCAAAACACACCCGAATCCGACAAAAAAAATTCGGTGAGGTTTTGCCAAAACGCGGTCGAACCCAAAACACGGCCGCGGAACCGAACCCAAAACCAAAACACAAAACCCGAAAAATTTCCGGCGCTCATCTCTACTAAATACATAGCTAAGGTAAAAGGTATGCAAACGTCTCAAGGGAATTTTAGAGAAATGTTCTTCAGCAAAATCCTTTACAGCAGGCATTCCCAACCTCGGTCCTCAAGTCACACTAACAGTACAGGTTTTAGTGATATCCAGCTTCAGCACGGATAATTGAAACAAAATAACTAGGTATCAATTAAGCCACCTGTGCTCAAGCATGGATATCTCTAAACCCTGGACTGTTAGTGTGCCTTGAGGACCCAGGTTGGGAATGCCTGCAATACAGTATCATTAAAGTATTTGCAAAAGTTATGACTAAAACATTGGGGGTCATTCCGAGTTGATCGCTCGCTGGCTACTTTTGTCAGCCGTGCAAATGCATTCTCGCCGCCCACTGAGGAGTGTATTTTAACTTTGCAAGTGTGTGAACGCCTGTGCAGCCGAGCACTACAAAAATAGTTTGTGCAGTTTCTGAGTAGGTCTGAACTTACTCAGCCGCTGTGATCACTTCAGCCTGTCCGGTCACGGAATTTACGTCAGACTCCCGCCCTGCAAATGCTCGGACATGCCTGTGTTTTTCTAACCACTCCCTGAAAACGCTCAGTTGACACCCATAAACGCCTGCTTCCTGTCAATCTTCTTGCGATTGGCTGTGATAATGGATTCTTCATTAAATCCATCACCCAGCAATGATCCGCTTTGTACCCGTACAACGCGCCTGCGCATTGTGGTGCATACATATGCGCAGTAGTGACCTAACCGATGCGCTGTAAAAAACGGCAGTGTGCGATCAGGTCGGTATGACCCCCATTGACTAAAATTAGACTAAAATTAAAACTGTGATCCAATGACTAAATCTTGACTAAACTGAAGCAAAAGAAAAAGACTAACGTGTGACTTAAAACCAACTAGAATTCTAAGTAACTGACTAAGACTAAACTAAATTGAAAATCCTTGTCAAATGAACACTGACTGGAACATTATGCCTGCATGGGATGTTTAACCTGCTTCAGCATTTAATCCTGTGATTGCATCTTCAAGTTAACAATTAGATCCTTGCATAATACAGGTTTATTGAACCAAGCATTTTCATATTGTATTTCCTGCTACTCCTGCAATTCACCTGTCAGTCATTATAGTCAGGTGTAACCATAACAGTTTTTTTTTTACCTTTGCATAAAACGTACCTGATAACTGGGTATGCAGTCAGATTGTCGACGGTGACAATGTTGACACAAGAATGTTGACATTTATTGGGTCAATGTGGTAAAGATGGAAAATGTTGACATGCACATAATGTCAACATATGAAATGTCAACACTGTCAAACTGTCTACATTCAGGTTAGGTTTAGGATTAAGTTTAGGAGTTAGGGTAGGGTTAAATTTAGGGATTAGGTGCAGGGCCATCATTTTGTATGGGCTAAATGGGCAGTTTCGCAAGTGCCCTTGGAGCATAAGGATCCTAGTCTGATAGCTGAGGGTCCCCTTTTCCCAGGTGTATCAATTTTTTTTAAATCAATCCTGGGAAACCAGACATATCTGACTTTAAAGCAGTGGTCCCCATCCGAGCCTGTCGATTGCTTTTCCCTGGCAGATATCTCAGTTTCTGTCTAACCTAAGGCTTCCATCCACTAGTCTGACTTGGCATTTTTCATTAGATTTCAAAGCATCTGACTGAAAAATCTGATTAAAAGTGTCACATCGGATGGCTCCTCCGATCCAATGCACGGTCCCTTGTGTGTGAGATATGTTTGAGCTATAAATCTTTGGTGCTGCATCAAGGATTTATCTGAATTTGAAGAAATCAGGTGCACATCGGAGTTTTCTTTATTTTTACTTCAGATGTATCGCATAAGATTTATCTGAAGCGTCACTTGACTGGCATCTTCCTGACCACTCCCACCCACCATGAGGATGTGTCAGAAGCAGCATCATACCAATCACATGTAGCATATGTGCATCATATACATCTCATGCGATCTGTCGGCGCATGATAGATCACATCAGATATATCTGAAATGAATCTGAATGTAAGCCCAGGGCCTGAACAGATTCCTGGGAAGTTGCCAGGAGAGTTCAAGAGAAATCTGATGCGACATGCTGCTCAGACAAATCGGCCTAGTGGATGGGGGCCGTTAGAGTTTTTCTGAGGATATTCTCCAAAAGCTTGGACTCTTCCCTTTTGGTGGAAACTGGCATCTTGTATCTACTATGCACAGAGCCAGAGATACAGTATTAGCGTTCCAGCAGCTGCTCCCTGCTCCAGCTCCACACACCTGGTATGCAGTCATGCAGATTTATTTTTTTGTTGGTGGATTGCTCTGGCTCCTGACCTTTGATTCCCAGGTCCCCAGTACTTCTTGAAAGGTGGGACTCTCTTGGTTTTTATCCATTTGAAAGCTAATATTTCCAGGAACTGGAGGTGACTGCAGTAAAGCAAGCTGCCCTCCCATTGGAAAAGCAT
Source organism: Pseudophryne corroboree (assembly GCF_028390025.1). Lineage (NCBI taxonomy): Eukaryota > Metazoa > Chordata > Amphibia > Anura > Myobatrachidae > Pseudophryne > Pseudophryne corroboree. The sequence goes on from NC_086450.1 coordinate 150,625,135, forward strand.
GAACATTAAGCCCACTCTACTATCCACCCCTCCCCACACATTAAACACTCCTATCACCCTGGAAGTCATGTACTGGGGCCCCTTCATTTAGCCGAATGCCCCCATCTACAGTTTAGTGTTCTCCCTCCCACCCCATCTCCCACCATCTGTGCTGTAAAGTAGTAATTAGCAGAAATTACTGCTCCAAGTTCTACATACTGAGCAGAAGATGGAACACCCCCTACTGCCCACAGGACATCAAATTTGCCGCTGATAGCAGCCCCACACCCATACCGCTGGAGAATGGGTAGGGGCCCCAGTGCATTGCTTTGTCCACGGGCCTACACTGCTGTTAAGCTTAGGTGTAGGGGTTAGGGATAGCAGTAGGGTTAGTAATAGACTTACTTGTAAAGCAAAGTGTTGACATTGTGACCATGCTTCATTTCGATATTATGAATATTTCAACATGTTAAGTGTCAACATTATGACCATGTCAACATTCTGAATGTCGACCTACGGTAATATATCAAACCTGATAGCAGAAGATACTGTAATATACTTGTTAAATTGGATATAGTTTCTATATCAGTAAATTCATCCTGAAATTGCTATTACAGGAAATAACATTGGTTAGATTCTGTTACTCAGGAGCCCTGTTTGCAGAATGCACGTGAAACCCACCTAATTTCAAAGATAACACATCTCAGCAATAACTGACACAGCTATAAAGGATATCTTAGGAAGGCTGGTGAGGTGGTGTGTCTAGAGGTCAGCACCTAACGACCGCCTCTGACACTATCTAAGTTCCATTTTATCCTCATCGTATTTCTTATGATCTTTTTTGCCTAGCTCAATTATTCATCTCATCTACCCTACAGCAGTGTGGGAGATGTATAGTGAGACATTCACTAGAAGAAAGAAAATCATTACATATCAATCATACGTTTCATTTCTAAATATCTGACAGTAATAACCAGGAAGCTTTATTCATGTACTAGACATGTTGTAGATTTACAGCATATTACACTATTGTATTGTATATCAGTAATTTGTAACCCCATTTCAAAACATTTTTTTTTACTTTCAATCTGGAAATGTTTAAATGTTACTTTTTGTTTACAAATAATATATATATATATATATACAAATACACAAATGTCTTTAACTTTGCGTTCAGACCACCAGCAGCAATTTGGAAAAAGCCCCTGTTAGTGGACTCTTAAAGGATAACATATACACAACAAAAACCAAATGCGCTTAGTGTAAAACCTTCTGGAATACTCTAGTATTTCCAAAAAATATTCCTCCACGGTGTGGGTTTTTGTAACCGGTGTTACCTGTAAATATACCCTCACACCAGAAACACACCTAGGCCAAATGGCCTAATTAATTAGGATACCGATTCACTTTTATTAAAAGTACATAAAAAATTTCATAGATTCATATGAACATTTTTTTATATAAAAATACATAAAAGTACAGTCAATACATTTTCTATCAGTTTAGCCTTTGACAAATCACCCTCACCTCCAACTTTATAGGGTGCAGTGGCAAACTGAACAAGAGACCGTAGCTGATTTGACCCAATGCGTTTCGTCAGAACGACTTCATCAGGGGTTCATATATGGTATCGCTATAAAATAACTTGGCGGGTGGTCAGATAGTCTTTTAAGACTCCATAAAGGTTTTTATAGAGGAGGAAGGAAGAAGAATACATACCAAGCAAGAAGGAATAAATCCTTCATGGATATAGACATCCATACTCCATATACATATCAAACTTTCTGTTGAAACGGTTGGAATGAATAATTCACCCAAAGTAATCGTAGGGCAATGAGACCTATAGATATCATTAATTAATTAGAGTCCATAATAATATTAGGACACATTATTACTGGGAACTATCAGGTACAGTATCTTATTAGATGAATAATATATACCAAACACAGAAAAGACGTCTCTATGGACATTCAGCTTTGTATTGAACCTGATTGTGAATTCTATATTCCGTTTTTGGACAAAATCTGTGCAGTGAAACCAAAGGAATATTTGACAACATTTCAACTGCTATACATATCATCAAAAATTGCATCACAAAACATTATTCTTATACAATCAGTGAAAAATATCAATATTCAGTGTCTTTAGTTAACATAAAACATCATGTGTGACTATTCCCATCACAATAGCTAGTGATTTAATACAGAATTTTGTGCCATGCATTCAAAACAAACATACATTTTATTTCTAAATATCTGACAGTAAGAACCAGGAAGCTTTATTCATGTACTAGACATGTTGTAGATTTACAGCATATTACACTATTGTATTTTATATCAGTAATTTGTAACCCCATTTCAAAACATTTTTTTTTTGCTTTCAATCTTTGTAATGACATCTGAATATGGAAATGTTTATATGTTACTTTTTGTTTACAAATAATATATATATATATATATATATATATATATATACTGTATGTATATATATATATATGTATATTTGCTTGATCAGGATGAAAGCCATGTTAAACAAATAAGTTGAATTTTACTGTGCACAAGCACAACAATGAAAAAATATTAATAGCATGAAAGTGAGGGTTTGTGATACTCATAAGGTTGGTAATTATCCAGGGTAGTATATGTAATGGTCTTTATTCTGTGGTGTGTTATTGTTTTAACTCCTGTTTGTATAACACTTTTCCCATTCAGTAGTTGTAGATTAAATGGAGAAGGAAACTCAACCCCCTGTGTCTATCCAGCTCATGCTCTATGTGTTTTTCAGCTCATGCCCCCTGTGTCTCTCCAGCCATTACTCCACCAGTGTCTCTCTAGCCATTGCCGATTTATCTCAAGTTCATCCCTGTAACAAATACTAGAAATAATTCTTTATACAGACATGGGATTTCTTAATGCAGTTAAGTCTGGATACACATGCATTTAAACAAGCAATCAATTCTCTCACCTACTCAAGTAGTTTTCTAGATTGAGCAGATCCACAGAAGAAGGTCATGTTCAAGGTCTTGAAACACGGTATACAAGTATGCAGGCAAAAGCAGAGGTCCGACAGGTTTTTTTCCAAGGTCTGGCAACAATGCATCTGAGTATGCAGGGCAAGGCAGAGACACTGCTAACAGGCATAGAAGTTAGGATGCAAGTGTCAGGTTTTGTCCAAGGTCTGGCAACAAGGTATGCAACTGTACATGGCAATGGTATAGGCAGGTGCAGGTAAGGTCTCATCTAAAGTGGCAACAAAGTATCCACGTATGTAGGGCAGAGGCGAGTCAAAAGAGCAGAAGTATAGGTGTTGGGAGGCAAGTGTCCATAAGAAGACTTGTCACCTAACAATTGCTGGTGATACTTCCTTAAACACTGCCTAGAATCTTGAATCTTAAAGCCAGACTGTGATCCCTCTACTGCACAGGTGCCAGAACATCTAGCTGCTGCGTTCTTAAAGCTGCAACTCATGATACCTCCTCTGTTTAACCTCAATTAATCATACTGTAGCTGCACTTGCATCAGCAAAATGTGACTGCAGGATAAGAGAACAGAAGCCTGCTTGAAAAGTACAGATCACTGTCATTCCCTTCCCATGTCTCTCCAGCCATTGCCCTGCTGTATCTCTCCAGCTCATGCCCCTAGTGTTGCTCATGCTCCCTGTGTCTACCCAGCCATTTCCCTTCTATCTCTCCAGCCATCTCCCATTGCTTCATGAGCTCAAGTACCCCAGTGTTGCTCAGACCCCCATGCTTCTCCACCACACATGTGTCACTCCTTAATTGCCCCTGTATATCTCCATCTTTTGCCCCTGGTTTTGCAGCCATTGCCCCTGCATCTCTCCAGCTCATGCCCCACATATTTCTCCAGATTATCATTTTTTCAGCTGTTGCCCTCAGTCTCTCTCTGAAACTTGCTCCCGAGCTCATGCACTTTTTGGGCATGTTTCTGAGTCAGATGTAGAGATGTACATATATTCTTCTTTTTCCAGTCTCATGTCTGTGACTTTATGCAAACACTACTGAAAGCCCTACTCTGGTGTATAGCCATGCATCTGAATTTACAATGACTGAGACGGATATCTTTAGATGCTCAAGTACTGCTTAGTGCATCTTTACACATCACTATCGGTCTTACCATCAAAACTTGCACAAGCCCTATGTTATTTGCATATATTAAAAGTATGACCTCCAATGTGATTGATTAAGCATCTGCGCATGCAACCACTTGAACGACACTCCTGTGACACTCCCATAGTACACCCATACACAGTACTTCAAGACATCATGCTTCTGAATAGCCTGTCACCACCAAGGAATGCTTAATACATTGTCAATACACTTCTGCATGCATGTGTCTGAAATCTGTACCGCAACTCTGTAAAGCGCAACGGAATATGCTGCGCTATATAAGAAACTGTTAATAAATAAATAAATAAACTCTGAATGAACACAATCAGGATGCATGTGCAGTGCGACTCAGATGCATATGCAATGAAAGAAAAAAAATCAACTATATCCGACATCAACATAGCTTGCAACTCAGAATCAGGTCCTGTGTATATCCAGCTCATTCTCCCATGTTTCTCCAGGTCATGCACCTTATATCTCTCCAGCCAATGTCCCTGTTTCTCTCCAGCTCATGCTTCCCTCTGTCTCCACAGTGCATGCCCCCCTGAGTCTGTCCACCCTCGTCCTCCCTGTGTTTCTTCAGCTCATTCCCTCTATTTCTCTCCAGCTCATGCCCCCACTGTTGCTCATTATCCTTATGTTTTACAGCTCATGCTCCATGTGCTTTTCTAGCCATTTCCCATACAATATGTTTCCCTTTTAAAACCATTCTGTCTCATAACCCCTCTCCCCCATGTCCCTACAGTTCTTGCTTCCTTTTTCTCCACAGCTTATGCTTCCTGTGTCTCCTCAGATCATACCCTCTTTATCTCTGCAACCCATGATCCCTGTGTTTCTCCAGCTCATGGCCTCTATGTCTTTCCACCATTTTATCACTGTGTCTATCCAGCCAATGCCCCTTTGTCTCTCCAGCACATGCTCCCTGTTCTCTCCAGCCATTGCTCTCATGTTTCTCCAGCAATTGCTTCCTGTACCTCAGCAGCTCTTGCCCTGTGACTCTTCAGAAAACTCCCTGTGTTTCTTCAGCTTATGAAACTCTGTATCTTTCTATGCATAGCCCCCATGTCTCCAACCATAGACTCCAATGTCTCTCTGGCCATTGCCTCTGTGTTTCTCTAGCAAATGCCCCCGTGTCTCTGAAGTCATTGCCCTCTGGCTCTCCCCAGGTCATCCCCACTATGTCTCTCAGGGTGATCCCCACTTGTATCTTTCCAACCTTTAACACCCCACATTCTGTGTCTCTAGCTCATGCCCTCATGTCTCTCTCAATTGCCATGCACATGGGTGGTCACAGGGCTGTTTCTAGCCAATTTGGCTCCCAGTGCGAGATTTAAAAATGCGCCCCCCATGACATTAAAAAGAAAATGCCCCCCCTTAGATAAAAAAAAACCCTTGCACACGCGCTCCTGACAAGGATGCGTGGCCTCATTTTAATGGGTGTGGCCTCAACTGAAAAGTCTACCTCACACCCCAGTATTTGACCCTGCACCAACAGATCACGCCCACCATAGGAAAAAAAATTCTACCATATTATTATTAAGCCCCACACAGTAATGCCCCCCTACACCATATTATGCCACACACCGCAATGCCCTTGATACATTAAATCCCCACATTACGGCAGGCAGAGCCCCCATTTTACACATTACGGCAGGCAAGAGTCCCCATTTTACACATTACGGCAGGCAAGAGTCCCCATTTTACACATTATGGCAGGCAGAGAGTCCCCATTTTACACATCACGGCAGGCAAGAGTCCCCATTTTATACATTACGGCAGGCAAGAGTCCCCATTTAACACATCACGGCAGGCAAGAGTCCCCCTTTTTACACATTATGGCAGGCAAGTGTCCCCTTTTTACACATTATGGCAGGCAAGTGTCTCCATTTTTACACATTATGGCAGGCAAGTGTCCCCATTTTACAGAGAGAGAGATAGAGAGAGAAAGAAAGAAAGAGAATACTTACAGAGGTGATTCCCGCTCTTCAACCCGCCTCACTAGTCGCTCCTCTAGCCGGCCTCCTCTCCTCTTCTTAGCTTGGCTCCCCCTCCTCCTCAGTACTCCGCACGGGGGGGGCGGAGTTTCGTGGGATGACGCGGTTACGGCGTGACATCATGATGCAACTGCATCATTCCATGAAACTTCACCCCCCGAGCTGGATACTCAGGGAGAGGGAGGAGGAGGAAGCCAGGGAGCCAAAGTCAATGCCTCTGCGGGCGCCCCATGCGATTGCACGGCTTGCCCGCCCCAAGAAACGGCCCTGGGTTGTCATTCCGAGTTGTTCGCTCGCTAGCTGCTTTTAGCAGCATTGCAAACGCTAGGCCGCCGCCCTCTGGGAGTGTATATTAGCTTAGCAGAATAGCGAACGAAAGAGTAGCAGAATTGCTACTAAATATTTTCTTGCAGTTTCTGAGTAGCTCCAGACCTACTCCTAGATTGCAATCAGCTCGGTCCGTTTAGTTCCTGGTTTGACGTCACAAACACGTCCTGCGTTCGGCCAGCCACTCCCCCGTTTCTCCAGACACTCCTGCATTTTTCCCTGACACGCCTGCGTTTTTTAGCACACTCCCGGAAAACGCTCAGTTACCACCCAGAAACACCCCTTTCCTGTCAATCACTCGCCGATCAGCAGTGCGACTGAAAAGTGCCGCAGGATCAACAGCAAAACTGCTAAGTTTTTAGTTAAACAACTAAGCACATGCGCGCTGCGTACCATGCAGCAAATCGCAGCATAGCGAAAATCTGCAGCGAGCGAACAACTCGGAATGAACACCATGGTACTCTTGATCTTCATCGTCCCACCAATTCTGCTTAGATGCATCCCCCTGGCTCTTTACACCCATATTGAAATATTCTATCTGGCCCATTTTCTTTGTTTTTTGGTTGCCACTTATTTTCTCCATGGTTGAGTGGTTTTCCTCCTTTCAGTGGTGCAAAATCCTGATGTCATGTACCATATGCTGTACCACAAAAAGAAAAAAGAAAAAAGGAAATCTGAGCTGAATTCTAATAGAAGCTACTGCTACACAGGCCAGTGTAGGGATGGCCATTCAATGGTTGTCTTTAATAGTCTCCATTGATAGTGCCATTGGTGCTTTTTATCAATGTCATGAAACCATCAAAGGAAAACCATCAATGATTTGAACCATCAATGGGCATGCTGCTTTGGACCATTCAGGGGAGTAGGCAGGTCTGAGCAGTATATCTGGGGCAGGGCTAAGCAATGGACCAATAAGGCAAAGAGGCGGATAAGTAGCTGAAGATAGCGGAAGAGCTAAGCCCCAGAAAAAAAACATGGAAAACCATCAGATTTCAACCATTGATGACAAAACCATTGACTATTGGCAAAGTATCAATGATTGATGGCTATCTCTAGGCCAGTGCCAGAGGCATCCATGTACCGACAGACAGTATCACCACCCACATCATCTATTCTGCTGGAAGTCACACAGCAGGCACCCTGTGGTGCCCTGTAACCCCTAAATGAGGTATCAGAGCTATTAGGGCCTCTGCATCCCCTGTATTGAGTGCCCAGCCACTAAGTGCCTAGAATACTTACTGTGCACACAAAATTGGAAGACACAATTTGTTTTCTGAAGCAATATTCATGATCTTGTGACCAATTAGATTATTAAGAACTGGTGATATCACTGAGGCAAAATATAAAAATGCATTGAGTAACATGTTGCTGTATAGAACATTTGCTTACAATCTATGCATCTAGGTCTAAAGATTTGTTAATTGCTTACTATGTTTAATTCTCAGTAGTGTTTCAAACTAAGGTAGGAAAACAAACGAAATTTGCAAGGAAGTAGGAACAAACGAAATTTGCAAGTAGGAAGTGTGGCAGTGACAACATGATAATATTATGCAGAACATGCTAATCAGAGCCAAATGTAATGAATCTCAACCACATAATTTGTAGCGTAAGTCTTCATGATTCATGATATTTGATTAAAAATGTGAAAACTGTAACATAAGTGTGTTGCAGCAAATGAAAAGAGGGTGAAGGCAAATCAAAGCAGATACTAGACTAGATTATGTCAAATTTGTGATTTACTTTAATGAGAAATAGATTGCTTATTCAGATTTCAACCACCTATTCTAATTTTCAAAACACATCACTTTGCATTGATGTAATATGGGTCGCTTTAACTGACCATATACTGTATGTTGCAATATCATACAGTATGTAAAACCATTAGAAGTACAAATTAGTTCCATTATAGGGGTATATTTACTAAGGTCCCGATTTTGACCGAGATGCCGTTTTTTCTTCAAAGTGTCATCTCGGTAATTTACTATGCAAAAATCATGGCAGTGATGAGGGCATTCGTAATATTTTGGAAGTCCTCGTAAAAAATCACGAATCAATACACCATCGGTCAAATACGCCTGCAATTTGGTAGATATCGGGAATTTACTAAAAAGTGCAAAACACAAACACTGCCGACAATAGCCAAACACTGCCGTGATGAAATACAAATTGTGAAAAAGTGCTAAAAAAAAACAGACCTGCTTTTTTATCCCGTGTTTGTATAGGCATGCACGGATCCATGAGATCCGTGCATGTTTTTCAGTGGGAAGGGGTGGGAAATGTTTTAATTTTTTTTTTAAAAAAATGCGTGGGGTCCCCCCTCCTAAACCAAACCAGCCTCGGGCTCTTTGAGCCGGCCCTGGTTGCAAAAATATGGGGAAAAAATTGACAGGGGTTCCCCCATATTTAAACAACCAGCACCGGGCTCTGCGCCTGGTCCTGGTTCCAAAAATACGGTAGACAAAAAGCGTAGGGGTCCCCCATATTTTTGAAACCAGCACCGGGCTCCACTAGCTGGACAGATAATGCCACAGCCGGGGGTCACTTTTATACAGTGCCTTGCGGCCGTGGCATCAAATATCCAACTAGTCACCCCTGGCCGGGGTACCCTGGGGGAGTGGGGACCCCTTCAATCAAGGGGTCCCCCCCAGCCACCCAAGGGCCAGGGGTGAAGCCCGAGGCTGTCCCCCCCATCCAATGGGCTGCGGATGGTGGGCTGATAGCCTTTGTTGAAAGTAATGAATATTGTTTTTAGTAGCAGTACTACAAGTCCCAGAAAGCCTCCCCCGCAAGCTGGTACTTGGAGAACCACAAGTACCAGCATGCGGCGGAAAACCGGGCCCGCTGGTACCTGTAGTACTACTACTAAAAAAATACCCCAATAAAGACATTACACACACACCTTGAAAGTATAACTTTAATGCATACATACACACCACCATATACACATACTTACCTTATGTTCACACGAGGGTCGGTCCTCTTCTCCATGTAGAATCCATGGTGTACCTGTTGAAAAAATCCTACTCACCAAATCCAGTGTAGAGGGCTCCTCGGGTAATCCATTTGTAATTCACGTACTTGTAAAAATAAAAAAACGGGACACCCGACCACGAACTGAAAGGGGCCCCATGTTTTCACATGGGACCCCTTTCCCCGAATGCCAGAAACCCCCTCTGACTGATGTCTAAGTGGGTTTCTTCAGCCAATCAGGGAGCGCCACGTTGTGGCACCCTCCTGATCGGCTGTGTGCTCCTGTACTGTCTGACAGGCGGCACACGGCAGTGTTACAATGTAGCGCCTATGCGCTCCATTATAACCAATGGTGGGAACTTTGTGGTCAGCGGTGAGGTTACTTTCGGTCACCCGCTGACCACAAAGTTCCCACCATTGGTTACAATGGAGCGCATAGGCGCTACATTGTAACACTGCCGTGTGCCGCCTGTCAGACAGTACAGGAGCACACAGCCGATCAGGAGGGTGTCACAACGTGGCGCTCCCTGACTGGCTGAAGAAACCCACTTAGACATCAGTCTGAGGGGGTTTCTGGCATTCGGGGAAAGGGGTCCCATGTGAAAACATGGGGCCCCTTTCAGTTCGTGGTCGGGTGTCCCGTTTTTTTATTTTTACAAGTACGTGGATTACAAATGGATTACCCGAGGAGCCCTCTACACTGGATTTGGTGAGTAGGATTTTTTCAACAGGTACACCATGGATTCTACATGGAGAAGAGGACCGACCCTCGTGTGAACATAAGGTAAGTATGTGTATATGGTGGTGTGTATGTATGCATTAAAGTTATACTTTCAAGGTGTGTGTGTAATGTCTTTATTGGGGTATTTTTTTAGTAGTAGTACTACAGGTACCAGCGGACCCGGTTTTCCGCCGCAAGCTGGTACTTGTGGTTCTCCAAGTACCAGCTTGCGGGGGAGGCTTGCTGGGACTTGTAGTACTGCTACTAAAAACAATATTCATTACTTTCAACAAAGGCTATCAGCCCCCCATCCGCAGCCCATTGGATGGGGGGGACAGCCTCGGGCTTCACCCCTGGCCCTTGGGTGGCTGGGGGGGACCCCTTGATTGAAGGGGTCCCCACTCCCCCAGGGTACCCCGGCCAGGGGTGACTAGTTGGATATTTGATGCCACGGCCGCAAGGCACTGTATAAAAGTGACCCCCGGCTGTTGCATTATCTGTCCAGCTAGTGGAGCCCGGTGCTGGTTTCAAAAATACGGGGGACCCCTACGCTTTTTGTCCCCCGTATTTTTGGAACCAGGACCAGGCGCAGAGCCCGGTGCTGGTTGTTTAAATATGGGGGAACCCCTGTCAATTTTTTTCCCATATTTTTGCAACCAGGACCGGCTCAAAGAGCCCGAGGCTGGTTTGGCTTAGGAGGGGGGACCCCACGCAATTTTTTTTTAAAGTTTAAACATTTTTTTTTTTTTTTTTTACAAGGTGCACAATGAAGCCCAGCACGGATCTCTCAGATCCGGCCGAGATTCATTGTATTAAAGTCGGCAGTGTTTTACAAGTCACTCACGTAAAACACTGCCTAAAAAAACGAATGACATCGACATCGGAAAACACGAAAATGCAGAATACGGCAGCTTAGTAAATTAGTTGTAATCAATTCAAAAAGTTGCATATTTACACTTTCGATGTCATTCGTGATTGAACTTTGACCTCAAACGGGAAAATACGATTCTTAGTAAATTTACCCCAGAGAGTCTCAGAATTCCAAAGTTTCGGTCAAAAAAATCAATTTGTACTTAAAAAAATTAAAGTGGAAGAAAATAGGATTTTAATTACCTACTGGTAAATCCTTTTCTCGTAGTCCATAGAGGATACTGGAGTCCATTTAGTACCATGGGGTATAGACAGGTCCACTAGAAGCCATGGGCACTTTAAGAATTTGATAGTGTGGGCTGGCTTCTACATCTATGCCCCTCCTACCAGACTAAGTCTAGGAAACTGTGCACAAGGAGATGGACATACTTTGAGAGAAGGATAGATAAGGATTGTGGTGAGATTCCGAACCATCACACACAACAAGAGGAAAGCCATGCTAACCAAACTTGAAACAGGAACAGCAACGGCTGAACCAACATTACTTAACTAAGTAACAGTGCAGGAAGAACGAAGCAGAGGGCGGGTACCCAGTATCCAATATGACTACGAGAAAAGGATTTACCAGTAGGTAATTAAAATCCTATTTTCTGTTACATCCTAGAGGATACTGGGGTCCATTTAGTACCATGGGGATGTACCAAAGCTCCCAAACCAAGTGGGAGAGTGCTGAGGTTCCTGCAGAACTGATTGACCAAACTGAAGGTCCTCAGAGGCCAAAGTATCGAACTTGTAGAACTTAGCAAACGTGTTCGAACCTGACCAAGTAGCTGCTCGGCAGAGCTGTAAAGCCGAGATACCCCGAGCAGCCGCCCAGGATGAACCCACCGACCTAATAGAGTGAGCCTGTACAGATTTTGAACACGGCAAACTTGCCGTAGAATAAGCATGCTGGATAGTAAGCCTGATCCAGCCTGCAATTGTCTGCTTTGAAGCAGGACACCCAATCTTATTGGGATCATAAAGAACAAACAGCGAGTCCGTCTTTCTGTGACAAGCTGTTCTTTTCACATACACCTTCAAAGCCCTCACAACATCCAAAGACTTTGAAGTAGCAGAGGTGTCGGTGACAACCGGAACCACAATAGGTTGGTTGATGTGAAATGCGAACACCACTTTAGGAAGTCTGTCCTCATGGAAAATTAAATAGGAACTTTTGTGAGACATAGCCCCCAGCTCCGACACATGTCTTGCTGAAGCCAAGGCCAACAGTGTGACGGTCTTCCATGTAAGATATTTTATGTCCACCTCCTGTAACGGTTCAAACCAGTCTGATTGGAGGAAACTGCAGCACCACATTTAGATCCCAAGGAGCCGTGGGAGGCACAAAGGGAGGTTGGATGTGCAGAACACCTTTCAAGAATGTCTGGACCTCAGGGAGAGAAGCCAATTGTTTCTGAAAGAAAATGGACTTAAATGGCCGAAATCTGGACTTTTATGGAGCCCAGACGCAGGCCAACATCCACGCCTGCCTGCAGAAAATGCAGGAAACGTCCCAGATGAAATTCCATCGCAGAATAATTTCTGCTCTCACACCAAGAGATGTATTTCTTCCAAATACTATGGTAATGCTTAGACATTACCCCCTTCCTGGCTTGGATCATCGTCGAGATAACCTTGTTAGGGATCCCTCTCCTGGCTAGAATCAGCCGTTCAACTTCCATGTCGTCAAACGTAGCCACGTTAAGTCCTGATAGATGAACGGGCCCTGTTGCAGATGATCCTCACGAAGAGGTGGAGGCCACGGATCTTCCAGGAGCATCTCCAGGAGGTCCACGTATCAGGCCCTTCTTGGATAGTCCGGAGCAGTGAGTATTGCTTGAACCTTTTCCATTTTTATTCATTTTAGAATTCTTGGGATCAGGACCGTAGGAAGGCCGGTTCCGGTGGAGCTTTAGCTCCAGGCGCCCAAGACAGTACAGGGCACTCCCTCCTCTCCCCTCCCATCCACTCCCCTCTCCTCCCTCCTCCCCTCCGGTCCGTGACTTGCGTGGGACATCACGCGTCACACACACAGACGGCGGAGACGCGGCCAGCAGCAGTCGGGAATCAGAAGGGGGCAGGTGAGTATTTTTGTTTTTATTTTATTTTATTGTGTGTTTTTGGCGCTACCAGGGGGCACCCTTACTGGGGCCACAGCTACAGGGGGCACACCTACTGGGGCCACAGCTACAGGGGGCACACCTACTGGGGGCACAGCTACAGGGGGCACAACTACTCCAGGCACAGCTACAGGGGCACATCTAGTGGGGGAAAATCTACTGGGGGCACAACTACTCCGGGCACAGCTACAGGGGGCACATCTACAGGGGGGAAATCTACAGGGAGCACAACTACTGGGGGCAAATCTATAGGGGGCACAGCTACAGGGGCACAAACCAGGGTGCACAATTACTCTGTGCACACCTACAGGAAGCACACCTGGGGGCACACCTACAGGGGGCACAGCTACAGGGGGCACAACTACTCCGGGCACAGCTACAGGGGGCACATCTACTGGGGGCAAATCTACAGGGGGCACAGCTACAAGGGGCACAACTACTGGGTCCATAACTACAAGGGGCATAACTGTGACCACACCCATTCCCTATGAAGCCACGCTCCTATTTTTTGCCTTGCGCCTTCGTCGCGCACTATGCTTATCCTGTGGGTGTGTGTGGGGGGAGCGTGCCAAAGGAAACTTTTGCCCTGGATGTCACAAGGTCTAGAACCGGCCCTGATGGCCATGCCCCCAATTTGGTACAGGAGAGGGGGTCGCTGAAACATACCTTGCTCCAGGCACCATGACACCTTGCTACACCTATGCTTGGGATCAGAGGAAGTGGAGGAAACACGTACGCCATCTGATAGACACATGGTGTTGTCAGGGTGTCTATTGCCACCGCCTGTGGGTCTCTTGACCTGGAACAATACCACCTGAGCTTCTTGTTGAGACGAGAGGTTATCATGTTGATCTGTGGATATCCCCATCGACGTGTTAAGCACCTGAACACTTCTGGGTGAAGGCCCCACTCCCCCGGGTGCAGGTCGTGTCTGCTGAGGAAGTCTGCTTCCCAGTTGTCTACTCCCGGAATGAAGACTGCTGACAGCGCCACAGCATTTCTTTCTGCCCAGAGAAGAATTCTTGACACCTCTGACATTGCTGCTCTGCTTTTCGTTCTGCCCTGTCGGTTTATTTACATTACTGCCGTCACATTGTCCGACTGGACCTGAATTGCTCGATCTTGGAGAAGATGTGAGGCCTGCAGAAGAGCATTGTATATGGCCCTGAGTTCCAGAATGTTGATTGGAAGGATGACTTCCTGATTTGACCATCTTTCCTGAAACTGCACCGCCTGAGTGACTGCTCCCAAACCTCTGAGGCTTGCATCCGTGGTTAACCGAATCCAGTTCTGAATTCCGAACCTCCATCCTGTGATGAGGTGAGAAGACTGTAGCCACTACAGGAGGGAGATCCTGCCCTTTGATGACAGATGAATCCTCTGGTGCATGTGAAGATGTGAATGCACAGATGCACTGACACCAGGGTTGGCTTCAGGACATCGACTGGATTACCAATGCCATTTCCAACGGAAGGAACAGCTTTTGTGACTCCGTGTCCAGTATCATTCCAAGAAATGGGAGCCTCCGTGTTGGCTCTAGGTGAGATTTCGGAAGGTTCAGAATCCACCTTTGATCCTGGAGGAGTTTGGTTGAGAGAGCAATGCTGTCCAGCAACCTTTCCCTGGATGGCGCTTTTATCAGCAGATCATCCAGGTATGGAATTATAGTGGTCATTCTGAGTTGATCGCTAGCTGCATTCGTTCGCTGTGCAGCGATGAGGTAAAAAAAACGGCACTTCTGCGCATGCGTATGCAGCGCAATGTGCACACGTGACGTACTATTACATAGAATGATATAGTTTACACAAGGTCTAGCGAAGCTTTTCAGTCGCACTGCTGGCCGCAGACTGATTGGCATGAAGTGGGCGTTTCTGGGTGTCAACTGTCCATTTTCAGGGAGTGTTCAAAAAAACGCAGATGTGCCAGGAAAAACGCAGGCGTGGCTGGGCGAATGCAGGGCGTGTTTGTGACGTCAAAACAGGAACTGAACAGTCTGAAGTCATCGCAAGCGCTGAGTAGGTTATGAGCTACTCTAAAACTGCACAAAAAAACTTTGTAGCCGCTCTGATATCCTTTCGGTTGTACTTCTGCTAAGCTAAAATACATTCCCAGTGGGAGGCGGCATAGCGTTTGCACGGCTGCTAAAAACAGCTAGCGAGCGATCAACTCGGAATGACCACCTATGTTCACTCCCTATTTGTGAAGTAGAAACATCATCTCTGCCATCACCTTGGTGAACACCCTCGGTGCAGTAGAGAGACCAAATGGCAGGGCCTGGAAGTGGTAGTGACAGTCCTGCAGTGCAAACCGGAGATAAGCCTGATGAGGTGGCCAGATCGGAATATGAAGGTACGCATCCTTGATATCCAGAGACACTAGGAATTTCCCCTCCTCCAGACCTGAGATCACTGCTCTCAGAGACTCCATCTTGAATTTGAACACTCGTAAGTACAGGTTCAAAGACTTGAGGTTCAGAATTGGTCTTACCAAACCGTCCGGCTTCAGTACTACGAATGGTACCCCTTGTTTAGTAGATGAGGTGGAACTGGAACAATGGCCTTAGTCTGTACCAGTTTTTGGATGGCATGCTGTAAAGTTAGACATGCCTCTTGTGAATCTGGCAAGCCTGATTTAAAGAATCTGTGAGGTGGGAGCTTTTGGAACTCCAGTCTGTGACCCTAGGAAATGAGATCTATGACCCAGGGATCCTGGCACGAATTTGACCAGATCTGACTGAAGAATTGTAGTCGGGCTCCCACCTGACAGCCTTCCAGGCATTGCGGTCCACCGTCATGCTGAAGTCTTTGAGGAAGCAGAGCCCGAGTTCTGTTCCTGAGCACCTGCTGTTGCTGGTTTGCGTGGTTTACCTCTTGCGCTGCTGGAGGATGTAGAAGCACTTCTGGATTTGCCCTTGAACTTGGCAATCCAAAAGGACTGTAACTTAGAAGCTGAATAAGTCTTCTTGGTTGGGGGGGATGCGGAAGGAAGATACGTAGACTTACCCGTAGGAGCTGTGTGGAGATCCATTTGTCTAATTCATCTCCAAACTAGGCCTCTCCTGTGAATGGTAGGCCTTCCAAACCTTTCCTGTAGTCCGCGTCAGCAGTCCACTGGCGTAGCCACAAGCCCTTGCGTGCCGACACTGCCATAGCGGTGGTGTGTGCGTTAAGTACGCCTATTTCCTTTATGGCTTCCACCATAAAGTTTGCAGAGTCCTGTATATGCTGCAGGAGTAAGACAATATCCCCGCCAGATAAGGAATCTAACCCCTCAATTAGGTTACCTGACCATTTAGCAATGGCTTTAGTGATCCACGCACATGCAATAGTGGGTCTTTGGGCCACCCCAGCAGCTGTGTACAATGATTTGAGTGTAGTCTCAATTTTACGATCAGCCGTGTCTTTCAGGGAGGCTGCACCAGGAACAGGCAATACAATTTTATGTGACAACCTAGAGACTGATGCGTCCACTATTGGTGGATTTTCCCATTATTTCCTATCCTCCAGAGGAAAAGGAAAGGATGAGGGCAACCTTATAGGGATCTGAAACTTCTTATCAGGATTAACCCATGGTTCTTCAAACAGGGTATTCAATTCCTTTGACACAGGAAAAGTAACTGAGGACTTCTTTTTTACATTAAAATAAGATTCCTCACACTCCTCTGACACCTTATCAGGAATATGCCGAACTTCTCTGATAGCCTCTATAAGAGTCTCTATTCCCTGTGACAGAGCTGCATCCGCCCCCTCTGAATCCACCTCCTCCTCCTCCATGTCTGACCTGTCAGCGTCAGAGTCAGACTGCAGGATATGGGCCAGAGATCGCTTTTGTAGACAAATGGGAGGGGATTGAGACGCTGTTTTGGGGACTGAGTCTCTTTTCATAAACTCATCCACAGTCTGTTTTAAGTATTGCGTCTCTTTCTCATTGTGGGAGAATTTTGTAGAAAGAGTGGAGATCATTTCTTTAAGAGAATTAACCCACTCTGGTTCAGCCCCGCTATTCTGTGAAACCTGAGTACCCAGTAGTAAGTCCCCTGGTGAAGAGGAACACTCCGCTGTACAAGAAACACACTCTTTGCCTGACACAACGTAAATGTGACAGCACACACACACACACACATACACACACACGGAAAGGTTAAGCACAAGTAATCCACAAAGAGCCCTTCAGGGAGACACAGAGTTCTTTGGAGCCAGCCCCCACCGCACCCTTACCACTAATGCCAAGCTTAGCCGGGTCGCAGACTAAGTACCCTGATAGGGGACTTAGTACACTAATAGTCACTATCCCCACCTGCTATGACCCCCGGGTACCGCTGAGGTAATTTGGAGTCACACCGGAGGAGCTGTGCGTCCCTGTTAGTCAGCATCTGTGTCTACTGCAGAGGGAAAATGGTGCTGGTGAGCTGCTGGATCCTCTCATAGTGAAGCCCTGCCCCTTCAATGGTGCAAGGTCTTCCCGTTTTTTTTATACTGGCTGAGGTCATTTTTGTGCTTAAAATGGAGCAGAACCGTTTTAAGACTGTTTGCCAGTTTGGGTACTGTGTACAGTGTACTGAGACGCAGTTGTGTACTGTGTCTGTAGATGCATTCCGCCCCGTTTAGAAGCCATGCGTCTCTGTACCCTCATGCCGCCATAATGGCCAACGCCCCGCTAACCAGAACGCCGGCTCAGTACTCACCACTCTTCATTCTTCTGGCTCTGTTAGGGGTGGCAGCGTGCTGCGAGAATGTACGCCCGCCGTGGTGGGGCTTACGAATAGTTCCCTCAGGAGCTCAGTGTCCTGTCAGCGGGGAATGGGACCATTAACCCTTCAAGAGGTTGGGCCGTTTCCCCCCCAAGTCCCACGAAGTAGGCAGGCTGGTGCCAACCAGCCCTTCCTGAAAATAACAAACATAGAAAATAAATGCAGAAAACCTTTCAGAAGCTTCCTTCATCGTGACTGGCTCCTCCGGGCACATTTTCTAAACTGAGTCTGGTAGGAGGGGCATAGAGGGAGGAGCCAGCCCACATTATCAAATTCTTAAAGTGTCCATGGCTCCTAGTGGACCCATCTATACCCCGTGGTACTAACTGGACTCCGGTATCCTCTAGGACATAGTACCTTTTAAAATCTGGAAGGTGGTATGTGGACCTTTAACTAATGCCAGGCATACACGTAGGGCTGGACTGCCCATCTGGCTCTTCTGGCAAATGTCAGAAAGGCCGATGGGCTGGTGGGCCGGTCTGGACAACAGGGAAGGCTGCGGGCAGTGCAGCTTTGAGCTCTCTAGTTTGTCCCCCGCTGACACTGACACCCGTAGTGCCCCGTTGATAAGCAATATGGGGGCATGCCGCGAGTCCAATGCCCCCTGACTCATGACACGCCTCCCTTTGCAGTGTCTGTGTGCCCCTTTTCCATCACGCATGCCCCCTTACACATGTCCATATTAGCATGGACTGCTATGGAGCCGGTGCCAGCGGTGTCGGCACTGTGGGGATGCCAACGCAGTGTCAGGGGTGACAGCAGTGCGTGTGATGACTGCCATTTTGTGTGAACTCACCCCTGCTTGAGTGCCCATTAAAGGCTATGGGGAAGCACTAATTGGCTAAAAGCTATGCGAGACTGAGCTCTCAGCCAATCAGCGGTCAGCACATTGGGGGTAATTCCAAGTTGATCGCAGCAGGACATTTTTTAGCAGTTGGGCAAAACCATGTGCACTGCAGGGGGGCACATATAACATTTGCAGAGAGAGTTAGATTTGGGTGGGTTATTTTGTTTCTGTGCAGGATAAATACTGGCTGCTTTACTTTTACACTGCAATTTAGATTGCAGATTGAACTCACCACACCCAAATCTATCTCTCTCTGCACATGTTATATCTGCCTCCCCTGCAGCATACTTACCTACATTCCTGCTGCTCTCTGCGGGAAAGAGCAGCCAGGTCGTCTCAGAGGGCGGGCAGGGGAGGCTATGACGTGGATGAAGGGGTGGGCAGGAGGCGGGATGGGAGCGGAGCCACGATGACACTGCCTTTAAGCCACGCCCCCCGCACTTGAATGCCGCGATCACCGGCATTACACTGCAGGGGGCGTGGCTATGATGACGCGATTCAGCAAGAATCGCGTCATCAACTGCCCGGACCGCCCACTTTACACACTAAGTGGGCGGACGGGCAGGGGGACCCCGCGAATCGTGAGACTTGCCTGCTCTTCCGGGGGGCCGGGAGGGTCACCCGATTTTCGGGAGCCTCCCGGCCATTCCGGGAGAGTAGGCAAGTATGCCCTGCAGTGCACATGGTTTTGCCCAACTGCTAACAAAGTTCCTGCTGCGATCAACTCAGAATTACCCCCATAGATTTTAGAGATGAGCGCCTGAAATTTTTCGGGTTTTGTGTTTTGGTTTTGGGTTCGGTTCCGCGGCCGTGTTTTGGGTTCGAACGCGTTTTGGCAAAACCTCACCGAATTTTTTTTGTCGGATTCGGGTGTGTTTTGGATTCGGGTGTTTTTTTCAAAAAACCCTAAAAAACAGCTTAAATCATAGAATTTGGGGGTAATTTTGATCCCAAAGTATTATTAACCTCAAAAAACATAATTTACACTCATTTTCAGCCTATTCTGAACACATCACACCTCACAATATTATTTTTAGTCCTAAAATTTGCACCGAGGTCGCTGTGTGAGTAAGATAAGCGACCCTAGTGGCCGACACAAACACCGGGCCCATCTAGGAGTGGCACTGCAGTGTCACGCAGGATGTCCCTTCCAAAAAACCCTCCCCAAACAGCACATGACGCAAAGAAAAAAAGAGGCGCAATGAGGTAGCTGTGTGAGTAAGATAAGCGACCCTAGTGGCCGACACAAACACCGGGCCCATCTAGGAGTGGCACTGCAGTGTCACGCAGGATGTCCCTTCCAAAAAACCCTCCCCAATCAGCACATGATGCAAAGAAAAAGAAAAGAAAAAAGAGGTGCAAGATGGAATTATCCTTGGGCCCTCCCACCCACCCTTATGTTGTATAAACAAAACAGGACATGCACACTTTAACCAACCCATCATTTCAGTGACAGGGTCTGCCACACGACTGTGACTGATATGACGGGTTGGTTTGGACCCCCCCCAAAAAAGAAGCAATTAATCTCTCCTTGCACAAACTGGCTCTACAGAGGCAAGATGTCCACCTCATCTTCACCCTCCGATATATCACCGTGTACATCCCCCTCCTCACAGATTATCAATTCGTCCCCACTGGAATCCACCATCTCAGCTCCCTGTGTACTTTGTGGAGGCAATTGCTGCTGGTCAATGTCTCCGCGGAGGAATTGATTATAATTCATTTTAATGAACATCATCTTCTCCACATTTTCTGGATGTAACCTCGTACGCCGATTGCTGACAAGGTGAGCGGCGGCACTAAACACTCTTTCGGAGTACACACTTGTGGGAGGGCAACTTAGGTAGAATAAAGCCAGTTTGTGCAAGGGCCTCCAAATTGCCTCTTTTTCCTGCCAGTATAAGTACGGACTGTGTGACGTGCCTACTTGGATGCGGTCACTCATATAATCCTCCACCATTCTATCAATGTTGAGAGAATCATATGCAGTGACAGTAGACGACATGTCCGTAATCGTTGTCAGGTCCTTCAGTCCGGACCAGATGTCAGCATCAGCAGTCGCTCCAGACTGCCCTGCATCACCGCCAGCGGGTGGGCTCGGAATTCTGAGCCTTTTCCTCGCACCCCCAGTTGCGGGAGAATGTGAAGGAGGAGATGTTGACAGGTCGCGTTCCGCTTGACTTGACAATTTTGTCACCAGCAGGTCTTTCAACCCCAGCAGACCTGTGTCTGCCGGAAAGAGAGATCCAAGGTAGGCTTTAAATCTAGGATCGAGCACGGTGGCCAAAATGTAGTGCTCTGATTTCAACAGATTGACCACCCGTGAATCCTTGTTAAGCGAATTAAGGGCTGCATCCACAAGTCCCACATGCCTAGCGGAATCGCTCCGTGTTAGCTCCTTCTTCAATGCCTCCAGCTTCTTCTGCAAAAGCCTGATGAGGGGAATGACCTGACTCAGGCTGGCAGTGTCTGAACTGACTTCACGTGTGGCAAGTTCAAAGGGCATCAGAACCTTGCACAACGTTGAAATCATTCTCCACTGCACTTGAGACAGGTGCATTCCATCTCCTATATCGTGCTCAATTGTATAGGCTTGAATGGCCTTTTGCTGCTCCTCCAACCTCTGAAGTATATAGAGGGTTGAATTCCACCTCGTTACCACTTCTTGCTTCAGATGATGGCAGGGCAGGTTCAGTAGTTTTTGGTGGTGCTCCAGTCTTCTGTACGTGGTGCCTGTACGCCGAAAGTGTCCCGCAATTTTTCTGGCCACCGACAGCATCTCTTGCACGCCCCTGTCGTTTTTTAAAAAATTCTGCACCACCAAATTCAAGGTATGTGCAAAACATGGGACGTGCTGGAATTTGCCCATATTTAATGCACACACAATATTGCTGGCGTTGTCCGATGCCACAAATCCACAGGAGAGTCCAATTGGGGTAAGCCATTCCGCGATGATCTTCCTCAGTTGCCGTAAGAGGTTTTCAGCTGTGTGCGTATTCTGGAAAGCGGTGATACAAAGCGTAGCCTGCCTAGGAAAGAGTTGGCATTTGCGAGATGCTGCTACTGGTGCCGCCGCTGCTGTTCTTGCGGCGGGAGTCCATACATCTACCCAGTGGGCTGTCACAGTCATATAGTCCTGACCCTGCCCTGCTCCACTTGTCCACATGTCCGTGGTTAAGTGGACATTGGGTACAACTGCATTTTTTAGGACACTGGTGAGTCTTTTTCTGACGTCCGTGTACATTCTCGGTATCGCCTGCCTAGAGAAGTGGAACCTAGATGGTATTTGGTAACGGGGGCACACTGCCTCAATAAATTGTCTAGTTCCCTGTGAACTAACGGCGGATACCGGACGCACGTCTAACACCAACATAGTTGTCAAGGACTCAGTTATCCGCTTTGCAGTAGGATGACTGCTGTGATATTTCATCTTCCTCGCAAAGGACTGTTGAACAGTCAATTGCTTACTGGAAGTAGTACAAGTGGGCTTACGACTTCCCCTCTGGGATGACCATCGACTCCCAGCGGCAACAACAGCAGCGCCAGCAGCAGTAGGCGTTACACGCAAGGATGCATCGGAGGAATCCCAGGCAGGAGAGGACTCGTCAGACTTGCCAGTGACATGGCCTGCAGGACTATTGGCATTCCTGGGGAAGGAGGAAATTGACACTGAGGGAGTTGGTGGGGTGGTTTGCGTGAGCTTGGTTACAAGAGGAAGGGATTTACTGGTCAGTGGACTGCTTCCGCTGTCACCCAAAGTTTTTGAACTTGTCACTGACTTATTATGAATGCGCTGCAGGTGACGTATAAGGGAGGATGTTCCGAGGTGGTTAACGTCCTTACCCCTACTTATTACAGCTTGACAAAGGGAACACACGGCTTGACACCTGTTGTCCGCATTTCTGGTGAAATACCTCCACACCGAAGAGCTGATTTTTTTGGTATTTTCACCTGGCATGTCAACGGCCATATTCCTCCCACGGACAACAGGTGTCTCCCCGGGTGCCTGACTTAAACAAACCACCTCACCATCAGAATCCTCCTGGTCAATTTCCTCCCCAGCGCCAGCAACACCCATATCCTCCTCATCCTGGTGTACTTCAACACTGACATCTTCAATCTGACTATCAGGAACTGGACTGCGGGTGCTCCTTCCAGCACTTGCAGGGGGCATGCAAATAGTGGAAGGCGCATGCTCTTCACGTCCAGTGTTGGGAAGGTCAGGCATCGCAAACGACACAATTGGACTCTCCTTGTGGATTTGGGATTTCAAAGAACGCACAGTTCTTTGCGGTGCTTTTGCCAGCTTGAGTCTTTTCAGTTTTCTAGCGAGAGGCTGAGTGCTTCCATCCTCATGTGAAGCTGAACCACTAGCCATGAACATAGGCCAGGGCCTCAGCCGTTCCTTGCCACTCCGTGTGGTAAATGGCATATTGGCAAGTTTACGCTTCTCCTCCGACAATTTTATTTTAGGTTTTGGAGTCCTTTTTTTTCTGATATTTGGTGTTTTGGATTTGACATGCTCTGTACTATGACATTGGGCATCGGCCTTGGCAGACGACGTTGCTGGCATTTCATCGTCTCGGCCATGACTAGTGGCAGCAGCTTCAGCACGAGGTGGAAGTGGATCTTGATCTTTCCCTAATTTTGGAACCTCAACTTTTTTGTTCTCCATATTTTATAGGCAGAACTAAAAGGCACCTCAGGTAAACAATGGAGATGGATGGATTGGATACTAGTATACAATTATGGACGGACTGCCACGGTTAGGTGGTATAAAAAAACCACGGTTAGGTGGTATATATTATAATAATAATACAATTATGGATGGACGGACTGCCTGCCGACTGCCGACACAGAGGTAGCCACAGCCGTGAACTACCGCACTGTACACTGGTTGATAAAGAGATAGTAGTATACTCGTAACAACTAGTATGACACTATGACGACGGTATAAAGAAAGAAAAAAAAATACCACAGTTAGGTGGTATATATTATAATAATAATACAATTATGGATGGACGGACTGCCTGCCGACTGCCGACACAGAGGTAGCCACAGCCGTGAACTACCGCACTGTACACTGGTTGATAAAGAGATAGTAGTATACTCGTAACAACTAGTATGACACTATGACGACGGTATAAAGAAAGAAAAAAAAATACCACAGTTAGGTGGTATATATTATAATAATAATACAATTATGGATGGACGGACTGCCTGCCGACTGCCGACACAGAGGTAGCCACAGCCGTGAACTACCGCACTGTACACTGGTTGATAAAGAGATAGTAGTATACTCGTAACAACTAGTATGACACTATGACGACGGTATAAAGAAAGAAAAAAAAATACCACAGTTAGGTGGTATATATTATAATAATAATACAATTATGGATGGACGGACTGCCTGCCGACTGCCGACACAGAGGTAGCCACAGCCGTGAACTACCGCACTGTACACTGGTTGATAAAGAGATAGTAGTATACTCGTAACAACTAGTATGACACTATGACGACGGTATAAAGAATGAAAAAAAAACCACGGTTAGGTGGTATATATTATAATAATAATACAATTATGGATGGACGGACTGCCTGCCGACTGCCGACACAGAGGTAGCCACAGCCGTGAACTACCGCACTGTACACTGGTTGATAAAGAGATAGTAGTATACTCGTAACAACTAGTATGACACTATGACGACGGTATAAAGAAAGAAAAAAAAATACCACAGTTAGGTGGTATATATTATAATAATAATACAATTATGGATGGACGGACTGCCTGCCGACTGCCGACACAGAGGTAGCCACAGCCGTGAACTACCGCACTGTACACTGGTTGATAAAGAGATAGTAGTATACTCGTAACAACTAGTATGACACTATGACGACGGTATAAAGAATGAAAAAAAAACCACGGTTAGGTGGTATATATTATAATAATAATACAATTATGGATGGACGGACTGCCTGCCGACTGCCGACACAGAGGTAGCCACAGCCGTGAACTACCGCACTGTACACTGGTTGATAAAGAGATAGTAGTATACTCGTAACAACTAGTATGACACTATGACGGTATAAAGAATGAAAAAAAAACCACGGTTAGGTGGTATATATTATAATAATAATACAATTATGGATGGACGGACTGCCTGCCGACTGCCGACACAGAGGTAGCCACAGCCGTGAACTACCGCACTGTACACTGGTTGATAAAGAGATAGTAGTATACTCGTAACAACTAGTATGACACTATGACGACGGTATAAAGAAAGAAAAAAAAATACCACGGTTAGGTGGTATATATTGTAATACAATTATGGATGGACGGACTGCCTGCCGAGTTCCGACTGCCGACACAGAGGTAGCCACAGCCGTGAACTACCGCACTGTACTGTGTCTGCTGCTAATATAGACTGGTTGATAAAGAGATAGTATACAATACATACAACAATATACTACTATACTGGTGGTCAGGCACTGGTCACCACTAGTCACACTGGCAGTGGCACTCCTGCAGCAAAAGTGTGCACTGTTTAATTTTAAATTAATATAATATTATGTACTCCTGGGGGCTCCTGCTATAACAACCTGCAGTGCTCCCCAGTCTCCCCCACAATTATTATAAGCTTTGCCTTTTATACATTGATGTGCAGCACACTGGGCTGAGCTGAGTGCACACAGACTGAGTCACACTGTGTGACTGGCTGCTGCTGTGTATCGTTTTTTTTCAGGCAGAGAACGGATATAGCAGAGAACGGATATATTATATTAAAATAAATAAAAGTTAACTAACAACAACTGCACTGGTCACTGTGGTAAACTCTGTCTGACTCTGCACAATCTCTCTCTCTCTTCTAATCTAATTTCTAATGGAGAGGACGCCAGCCACGTCCTCTCCCTATCAATCTCAATGCACGTGTGAAAATGGCGGCGACGCGCGGCTCCTTATATAGAATCCGAGTCTCGCGAGAATCCGACAGCGTCATGATGACGTTCGGGCGCGCTCGGGTTAACCGAGCAAGGCGGGAGGATCCGAGTCTGCTCGGACCCGTAAAAAAAACATGAAGTTCGTGCGGGTTCGGTTTCAGAGAAACCGAACCCGCTCATCTCTAATAGATTTAAATGGGTCTAATCCAAAACCCATGAGATCCATCAGCAGGAGGACAGCGTTTTGCTGCATTTCGGGATCCGAGGCAGCCAGGCAGTTCTGAGTGCCTCTGTTCTCGGATGTTGCGGGCAGTTCGAATTTCCTGAACCACTCATCTCTATAGTTTGATATAAATAACCATGTTCTTTTATATTGGAGGGACTTCATACAGCTAGGAAGCCTGAAGTTTGCAGGGAGAGACAAACACTGGAGAACTGCCATTTTCCAGATAATAAACTCAGTTTTTTTTCTTCTCTTAACCTTTATTTTGCAGTTAATGATTTTAGACATTCAGAGGAGTTTCTGCTTTGTCACCTACAGAAATAGTTTTAGCTTATTAAGCGTTAATGGGATTTCAAAACAGATGGAAAGAAAAGCTGCTGAATATGCAGTTTTTATATAAGTACTCCCAGTGTTTTCTGCTTAATATAGCTTTGGAAATTAATTGCACTTTTTGATATGCAAAAAAAAAACAGAATGTAAGCAAATAGTTTTGATCCATTCCAAATAATTTAAAGATGAGGCATTCGTTAAGAAATATGTTGCTCCCCAGCTGCTGAGACAGGGCATCCTAGAGCTTATACTGTAGTTTTCCAACATCTGTTGAGCCATATGTTGCCTCAAGGGGTCACACTGTACATCTGCAAAAGTGTGTATTATTATTATTATTATTATTATTATTAATACCTGATACAGAACCGTACAGACGCTGAACGGAGCAGGAGGAGACGCTGAACTGGAACCGGAAGTGACGGAGCACGCGCACACACAGGGACGGAGTGGTTGCACCAGCGTCAAGGTGCCGGAGCTGCGATCTGTGCCGTGAGGCAAGGGGTAGCCAGCAGCCAGGGGGAAGCCAGCAGCCGGTGGGAGCCAGCAGCCTGACGGGCGCAGGGGAGAGGAGCTGAGGGGAGGGAAGCTGATCCAGGGTGCCGCAGCAGCAGCCTGACCCACTGCCTGCCTGCACCGCACCACAGCATCTGACCACAGATCGGAGGAGCAGATAAGAATCAACATTTCCTTAAACAATTCTCTTCTTGTCCATTACTGTATTTTTTTTTGTACTTAGGCCTTCATTCCGAGTTGTTTGCTCGCTAGCTGCTTTTAGCAGCTTTGCAAACGCTAGTCCGCCGCCCTCTGGGCGTGTATCTAAGCTTAGCAGACTAGCAAATGAAAGGTTAGCAGAATTGCTACTAAATAATTCCTTGCAGTTTCTGAGTAGCTCCAGACCTACTCCTAGATTGCGATCACCTCGATCCGTTTAGTTCCTGGTTTGACGTCACAAACACGCCCTGCGTTCGGCCAGCCACTCCCCCGTTTTTGCAGCCACTCCTGCGTTTTTACGTGGCACGCCTGCATTTTTTAGCACACTGCCTGAAAATGCTATGTTGCCGCCCAGAAACACCCACTTCCTATCAATCACACTACGATCACTCGAGCGTTGAAAAAACGTTGCTCGTGTAAATCTACTAAGCTCTGTGTTAAATAACTAAGAGCATGTGCGCTGCGTACCATGCGCATGCGCATTTTCTTCCTAATCGCACCGTTGCAAAAAACGACAACGAGCGAACAACTCTTAATGACCACCTTAGTTCCCTGTGTCCATTACTGTATTTTCTTTTCTTTGTAATTGTATTTTAATTGTACTTAACTTATACTTTTTGTGTTCTTCCCTTATTTATTGTCCTTTATTGTTCCTTATATATTTGTCTCCATATATAGATTGTCCAGCTTTTTTTTATTCTCTGAAGGTAATAGGCAGTTAGCACTAATTAAAAATGTGTGGGGCCGCGATTGAGAATCTCACTCAGTGCGTGTCATGTATGATGTATGCGCACCTGGAACAACAGTCCAAGTGTGAATACATCTGTGCGAGATGTGAGCGAACGGCTGCCCTGGAAGCCCAATCAACTGATCTAGAGCGGACCGTTACGCGACTGAGGGATATTTACAATCTCGAGCAGAGTTTAGATCACTGGTAGACGAGGATGATCAGGTAGCCAGCTGGGTCAGGATTAGAAGGAAAAAGAAGAGGGGAAGACGGGACATCTCCGATTTGCCCAACCCCAATAAATTTGCCTGATTGGATGAAGATTCTGAGGATGGCAGTGAGGAAATGACGGAACCGGAGGTGACTGTTCCCTCTAGCAACCAGAAGAGCGGTCCCTCCGGTACAGATGGTAAAATAGAAAGTGAGGTACCTAGTCAGATTGTGGTGGTAGGGGACAGACAGGGCAATCTGCTACCAGGACCGTGATCACCGTACAGTCTGTTGTCTCCCGCGTGCTCGGGTACGGCACATCGCAGACCGGGTAGATAGATAGTTGGGAGGGGCTGCTAAAGACCCAGCGGTCTTGGTGCATGTTGGCACCAATGATAAAGTTAGTGGTAGGTGGAATGTCCTTAAGAAATACTATAGGGAATTAGGCAAGAAACTTAAGGCAAGGACATCTAGGGTAATATTCTCTGGAATATTACCAGTGCCACGCGCTAGCTCAGGGAGGCAGAGGGAGATTAGGCAGGTAAATGTGTGGCTTAGAGACTGATGTAGGAAGGAGGGGTTTGTGTTCTTGGAACAATGGGCGGACTTCTCAGTAAGGCGCCATCTTTTTTGTCGTGAAGGATTGCACCTGAAAGAGGAGGGGGCTGTGGTGCTGGGCGGCAGGATGGTTAGAAGGTTGGAGGAGCTTTTAAACTAGGAGCCTGGGGGAGGGTTTAGCTAGAAACAGCGGGCCAATCAGCGAGAACAGCAAGGATGGGGGCAGTGAACAAATTGGGGGTGGAGAAGGAGGGAGCGAAAGATCAGCTGGCAAGGACAAGGGTATTTGCATGGGTATTGACACCGGAAATACAGACACAAGTATTGCCCAAGATAGTCCCAATTTATTTCCTAAAGACGATTGTGGCCCAACAATACGGTATATAGAAAACGATGCCCATAGCACGAGCGAAGATACTAACACCGGGGGGGGGGGGGGGGGGGGCTTGGTAAGACTTAATAGGTCAAATAGGGATATTGGAGATAAAGTCTATATTATGTATGATGGGGGGCGAAAGGGAGGGAGGAGGAGAATATCAGTCGGTAAGGTTAATTCTAGAAAGGCACTAGACAATATAGATAGGTTACCAATAAAACAAACAGACAAGGGAGATGCTAAGCTTGAATGTATGCTTGCGAATGTAAGAAGCCTATCAGGTAAAATGGGGGAATTGAAATGGCTTGTATCACAGTCTCAGTATGATATTATAGGTATTACGGAACATGGTGGGACGACTCTTACAACTGGGTTGCGAATTTGGAGGGATATTCTCTTTTCAGGAAGGACATGGGTTACCAAAAGGGGAGGAGGGGTATGTCTCTTTGTTAAACCATCTCTAAAACTAATCTTAATAGAAGGTATTTACGAGGGGGCTGGAGATAACGTGGAGTTGCTGTGGGTTGAGATCACAAATGGGGGCATTGAAGCAAAGAAACTAGTCATTGGCACGTGCTACAAGCAACCGGATATTAGCGTTCATGACAAGGAACAACTTTTACAGCAAATTGAAAGAGCTGCGGGATTGGGGGACATCCTAGTGTTAGGCAATTTTAACTGTCCTGATATAAATTGGAGTAATGATTAATGTGTAAAAACTAGGAGCAGCAGGTTCTTAAATACATTAAAGGATCAATACTTGACTCAATTAGTCGAAGACCCAACTAGAGGTATAACTATTCTGGACCTAGTTATTACCAATAATGTGGACATTATATCAAACACTAAAGTTGGGGAGACCTTGGGAAACAGTGATCACTATATGATCACATTCGACATCAGTTTCAAGAAACATAGCTATAAGGGAGCAACCAAAACATTTAACTTTGGAAAAGCTCAGGGGCGTCGGAACGGGGGGGGGGGGGGGCAAGGGGGGCAGCTTGCCCCCCCCAAATATGACAGAGGCGCAGGCAGAGCCAGCGCTGCTCGCTCAGCAAGGGTATACAAAGCAGGGAGGCGCTCTCCCCGCTTTGCTACCCTGCTGCTGCCGCTGCATCTGTCAAACTGGATGACAGGTAGCGGCAGAGCTGGCAGCGTGTAGCGCCGGTCTCTCCCTCCCATCCACCTACCCACACAGCCCCGCCTAGTGTGCAGCATCCCCTCAGCACACACACAGCTACACGCTGCTGCCGAGCCGTTTTGGGGGCTTGGCCTAATCGCGGGAGGCGTGGCCACGCCCCCTTATGGAAAAAGTTGGGGAAATCTGCAGTGCTTGGTCCTTTACTGAGTCCCCAGCCCTGGCTCAGCTCCTCAGCCAGGGTCAATTCGAGGGGGGGGGGGGGGACTGTGGTCAGTGTCTTCACCCCCCCTCTCCCCCTCCCTTCCCACCTGTACAGGAACAGGCAGAGGCTGGGCAGTAACAGCAGCCTCTCTGCCTCACTGCAGCACAGCACACTGCAGCATGTGCTGTGCTGCCAACATGAGAGCTTATGCTTATGCACCGCGCTCCCTATGGTCCCGGGATGTCCCAGCCTGGCCACACCTCCTCCCAGTAATGCATCTGTGAAGGAGAGACAGACGGCAGCGGCTAGGACACAGCGAAGATAGGAGGACACATCACCCTGCGGTAGCAGGCTGTTTTTAAAGGAGATGTCGCCCACGTGGATCTGCAGGTAAATGCTCATCCGCACCATGGGGGCGCCAAAATATATTTTTTTCTACGCCCCCCAACCTAAAAATATTCCAGCGCCCCTGGAAAAGCTAACTTCAATATGCTGATATGGGCACTAAACGACATTGACTGGGAAATTTTGTTTCAAGGCAAGGTCACATCGGAAATGAGGGATGCTTTAAAATGGTTGCTTGAAAGCAATATTCACAAATTCATTCCCATGAGCAGTAAACGCAGGAGTATTAAGCACAAACCAATGTGGCTTAATAAGGAGGTAAAGAAAGCAATGGCTAATAAGAGGCGTGCTTTCAAAACATTTACACCTAATGGAGAGGAGGATTCATTCCGGTATTACAAGGAATGCAGTAATAAGTAATAAGAGCAGCTAAAATTGTAAACGAAAAGCAAATCGCTATAGAGAGTAAAACCAATCCTAAAAAGTTTTATAAATATATAAACAGTAAAAAGTTAAAGAAGGAGAATGTAGGCACATTAAAAGAAGAATTGGGAGCTTTGATAAATGACGACAAATTAAAAGCGGAAATATTGAAAACTTTTTTCCCCCAGTATTCACCATGGAGAGTGAGCCGGAGATAGTAGTGCATAGCGTCAGGGAAGGTAATAACTCATGGCTTGATGCTTGTTTAAGTGAGGAAGTATTCCTGGAGAGACTAAGCAAGGTAAAGATTAATAAATCACCAGGCACAGACGGTTTTCATCCGAGGGTTATTAGGGAGCTTAGGTCACAGCTAGCAAAAACCCTATACTTCATTTTCCATAGTTCAATTAGATCAGGTATGGTACCAAAGGATTGGCACATAGCTGAGGTAGTGCCTTTATTTAAAAAGGGAACAAAAGTAATCCTGGAAACTATAGACCAGTTAGTTTTATCTCTATAGTGGGTAAAATTTTGGAAGGCATTTTGAGGGATAGCATAGAGGAGCAACTACTGATCAACAAATTAAGGAAACTTGGTCTAGGATACACTATTTATAGATGGATAATTAATTGACTGGATAACAGAGTACAACGAGTAGTGGTCAATGGGATGTTTTCCAGCTGGGCACCAGTAGTCAGCGGAATACCACAAGGGTCCGTTCTTGGCCCACTGCTGTTCACTATATTTATCAATGATCTAGGAATAGGCCTGAAAAGCACAGTGTCAATCTTTGCATATGATACTAAACTGCGTAAGGTAATTAATTCAGAAGGCGACGTGGAGTCTCTACAGAATGACTTATTTAAACTTCAAATCTGGACGTCTAAATGGAGAATGAGGTTCAATATAGAAAAATGCAAAGTTATGCATTTTGGGACTAAAACACACTTGCATCCTACACTCTAGATGGGGAAAATATAGGGGTAACTATGATGGAAAAAGATTTGGGGGTGCTCATAGATAATAGGCTTAATAACAGTACACAATATCAAATTGCAGCAAAGAAGGCAAGTAAAGTGCTTGCGTGCATTAAACAGGGCATTGAGACAAGGGACAAGGATGTAATCCTGCCACTGTACAAATTATTGGTACATCCGCACCTGGAATTTTGTGTTCAGTTCTGGGCATTGTATTATAAAAAAGATATCGGGGAACTAGAAAGAGTTCAAAGAAGAGCTACTAAATTGATTAAAGAGTTAGAAACAGTGGAGTACGAGGAAAGGCTTACTAGGTTAAATATGTATACACTAGAAAAGAGGCGACTAAGAGGAGACATTATTAATACAGGTTGAGTATCCCTTATCCAAAATGCTTGGGACCAGAGGTATTTTGGATATCGGATTTTTCTGTATTTTGGAATAATTAGATACCATAAAGAGATATCATGGTGATGGGACCTAAGTCTAAGCACAGAATGCATTTATGTTACA
This sequence comes from Pseudophryne corroboree, assembly GCF_028390025.1. Classification (NCBI taxonomy): domain Eukaryota; kingdom Metazoa; phylum Chordata; class Amphibia; order Anura; family Myobatrachidae; genus Pseudophryne; species Pseudophryne corroboree. Next base: position 150,657,556 of record NC_086450.1, read on the forward strand.
TATACACCTTATACACACAGCCTGAAGGTGATTTTAGCCAATATTTTTTATAACTTTGTGCATTAAACAAAGTGTGTGTACATTCACACAATTCATTTATGTTTCATATACACCTTATACACACAGCCTGAAGGTCAATTAATACAATATTATTAATAACTTTGTGTATTAAACAAAGTTTGTGTACATTGAGCCATCAAAAAACAAAGGTTTTACTATCTCACTCTAACTCAAAAAAGTCCGTATTTCGGAATATTCCATATTTCGGAATATTTGGATATGGGATACTCAACCTGTATCTTCAAATATGTAAAGGGTCATTACAAGGAGCTAGCAGTGGATTTGTTTATTAAATGTAACTCTGTATAGGACGTATGGGCACTCGCTGAGGCTAGAGGAGAGAAAATTCCGTACACAACGTAGGAAAGGGTTCTTCACGGTAAGGGCAATTAAGATTTAGAACACCCTGCTGGAGAAGGTAATCATGGCGGACTCTGTAAATGCATTTAAAAGCAGATAGGACAAATTTCTAACTGGAAAATGTATCAGGGATATAGCATTGAACATATTGACATTAAATTATCTGGGAGTGGTAAGATTCATACAGTAGGTGTCAATTGACCATTACTCCAGCAGGCGCATTATAATATAAACAGATTAACACAGAATATAGGTTGAACCCGATGGGCATTTTGCCTCTTTTCAACCTTCACGGTCTATGTAACTATATAATAATAATAATAATAATAATAATAATAATAACCATCAGATAATAATAGGATATGAATTTATTCATGTCCTACTAAGCCTTTAACAGGTAAGGCCAGGTAAGGTAAGGACAGAACTACAGTATAATGGGTGTGTCTGCTGTTGGGATTGGGCAACTGATATGACCTATTGATAGAACCAGGGCAATGTCAATAGGATAAATATGAAATATGAAATTGAGGTTAGTTCACATATATTTTATAAACCAGGCTTGCAGGTTTATTGGTAACAGCTGTAACAGTGGTACACAGAGGTAGTTAAAGTAGCGCTAATTCAGGTAATATGTAGCACTAATCATCCTCATCTCTGGGGAGATATGTACTGCATGTCTGTGCAGTACTGTGGCACTCCATAACAATGGCGTGTGCCGGGTCATCCCACCAGAATATCCAATTACATCCCCACTGTACAACCCACTTTATTTCTCTAACGTTCTAGAGGATGCTGGGGTTCATTTAGTACCATGGAGTATAGACGGGTCCGCAGGAGCCTTCTGCACTTTAAGACTTTTTTACAGTGGGAACTGGCTCCTTCCTCTATGCCCCTCCTCCAGACCTCAGTTTAGAAAATGTGCCCGGTGAGACTGGACGCACGCTAGTGGAGCTCTACAGAGTTCTACTGGAAAAGTCTTTATTCGGTTTTTTTACATGGAAGCTGCTGGCAACAGCTTCCCTACTTCATGTGACTTAGGGGAGGAAGTAGGAACCAACTTCTCATTAAGTTTCATGGCTCTGCTTCCGCTGACAGGACACCATTAGCTCCTGAGGGGTACTGAACATAGCCCAACCCTGGCTAGCGCTCACTCCCACAGCACTGCCCCCACCCCCTAACACAGCCAGAAGTCAGAAGAGTGGTGAGTATATCACCGGAGACCTACAAGAGAGGGGCCCTCCGGTCATCGTTGGCAGCAAAAAGGTACAGCACAGCTGCGGAACGCTGTGCGAGCATTAGAGATGAGCGGGTTCGGTTCTCTGAGATCCGAACCCCCCCGAACTTCACCTATTTTACATGGTTCCGAGGCAGCCTTGGATCTTCCCGCCTTGCTCGGTTAACCCGATCGCGCCCGAACGTCATCATCCCGCTGTCGGATTCTCGCGAGATTCGTATTCTATATAAAGAGCCGCGCATCGCCGACATTTTCACTCATGCATTTGAGATTGAACGGAGAGGACGTGGCTGCATTCTCTCCCTGAAAAGCTCCGTAATCTGTGCTCAGTGTGCTGCAAATATCTGTGTTCAGTGTGCTGCAAATATCTGTGCTCAGTGTGCTGAAAATATCTATGTTCTATGCCTGAAAACGCTCCCTATCTGTGCTCAGTGTGCTGCAAATATCTGTGCTCAGTGTGCTGCATTGTGGGGACTGGGGACCACCAGTATATAATTATAGTAGTACAGTACAGTAGGCCATTACTGTATCTTGCAGCTCTTTGTCAAGTATACTATCCATATCTGTGCTGCATTATTGTGAGCAGTATATAGTAGGACAGTGCAGCATTTTGGTGACCAGCAGTATACATATAATACAGTACAGTAGGCCATTGCTGTATCTTGCAGCTCTGTGTCAAGTATACTATATCTGTGCTGCATTATTGTGAGCAGTATATAGTAGAACAGTGCAGCATTTTGGTGACCAGCAGTATACATATAGTACAGTACAGTAGGCCATTGCTGTATCTTGCAGCTCTGTGTCAAGTATACTATCTCTGTGCTGCATTATTGTGAGCAGTATATAGTAGGACAATGCAGCATTTTGGTGACCAGCAGTATACATATAGTACAGTACAGTAGGCCATTGCTGTATCTTGCAGCTCTGTGTCAAGTATACTATCTCTGTGCTGCATTATTGTGAGCAGTATATACAGTAGTAGGACAGTGCAGCATTTTGGTGACCAGCAGTATACATATAGTACAGTACAGTAGGCCATTGCTGTATCTTGCAGCTCTGTGTCAAGTATACTATCTCCGTGCTGCATTATTGTGAGCAGTATATAGTAGGACAGTGCAGCATTTTGGTGACCAGCAGTATACATATAGTACAGTACAGTAGGCCATTGCTGTATCTTGCAGCTCTGTGTCAAGTATACTATTTCTGTGCTGCATTATTGTGAGCAGTATATAGTAGGACAGTGCAGCATTTTGGTGACCAGCAGTATACATATAGTACAGTACAGTAGGCCATTGCTGTATCTTGCAGCTCTGTGTCACTTTTAGTATACTGATCAGTGCTCAATATCTGCTGCATTGTTGTGACCAGTATGTATACTGTGCTGTGCAACGTGTGTTATACACCTGGTGATGTTATACATCCTGTAATCTGTACTGAGCGATGTGTGAGATACACCTGGGTATTATAAACCCTGTATACTGTACTGTGCAACGTTTGTGATACACCTGGTGATTAATTATACACCCTGTATACTGTACTGAGCGATGTGTGAGATACACCTTGGGATTATACACCCTATATACTGTACTCTGTGATGTGTGAGATACACCTGGGGATTATACACCCTATACACTGTACTGTGTGATGTGTGTGATACACCTGGTAATTAATTATACACCCTGTATACTGTACTGTGCGACGTGTGTTATACACCTGGTGATTATACATCCTGTAATATGTACTAAGCGATGTGTGAGATACACCTGGGGATTATACACCCTATATACTGTACTGTGTGATGTGTGAGATACTCCTGGGGATTATACACCCTATATTATTATTATTATTATTATTATTATCCTTTATTTATATGGCGCCACAAGGGTTCTGCAGCGCCCAATTACAGAGTACATAAATAATCAAACAGGAAAACAGCAACTTACAGTTGATGACAGTATAGGACAAGTACACGGTAAATAAACATAGTTACATCAGCAGATGACACTGGAATAAGTATCAGGTGGCAGAAGACTCCTGGATGTGGTACAGTTGAAGACTATTAAAGTAAGACAAAGGATAAGCACATGAGGGAAGAGGGCCCTGCTCGTGAGAGCTTACAATCTAAAGGGAAGGGGTAGACAGACAGGGGTGACACAGTTGGGGTACATAGAGAACGTGGAACAGAGGGTTAGGATGAGATTTGGCTGGGTTTGGTGAAGAAGTGGACCCCAGAAGGCACAAGTCAATACTTAACATTGCAACATTTTACTGGGGTATGCAGGAGAAAATTAAAAATAGGAAAAAAAAAAAAAAGAATCGATAACTTCTACCGCTTTCAAAAAGGTCAAGGGAAGATGAAATAATGGACAACTACCTCATGGAAGCCAGATACAGTATACCAAACAGTACTTAGCAGAGTTAGGAATGAGTGCTTATGAAATACAGTAACATTTTGTCATAATATTTCAGAAACTGCATGGCTGGTCTCTTGCACTCTTTTGCTCTAATACACCACCTGCTTTAGGATTTAGATTCAAAAACATTATGTCTCCATAATCCCAAAAATGTCAGTCTTCTTGGAAAGTGGTTTGTTCCTTTGTAAGGGAAAGAGAACAAACGTTCTCAAACAACGGTTTCTCAATTTATTTTCCTCTGGGAAGGGATTGTGGATTCGCAGGAATATCTGAGCATTTCTGTAATCAGAAAGCAGCGACTTTCTACAAATGTTTACATTAGATTACGTTTGGAAAAAAAAAAGTATAGAATCCAATTTAGGATATCTTCACCAAATCGTAGACATAAATATGGAAATCGTCATCAAACTTAATGAAGTACACAGATGGTTTGCTTCAACTTGATGAATAACCATGGCAGTCCTTTTTGAGCCATCTTCTTTGGCATATTCCACTTGCTTGCCCACCAGGCTGTCACCAACCTCCCCTGGTTCTCTTTCAGATGGAGGGGAATCATTTGAGTCTGGCATGATCCGAAGATCTCCTTCTTTATAGTCATCTAAAAGTTGATACATATATAAGACTGGGTCCTTTTCATAGGTTATATAATAATAAAACCATGTGTACACAATAGGTGTTCGTGCTAATACCATCCCTCACCACTCATCCTTGGAACCATCCTCTGTTTCAAACATATGCTCCAATGCTTTACCAATCATTGTGTCAGCCAAATGGGCATCACTGATTCGGGATGAGGCAACTCTGTCTGGTAGAACTTCAAGAGCAGACACCCTTTCATCCTTGTGAAGCTCAAGTCCATAGACACAATCAAATCCATCATACTTTATAAGATAGAGGGAGGGATTCACTGGTACTTGATCCAGAACTGTTCCTTTCCAATGGGTTATTGGCGCATTGCCCTCTTTCCACCCATGCTGTATTCTACAGCCTACAATATTTCGCCTTGGCTGGGAGATTGGTTTACTTGGTCCCATATTGTTTCGATGTTTCTCATGAGATGTTTGGGGCCAATTTTTTTAAGTGCCATCCTGTCTGACACTGCAGTGCCACTCCTAGATAGGCCAGGTGTTTGTGTCGCCCTCTTGGGTCATTTAGCTTAGTCATCCAGCGACCTCGGTGCAAATTTTAGGACTAAAAATAGTATTGTGAGGTGTGAGGTGTTCAGAATAGACTGGAAATGAGTGGAAATTGTGGTTATTGAAGGTAATAATACCTTAGGATCAAAATTACCCCCAAATTCTATGATTGAACCTGTTTTTGAGGGGTTTTTGAAAAAAAACACCCGACTCCAAAACACACCCGAATCCGACAAAAAAATTTCAGGGAGGTTTTGCCAAAATGCGTCCGAATCCAAAACACGGCCGCGGAACCGAATCCAAAACCAAAACACAAAACACAAAAAATTTCTGGTGCACATCTCTAGCGAGCATGCATCTCAAAACACAAAGCCCTTCACAACACAGGGTGCAGGGCACAGAGGGGGGCGCCCTGAGCTGCATGGAAAATCCTGACTCTTGCTGGCAAAACGGTAAATACATGTATAGCCTCTGATTTACAAACCCCAGCCAGTATATAAATCATTGTTGCTGAGGCAGGATCGCCATTACAGGGGGCGGGACATCTCCTCAGACTTGCCAGACACTCACTCAGCGCCATTTTCTCCTGCAGATCACAGAGAGAAGCTGACAGACACTGTTTCCTCCTCATAACAGCGCTGAAACAAGTACCAGGGTGTTATTGAGAGGGGGGGAGTGTTTATTACATTAGGTGAGCGTGCCTAAAATTGAAATAAAGCCCTGAAGGTTTTGTATAATAAATATACATATACAATTCTCTTCATATAGGGCGCAGTGTGTGAACTGGCAAATCTCTCTGCGTTTCTCTGACAGATTTTAGTGTGGGTCTGTCACCGATAGCTCCCCTGTGTGATTGTGGTGTGAAAGTGCACATTTGTGACATGTCAGACCATAGAGAGAGCTCTTCCCCTGAGGAAACCATTTTAGATACGCAGGAGTGTAATGTGGTGCCCCTTGTCTCACAGGAGGAGCCAGAGTGGGTGAGAAAATTACAAAGTAAAATGTCAAAGCTTTCTAGAAAATTCTCTGAGTCTGAACAACAGACAAAATACTGGAGAAAGTCAGTGGTGGATGTACTATTTGCTGATCCCTCCACGTCATCCACACAGGACCCCTCAAGTTCCCAAAAGAGGACACTTGCGCAGATTATGCAAGGTGACACAGATTCCGACACAGGTGTCGACACTGGGGATTTGAGAGGGGTGGACCCCAAGTTAGCAAAAAGCATTCAATGTATGATAATTGCTATTAGGGAGGTGTTAGAGATTACAGAAACAACACCTAACCTGAGGAAAAGGCTTATTTTAATTTAATTAAGAAACCGGTGATAACTTTTCCTCCTTCAAAGGAATTGAATACATTCTTTGAAAAATCCTGGTCTAACCTAGAAAAGAAATTTCATATTCCTAGAAGAATACGTTTAGCGTACTCCTTTCCTGAAGAAGACAGGAAACGATGGGAGTCACCCCCCTTGGTAGACACCTCAGTTTCTAGGTTGTCTAAGAAAATCATTTTACCTGCCCCAGGGTCGGCTTCATTAATGGAGCCTGCTGACCGTACGTTAGAGACGACCTTAAAATCCCATTATATGGCTACCGGAACGTTACTCAGGCCCACCATTGCTTGTACATGGGTAGGTAACGCTATTCAAAAAAGGTCAGACAACTTGCTAGCAAATATAGACACAGTTGATAAAGATGATATGGTCTTAACTCTCAGTCACATAAAGGATTCTGCATGATACTTGGTGGAAGCTATAAAGGATATTGGTTTATTAGGATTAAAATCCTCAGCTATGGCGATTTCAGCTCGCAGAGCACTGTGGATTCGCCAATGGAATGCAGATTCAGAATCAAAAAGGAATATTGAAGCGCTCCCCTACAATGGTGAGGCACTATTTGGGAACCAGCTGGATGCCATGATTTCAACGACTACCTCAGGTAAATCACCATTTCTTACTTATGCAGCGGCACCTCCAAAGAAAGCATATTATTTGCATCCGATGCAGTCCTTTTGGCCCAACAAACACAAAAAAGCCAAAGGTACCCCCTTCTTCGCAGGAAGAGGGGGGGAAGAGGTAGGAAACCTACAACAGCATCAGGATCGCAGGAGCAAAAGTCAGCCGCTGCTTCTGCTAAAACCACAGCATGATGCTGGGGCTCCTCTGCGGGAGTCCACGCAGGTGGGGCGCGTCTAAAACTCTTCAGTCAGATCTGGGTACAATCAGATCTGGATCCTTGGATACAGTGCCGTAACTAGACATTTTAGCGCTGTGTGCAAGAAATGGCATCGGTGCCCCCCCTTAACGCAAACCGGCGGCAGTGCGCACCTTAGGCGCGCGCAAAAAATATGGGGGCATGGCTTCACGGGAAAGGGATGTGGCCACAAAATAATACCAATTCATATAATGGTGCACAGTAGTCTCCATTATTCATATTACTCCGCACAGTAGCGCCACTACACCAGGTAGAGCCCCCTTTACACACTACGGCAGACAGTGTCCTCTTTTTACACATTACGGCAGACAGCATCCTCCTACTACACATTACGACAGACAGCGTCCCCTTTTTTACATATTGCGGTAGACAGAGTCCCCTTTTTACACATTACGGCAGACAGCGTCCCCCTTTTTTACACATTACGGCAGGCAGCGTCCCTTTTTTTTTTTTTTACACATTACGGCAGACAGCGTCCCCTTTTTACACATTATGGCAGACAGCGTCTCCCTTTTTTACACATTACGGCAGACAGCGTCCCCTTTTTTCACATTACGGCAGACAGCGTCCCCTTTTTTCACATTACGGCAGACAGCGTCCCCTTTTTTCACATTATGGCACACAGCGTCTCCTTTTTTCACATTATGGCAGACAGCGTCCCCTTTTTTACACATTACGGCAGACAGCGTCCCCCTTTTTTACACATTACGACAGACAGCGTCCCCTTTTTTACACATTATTGCAGACACACTATACACACAAACATATACGCTGTACATACACTTTACATACACACATACACTGTGTGTACATACATATACACTGTTGTTAGGGTCTCCTGCCCTGTGCTGCCACGTCGTCATGGCAACCGGGAGACAAGTGCTAGCGGAGTAACCTGAGCGCAGCTGATACTCCGGTTCGGGTCTTTTGCTGTGCAGTGGTTATAGGCTCTGTGCACGGCAGGGGATCCGGTGCTGGTTTTTGTGCTCACAGTCTGTGAGGTCTGAGTGGGGCGTGGACAGCACCTGCTTTATAAGGCCTCTTCTCAGGGTAAGCAGATGCTGCTGAATCTTTGTTGGTTAGTCAGTTCATGAAAGTTAGCCAGTAATGTGTAGCTTTGTATTTGTTTGTTGCTTACTGCAAATAGGCCTGGGGATTTGGTATTACACTCTGCCAATCCAGACCTAGCAGTAAGACTGGAGTCAGTCGTTTAGCTTGCTGGGGTTCTGTTACTACTCTGTGAACTTAGCAAGTTTGTGGCTGTATTCTAAGACTTGCCTGTCTAATCCTGTCTCACTGTGCTAGGTGTCAGGGGTCAGTTTAGTGGCAGTAAGCTGAACCTGTGCACTGCAAGTGAGAATTAGGATTGTGGAGACTCTCCTTGTGTCTATCATTCCATCTCTGACCAAGGAGTTTACTGCCACACCCGTTGGTAACCCTTTAGGGTTTTGCTGTTGCCCTTAGCAACAGCATTTCGGGTTCTCTACGTATTAAAACACAACATCTTGCTTTTCCCATCTGAGCAGTTCTAATACAAGGGAGATACCCAGTTCCTTAGCCTCTGGGCTTCTCTGTTCACTTTGTGTGTATTTTGTTACCCTATCACCTTCTGTGTACGTTATGTCATATTCCCCAGTCTGTCTGTGAGTCCATTTGTTTTGCATAACAGTTCAAACACCAGTACATTCCTGCAGGCACTGGAGTGCATAACAGTTCTGACACCAGTACTTTCCTGCAGGCACTGGTGTGCATAACAACTGTACACACATTCATATAAACTGTACATACACATATAATGTACATACATAGACAATGTGCTTACATACACATACATACATAGGCGGATCCATGGGGAGGCACTCGGGCCCGTGCCTCCCCTGTCATTTCTGACTTTCCCAGCGCTTCCTCCTCCACTTCCTTTACCACCATGCTAGATGCAGTCAAACTCAGATCAGCTTTGAGAAGGCGGCCCGTGTGATTGTGACAGGGCTGTCCTGCAGATGTCTTATGCTGCTTGTTGGAGAGCCAGCTTGCCGCTTCTGCTAATTAAAGATGGGCAGTTCGTGTCCTGCAAGGTATGCTGCACCTGCCACCACCAACTAAAAACTTTAATAATTATATTGTGCTGGGTGCCTTTCAGGCTCCCATAATAATGGAACCAGTGACCAACATTTCAAGGCCCAATCAGCTTTTTCATCAGGGTGAAATACTGGCAATAAACCAGCAGGGATGTGCTCCTACAGCCAGTCATTACCTGATGGTGTATTCTGTAAGGCCACACCCCCTGTGATACCACACCCCTTATCTGGGAGCACGTGGGCCTTAGGTGCATGTAAATATAACTATTACCATTCCCCTATCATGGTGCCCCTCCTTTCATTTTCTTCTGGATCCGCCCATGCATACATAGATACATACTGTAGCACCATAGAGCTTATTCTTATTAGGTGAGCGTGCCTAATATTGAAATAAAGCGCTGAACTTATTATTGAAATAAAGCGCTGAACTTATTCTGGTCCCTCTCACTATCTCCTCTCTACCTCTTCCCCCGGAGCCCCAATCAGCCCGACATCTAGCCCAGCAGGACAACAATAACCTTAACCTGGGCACCAATCAGAGGGGACTTCGGGACCTGCAGGCCAGTACAGGGACAACAATAACTTTCCCTGGGAACACACAGGACCCACAGCACAGCACTAGCCCCAGCCACCTGATGCTGCTGGCTTGCAGAGAACATAAAGACACGAAGACAGCTTACTGAAGCCGGGAGCAGTGCGCAACACTTGGAAGTGGAACATTCATCTCAGCGGCGGGTGCTTGAAAGAGATCGCAGCAGCTGCACCCCCAGCGCATTTGTGCTGTGTGCGGCGCACACTTCGCCTATAGGTAGTTACGGCCCTGCTTGGATAATACAAATAGTATCCCAAGGTTACAAGTTAGAGTTTCAAGATCTCCCCCATGCCGATTTTTCAAATCTGCCTTACCAGTTTCTGTTCAAGACAGAAGAAATAAAACGGAATCAATACAGAAATTATGCCAGGACGAGGTAATTACCTTAGTCCCTTGCCTACAACAGGAAAAAGGATTTTATTCAAGCCTGTTTGTGGTACCGAAACCGGACGGCTCGGTCAGACCGATTTTAAACCTAAAATCATTGAATCTTTACCTAAAAAGGTTCAAATTCAAGATGGAGTCCCTGAGAGCAGTAATCTCCAGCTTGGAGGAGAAGGAATTTATGGTGTCGATGGACATCAAGGATGCTTACTTGCATGTTCCCATTTACCCTCCACATCAAGCATACCTGATGTTTGCGTTTCAGGACTGCCACTACCAGTTCCAGACATTGCCATTCGGGCTCTCCACAGCACCGAGAGTATTCACCAAGGTGATGGCAGAGATGATGGTTCACCTTCACAAGAAAGGAGTCAACATAATTCCTTACCTGGATGATCTCCTGATAAAAGTGAGATCCAGGGAGAAGTTAGTGCAGAACATTGCACTATCCCTGATGGTGCTTCAACAGCACGGTTGGATCATAAACTTTCCAAAATCACAGTTGGAACCGACGATGAGATTATCATTTCTGGGAATGATACTGGACACCGAGGTAAAGAAAGTATTTCTACCGGTGGAAAAGGCTCTGGAAATCCAGAAGATGGTCAAACAAATTTTGAAACCAGCACGTGTGTCGATTCATCAGTGCATCCGCCCAGTGGCGTAAATTCGTCCCAGTTGCCCAGAGGCAAGATAAATATTGGTGCCCACCAATTTCCTATATTAAGATAAGTGTGTGTGTGTGTGTGTGTGTGTGTGTGTGTGTGTGTGTGTGTGTGTGTGTAGTGTTTTGAAAAAAATGTACAGTGGGGATTGAAAGTTTGGGCACCCCAGGCAAAAATTTATTTTAATGTGCAAAAAGAAGGCAAGGAAAGATGGAAAAATCTCCAAAAGGCATCAAATTACAGATTAGACATTCTTATAACATGTAAAAAAAAGTTTGATTTTTTTTCCATAATTTACACTTTCAAAAGTTTGGGCACCCTGCAGAGTTAATACCTTGTACTGCCCCCTTTGGCAAGTATCACAGCTTGTAAACACTTTTTGTAGCCAGCCAAGAGTCTTTCAATTCTTGTTTGAGGTATCTTCGCCCATTCTTCCTTACAAAAGTCTTCCAGTTCTTTGAGATTCCTGGGCTGTCTGTGATGCACTGCTCTTTTAAGGTCTATCCATAGATTTCCAATTATGTTGAGGTCAGAAGATTGTGAAGGCCATGGCAAAATCTTCAGTTTACGCCTCTTGATGTAATCCACCGTGGATTTTGAGGTGTGTTTTGGATTAGTATCCATTTGTAGGAGCCAGCCTCTCTTTAACTTCAGCTTTTTCACAGATGGCATCAAGTTAGGGTCCAAAATTTGCTGGACTCTTATTGAATCCATTTTTCCTTCTACTCGTGAAATGTTCCCTGTGACACTGGCTGAAATACAACCCCAAAGCATGATTGATCCACCCCAATGCTTAACAGTTGGACAGAGGTTCTTTTCATTAAATTCTGTGCTTTTCCTTCTCCATACGTACCTTTGCTCATTCTGGCCAAAAAGTTATATTTTAACCTCATCGGTCCACAGAACTTTTCTCCAAAATGCATCAGGCTTGTCTATATGTTCATTTGCAAACTTCAAATGCTGATTTTTGTGGTGAGGACGTAGAAGAGGTTTTCTTCTGATGACTCTTCCATGAAGACCATATTTGTACAAGTATCTCTTTATAGTTGAATAGTTTACCACAACTCCAGTGTCTGCCAGATCTTCCTGGAGGGATCGTGCAGTCAAACGTGGATTTTGACTTGCTTTTCTCACAATCCTGCAGTCCTGTCTGATATTTTTCTTGGTCTTCCAGATCTTGCTTTAACTTCCACTGTTCCTGATGACTGACATTTCTTAATTACATTCCAAACAGAGGATATGGGCATCTGATAACGCTTTGCTATCTTCTTATAGCCTTCTCCTGCTTTGTGAGCGTCAACTATTCTCATTTTCAGTGTTCTACACAACTGCTTAGAGGAACCCATGGTGCTGATTGTTGGAGCAAGGACAGATGAGTCTGGGCTTTTAAAACCTTGGAGATTGACATCACCTGGTCTTTCCAGATGATGATTGAGAACAATCCATGACACTGCCAGGTCTCAGCTGTCCAAAGGGGGCAGTACAAGGAATTAACTCTGCAGGGTGCCCAAACTTTTGCAGACGCCATTTTTTGTTTTCTGTTCTTTTGAAAGTGTAAATGGAAATAAAATCAAACTTTTTTTGACATGTTATAAGAATGTCTAATCTGTAATTTGATGCCTTTTGGAGATTTTTCCATCTTTCCTTGGCTTCTTTTTGCACATTAAAATGAATTTTTGCCTGGGGTGCCCAAACTTTCAATCCCCACTGTATATACTGTATTTATACATGTAATTGTCTTTTATTTTAAATCACACATTTCTTAGCAGGATTAGGACCCCTGATCTGTTACACTAACAGCAGACACTTTACTGATGGCGTTATTTGCTCCTGTAGAGGAAGCATGAGAATTCTTACTATATGAAGTTACGTGTGATTGTCAGAGAAGTATCTTCATATAGTTAACATTCTCATATTTCCTATACGGGAGCAAACAGCTTCATCAGTAAGGTGTCTGCTTCCAGTGTAATAGGTTGTGGTTTCTAATCCTGGGTGTGAAACTTGTAAAATGTGTATATTCAGTATAATAAAGAGGGGGTGATTTGTAAGGTGCAGGGACCAGTGAGGAAGTCGGCCACTGAAAAGACAGTAACAGCTATCAATTAACTTAATTAAATGGTGTCACAGAATGGGAGGAGAGGTGCCCCCTTTAGAGCTGGAGCCCGGCGGCAGATGACTCCGTTGCCTCCCAGAGTTCTGCCTCTGCATCCGCCTGCTGGGGAAGATGGTAGCAGTATGGCTGATTCCATGCCAGGGTGTTCAAGTGGGATCTACTGGACAAGTGGTCCAGATCGCATCTACACATGCACCAGAGGATACTCCTGTCGACAAAAGCGAGAATCTCGCTCCTGTGGTGGCTACGCAGTTCCCACCTCTTAGAGGGATGCAGGTTCGGGATTCAAGGCTGGATACTAGTGACCATGAATGCAAGTCTCCGAGGTTGGGGAGCAGCCACACAAGGGTTAAACCTTCCAAGGAAGATGGTCAAGTCAAGAAACACTTCTTCACATAAACATTCTGGAGTTGAGAACTGTTTACAACAGCCTTCTACAAGCGGTGCATCTTCTTCAAGATCGTCCCATACAGATCCAGTCAAACAATGTAACAGCAGTGGAGTACATAAACCGTCAGGGCGGAACGAAAAGCAGAGCCCGCAATGGCAGAGGTTACAAAAATACTCCTCTGGGAAGAAAGACATGCAAGAGCTCTGTCAGCAATCTTCATTCTGGGAGTGGACAACTGGGAAGTGGACTTCCTTAGCAGACACGATCTCCATCCAGTAGAATGGAGCCTCCACCAAAAAATCTTTGCAGAGGTAGCAAGTCGTTGGGGCGTTCCTCAAGTAGACATGATGGCATCTCATCTCAACAAGAAGCTTCAGAAATATTGTTCCAGGTCGAGAGACCCACAATCAATAGCAGTGGATGCACTGGTGACCCAGTGGGAGTTCCAGTCGGTGTATGTGTTCCCTCCACTTCCACTAATACCAAAAATTCTCAAGATCATAAGAAGAGCAAAAGTTTGGGCGATCCTCATTGTGCCAGACTGGCCAAGGAGGGCTTGGTATCCAGAGCTTCAGGAGTTACTGATAGAAGTTCCTCGGCCTCTTCCACTTCACGAGGACCTGCTTCAGCAGGGGCCGTTTGTATATCAAGACTTACCGCGGCTATGTTTGACGGCATGGCTGTTGAGCACCAGATCCTAGCCCAAAAGGGTATTCCCAACAAGTCATTCCCACAATTATTCAGGCCAGGAAAGGAGTAACGTCTAGACATTACCATCGTATTTGGAGAAAATATGTATCTTGGGGTGAATCCAAGAATTCTCCAACGGTGGAGTTTCAATTAGGACGTCTTCTCCTATTTCTACAGGCTGGTGTGGATGAAGGCTTAAGATTGGGATCTATCAAGGTCCAAATTTCGGCCTTGTCCATTTTTTTTCAGAAACAGTTGGCTTCCCTTCCTGAGGTTCAAATGTTCGTGAAGGGGGTTCTACGCATCCAATCACCATTTGTGCCTCCTACGGCACCATGGGATCTTAACGTGATGTTGCAGTTCCTTCAATCAGATTGGTTTGAACCTCTGCAAGAGGTTGAGTTAAAGTTTCTCACTTGGAAAGTGGTCATGCTGTTGACCTTGACATCTGCAAGGCGAATGTCTGAGTTAGGGGCCTTGTCTCACAAGAGCCTTTATTTGATCTTTCATGAAGATAGGGCTGAACTAAAAATGCGTCAACAATTTCTTCCAAAGGTTGTGTCTCCTTTCCATATGAACCAACCTATTGTGGTGCCAGTGGCTACTGACACCTCAGCTATTTCAAAGTCCTTGGATGTGGTCAAAGCTTTGAAGACTTATGTCACGAGAACAGCTCGTATAATGAAAACAGAAGCATTGTTTATCCTGTATGAGCCCAACAAGATTGGGTGTCCTGCTTCTGAGCAGACGATTGCACGCTGGATCAGAAGTAAGATTCAGCATGCTCATTCCACGGCAGGATTGCCGATACCGAGTTCGGTAAAGGCCCACTCTACGAGGTAAGTGGGTTCTTCCTGGGCGGCTGCCCGGGGTGTCTCGGCTTTACAGCTATGCCGAGCAGCTTCTTGGTCAGGGGCAAACACGTTTGCTAAGTTTTACAAGTTTGACACCTTGGCTGCTGATGACCTTAAATTTGGTCAGTCAGTTCTGCAGGAACATCCGCACTCTCCCACCCGTACTGGGAGCTTTGGTACATCCCCATGGTACTAAATGAACCCCAGCATCCTCTAGGACGTTAGAGAAAATAGGAGTTTAATATACCTACCGGTAAATCCTTTTCTCGTAGTCCGTAGAGGATGCTGGGCGCCCGCCCAGTGCTCCTTTTTTTCCTGCATTATATTTTTTCTTCTTACACAATTATCACGTGTTAAGTTGTTATTCAGCAGTTGCTGTAAAGTTATTCATGCTTGTTGGCATGTTTTGAGTTGTATGCCATGTTGTGCGGCATGGTTGAACGGTGTGAGCTGGTGTGAATCTCGCCACTAGCTTAAAGTAAATCCTTCCCTCGAAGTTTGTCCGTCTCCTCGGGCACAGTTCCTATACTGAGGTCTGGAGGAGGGGCATAGAGGGAGGAGCCAGTTCACAATGTAAAAAAGTCTTAAAGTGCCGAAGGCTCCTGCGGACCCGTCTATACATCATGGTACTAAATGGACCCCAGCATCCTTTACGGACTACGAGAAAAGGATTTACCGGTAGGTATATTAAAATCCTATTTTTTTACCATTGTTGTTTACAATTGTGTAGCACAATGGAATTTGTTGTGCTATATAAGAAACTGTTAGTACATAATAAAGAAATAAATAATTAAGACAGTGTAAGACTACACTCCCTCTAACAGGGCCCAATCACCTCTGAACACTTTACTCCAATTGAGGCTCCTGGTCTGCTCTTGCAGTGGATCCATGTACTGGACTCCCCATGCTAAGAAGATGCTCTAAATCTTTTCAGTGTGAGGGTACCATGAGACTAGAGTGGCACTGTCTGTGCCCCTACACAAATTTTAGTATGTTGTCCTGCAATGCATACACTTGTCCCTGGACCTTAGAGGCATAAAGAATTGACATCATGAGGTAATCACTGTGGCAACCAAAAGAGAAATACGTATATTTGTAATTGCTCAGGGGATTGCCTGATGCCTGGAAACTAATTACACTTGCACACTCTATTCATGGGCTGCAGAGGATGTAATCAGGGACAGACTGGGGAGTCCATCCTGCCCTGGCATATGTGCGCGCACAGTGTAAAAGGCGCGTGGGCACTGCAAATGGGGCGTGTTATGAGTCAGGGGGCGTGGACTTACCGCACGCCCTTACATTGCTTGGCAATGGGCAGCGGCGGCAGCAGGGGACAAACCAGAGAGCCAAAATCTGTGCTGAGCACAGCCTTCCCGGCTCTCTGTGGATCGGACTAGCCCACCAGCTCATCTGCACTTCTGGTATTAGCCAGAAGTGCCAGATGGCCAGTCCAGCTCTGGATGTAATTATCTGTCCAGCACTGTAGCAGGGCTCTGTATTGGCCCCATTTCCAAACACATGATGTCATTACTTCAGACCAAATGGGGCTTTGCCGTCAAGACAAATGGAGGGAATGGGTTATCCATATGGGGCATGGTCACATCTTGTCAAATGGAAAATACTATGTGCACTTGCAAAGGGTGATAATTGTCTTCCTCAGTAGTTGGCACACCTTGAACAAGCCCAAGCTTAGAACTAACCCGCTATTATGGCACCCCTGTTGCCACCAGGGCCAGTAACATATTTCTTGGGGCCCAGTACTCTGACATCTCTGCCCCCCTCCCTCAATATGCACACACACGCACGCACGCATGCACACACATACACATATCTACATACACACATTAGCTCTGGCTGCAGAGGTGGGTTTTTGCTGGTGACAGTGAGCTGTGAGTGTTCAAATTATTTATTTAGATTTTTACTACAATGATTACATTAGATAAACAGTGTGGTGAGGGTGCCAAGACCTAGGAGGGACTCACCATAGCCAGGGTGTCTTGTGTCTGCAGGGACACTGGGTGGCTGTGGGTGGCTGCTGTTGCAGTGTATCCATTGGAAGGTGTTTTTCCTGCTGGGCACAGGGCTGCTCTCCAGAAGACTAACTAGGGTTGATGGCTGCCAGGGCAGATTAAAAAAATGTTGCCCCTTCTCCCCCAACTTACCAGGAACCCCCGCACATACAGTACTTTCACATAGCCCAGAAAATACTGCCAGGATGCATACACCAGACACAAGACAAATGTCTGTCCTGTCAGAAGCCCTGACATTCAGAGCAAGGTGCCTATAGTCAGGTTGGACAAACCATTCTCTGGAGGGTGACAGCACCAGATGGGATGCAGCTGTTGATGGGAACCATCAAAGCAAGAGACACATAGAGCAGATAGAGAGAGAGAGGGATAGAGACCAGGGGCAGAGAGAGAGAGGGAGAGACTAGGGACAGCGAGACAGGGAGAGACTGGGGCAGAGAAAGGGAGAGACCAGTGGCAGAGAGAGAGATGGAAAGAGAGAGAGACATACCAGGGGCAGAGACAGAGGGTGAGAAAGGAAAGGGACAGAGAGAGAGACAGACCAGGGAAAGAGATGGAGGGAGATACCAGGGGAGAGGAATAGAGAGGAAGAAAGAGAGAGACAAGGGCAGAAAGAGACAGAGAGAAAGACTCAGACCAGGGTCAGAGAGAGGGAGAGAGAGAGAGAGAGAGAGAGAGAGACTCGGTGCAGGGACAGAGAGAGAAAGAGACTTAGACCAGAGGCAAAGAGAGAGAGACTATGGAGAGAGAGAGAGACAGAGAGAGAGAGAGAGAGAGAGAGAGAGAAAGACAGACAGACCTGGGTTAGAGAGAGTAAGAGACCAGGGGCAGAGAGAGAGACTAGGGAGAGAGAGAGAGAAAGGTGAGGGAGAGAATCAGACAGACAGACCAGGGGTAGAGAAAGAGAGGGAAATATGAGTGTTTAGACACTTTCTATTCACTAGAAGGGAAGGGGAGAGACCAGGGGCAGCGAGAGAGGGAGAGAGAGTCCAGGGGCAGAGAGAGAGGCAAATGTCAGAGAAAGAGTGAGAGAAAGACCAAGTGCAGAGAGAGTGAGTCTCAGACCAGAGGCATAGAAAGAGGACAAGACCCAGACAAGGGGCATAGCGAAAGAGACACTCAGACCAGGGGCAGAGAGAGAGAGAGAGAGACTCAGTGCAGGGGCAGAGAGAGAGAGAGACTCAGTGCAGGGGCAGAGAGAGAGAGACTCAGTGCAGGGGCAGAGAGAGAGAGAGACTCAGTGCAGGGACAGAGAGAGAGACAGACAGACAGACCAGGGTTAGAGAGAGTGAGAGACCAGGGGCAGAGAGTGAGAGAGACTTAGACCAGGGGCAGGGAGAAAAAGACTAGGGAGAGAAAGAAAGAAAGAGAGAGAGAGAGAGAGAGAGAGAGATACCAGGTGCAGAGAGAGAGAGACACTAGGGAGAGAGAGAGAGAGAGAGAGAGAGGGAGAGAGAGAGAGGGAGATAGAGAGCCAGACAGATAGACCAGGGGTAGAAAGAGAGGGAGTGACCAGTGTTCAGACACTTTCTGTTCACTAGTGAGGCTGACCACCTCACACTGCTCCAGGGAAAATGTTCTTTACTCATCCAAGCACCCAGATCCATTTTAATACTAGCTGGGACTCCTACCTCTGGCTGCTACTGCTGGGGATGAAACAGCTTATCCTGCTGAAGCCATGTAGTCTGTTTTCCTCAGTCTGAAATGACCTTCGGAGAGAACAGTATCCAACTAATCCAATCTCCTGAGCTGCTGATTTCAAGAAAATAGCTCCTGCACTGTTTAGAGGCTGGCTGCCATTCACCCTCTGCTCTTTCTGCTGGCACATTGCAGGTGCACTGTATGATGGGGTAGAGGGTGATCATGATCCCATGGATCAGCTCCGGTCAGCACCCCCTATACCTTGGCGCCTAGGCCACGCACCCTGCTCACACTTTCTTCTTCTGCTTTCTCTGCTCCTCAGGGGCAGATAGAGACAGGGAAGGACAAGTGTAGCATCATGACGTCAGCAACAGAGCTGCAGCCACAGGGACTGGACCAAGTCACAGGGTAACGGGGGAAGGTGGTTGCTGCCTGTTATTTCTTCCTTTAGTTAATTAACAACTGGGTGGGCGGAACAAACAGTGTAAAAACTATTAAAAGGTGTAGTGGCCCTTTTTTTTTGTGCCCCTGATCCTCTGTCCCCACTGAACCTTGTAAGTGTAATAAGAGTATCCCACCAGCATGATAATGAGCACATCATGGAGACTCCTTAAGATGCTCCAGGTAACTCTACAAGCTGCAGGATGTTCCAGGCATCTCTGCAGCAGCACTACTAGCTACAGGTGCCATTCCAGAACATACAGTAACAATGGATGACTGACCTGTAAGAGAGATCATAATGTGCAAACTTAGAAAGTGGTCACCATGCTCTGCCTCCTGTATTTATTAGTGTGCAGTGAGGTAACCCAAAAGCTTAAAGTTACTCCTGGAGCAACTCTACTCTCTCCTCTTCTACTGCTTTGCACACTTCTCTTGATGCTGCCTTTTGGTGTAGCAGCTGGATGGAAGTGGGGGACAGATTAGACATAGACAAACTCAGCCCACCCCCCTCTGCAGCCTTATGCCCAGCACTCAGCCCATCTCCAGCCATATCAGCAAGATGCTATGAATTGCAATGAAAAAACTAATGGGTACATTTACTAAGCAGTGATAAAAGCGGAGAAGTGAGCCAGTGGAGAAGTGGCCCATGGCAACCAATCAGCACTGAAGTAACATCTATAATTTGCATACTATAAAATGATACAGAGCTGCTGATTGGTTGATGGGGAAATATTTCCACTGGCTCACTTCTCCGCTCTTATCACTGCTTACTAAATGTACCCCTTAGTAGTCAAGAGCCAGCCAGCGGAATTCAGCGGGATATTTTTATTTGTGAGAGGAAAAAGATTTCTTTAACAATATATATTAAATGATAAATATAAATGAAAATAAGGGATTAGAGCAGCAAACACCGCCATTACATTTGGATTTATCTGTTCTTGTCTTTCACAATCATTGTCAATATAATATAGTGTTATGTAGGGTCAACCTTTAGATGGGGCACAGTGGCCACTGGAATAAGAGACATAGGGGTCTATTTAATGCCTGTCGGATCCTTTCCAACAGGAAAGGATCCGACAATGCGGTATTCAATTTGCAGCCTAATCCGACAGGTTTTGGCCGTTC
This sequence comes from Pseudophryne corroboree, assembly GCF_028390025.1. NCBI lineage: Eukaryota > Metazoa > Chordata > Amphibia > Anura > Myobatrachidae > Pseudophryne > Pseudophryne corroboree. The sequence continues at coordinate 150,677,977 of NC_086450.1, forward strand.
TCGACAATGTCAATCCGACTTTTTCTAAAGTCGGATTGACATTGTCGAAAATGGGACTTAAAGCTGTTGGATCTGGCCGCAAATCCGACAAAACACGTGGATCCGTGGCTAATCCGCCGATCCATGTGTTTTCTGACAAATTGGAACTGCCGACCTGTCAGAAAAATGGCAGCCCCATTGAATACGTTGAATTATGATTCGACTAAAAAAGTCGGAAACTGACGTCTTTCTGACAAGACGGCAGTTCCGACTATAATTGAATTCACCCAATAATGGGTGTTGCAACTCATGAATGGATATCGTGGATGCTGTCCCATACTTTGGGATTGGTTGATAACCAGAATAGAGGTGCAGAGTCTAACGTGTTTGTGGTTTTCACCAAGGACCTCCACAAGGAGGTTTGGGCAACACTGCGACTGACACGCAGGTCGTAGCCCCCTGTCTGGATTTACAAGTACGGGGCTGGTATACACTGGGTCTGGAATTTAAATATGCTGAGAGGCTTACAGAACATAGTAGTCAGATTGGGTCTGCATCTAATGTAAAACACAGGTACAGGAACAGACAAGAACCAAGCAGGGAAAAAGCAGGGGTCAGAACACAGATGAACTGAAAATCAGGAAACATAATCTGCTTGAGAAATGCTCTGTGAAGCACCAATGCTTGGAAACTGGAGTATGGTATGGGAGCATATACTAAGGCCCTTAATAGTGTCATGGGACCTCCTTTATAGGAAGGAGATTCAAAATTGGCTCCAAACGTGATTTCAAGATTTTGGCGTGCCTGGCCCTTGCAATCCTGGATAGAGCTTTGTGCATGTCCTTACAGGAGCCACAGCTGCCTGTTAGCAGAGCAGCAGCAGCAGCTGTTGCCAGTAGCAGGGAAAGAGCCATGGAGAAACATATTGCAGTGGACACTGATGACAGACCTTCTGCAGCAGACCCGTTGCAGCACCAGGACACCAACAGTGCTGTACCTGAAAGGTTAACGCAGGGCTCCCTCTAGGGGTGGGCACCGAACACCCCTCAAAAGGCTTATGAGGAAACTTTTGGTGGAATTTCTGAAGATGTTGAGGAGTATGAATATCCAAATACTTTACCCAAAAGTGGTTTCAGGACCTAACCCCTTTCAGTTACTGAATGGATCTGTGAGAGACCCTGGAGTCCAGAATATGTCTCACCTCAAATACCTCCTGGTGGTCAACTGGAATAGCAGAAGGAAGATTTCTGGATGTTGAAAACTGATTGTCATGATCCGTGCCATATCTCCTTTCTGCCTCTAGGTGTCACTCTCTGCCTCCTGGTTGCCTAGCAGTTTACACTCTGTGACCTGGAAGGCTTGATTACCTACTTATGTGCAGCTGTGGTTTGCACCTGGGAAGCTGCTATTTATCCTCTGTTCACAAGCACTCCTGTGCCAGTTCATCAAGTCTACCTTTGAGACTGCAATCTCTCAGCTCATTGTTAATGGACTACTGAGTAGCTGGCCTGCATTCTCCCAGTACTCAGGTAACCTGCATAGCTGAACTACATTCTCCCAGTACTCTGCTATCCTGCATAGCTGACCTGCATTCTCTCAGCTCATCGTTAATGGACTACTGAGTAGCTGGCCTGCATTCTTCAAGTACTCAGGTAACCTGCATTCTCTCAGCTAATCGTTAATGGACTACTGAGTAGCTGGCCTGCATTCTCCCAGTACTTGGGTAACCTGCATAGCTGAGCGGCATTCTCCCAGTACTCTGCTATCCTGCATAGCTGGCCTGCATTCTCCCAGTACTCAGGTAACCTGTATAGCTGACCTGCATTCTCCCAGTACCCTGCTATCTTGCATAGCTAACCTGCTTTGTCCCAGTTCATCACTAATGGTCTACTCATGGTAACACTAACTACAAGTAACAGAGTAGTTGGCCTGTATTCTCCCAGCACTCTGGTATCCTGCATGTTCACAGCTACTTGCTGACATACCTGGTCTCTTATCTGTTAATAAAACAGTTTATGCCTATTGATTCTGTTTATTTTGCATTTATAAATCTATATATATTCCTTTTGTCTCTGTATACCTCATTTCATGTACCTACTGGGCACGCACACACAGAGAAGCCTAGTATCCGTGACACTGATTAAGAACCAGTGGTTTGAGGAGAGAGACATGAAAAACATTGGAAATTTTAAGAGTAGCCTGAAGTTTTAGCCTGGAGGCTACTTATTAATTACTTGAAGAACTTGGAAGGGTCCAATAAACCTAGGAGCCAAATTCATGTTTGGAACTTTCAGCCAAAGATGTGTAGTTGATTGCCAGACCCTAACACATGGTTTCAACAAGGAAGCTTTACTTCTCTTCTGATCTGAGAAGAACTTGTACAGACTGTAGACACTTTGCCTAGATTCATTTTTGCCTCACTCCAGATATGAAAGCATTTAACCATGTCACTGACTGCAGATAGTAGTACTGACAGACAGAAAGGCTGATCAGGTAGGATTGAATGGAACTCATTCTGGATAAAAAAGGAGAATATCATAAGGCTTCATAAAAAAAGGTTATTATGAGTGACAAAGATACCCATTTGTCTTTGTTGGCATACACATATACTCTGATAAACTTTTCAAGGCCCTCAGTTTATCTGTTGCTCTGTGGGTGCTAAGCTGAGGAGAAACTCAAATTAACATTAAAACACATAAAACTGACCAGAATTTGGAGGTAAACTGTACCCATCAGACAAAACTGAAGATCTCTTTAATAACTACAACTGCCAACTTGGGAGCTGAAGGCAACCCCTTTAAAAAGTGAGAAGTAAGCTGCCTTGGAAAACCTGTTCGCCAACACCCAGATAGTATTCCTTGACTGGAATGCAGACCCATAATAAAGTCCATGGAAATGTGCTTCCATGGATGCTCAGGAATTGGTAGAGGATGTAACAGATCTATAGGGGCTTTGGGTAGAACCATGTGCTGAGCACAGAAAGAACAGTCAGCCTAATGTATGATGCACTGATAGCCACCAGAAGCCTCTAATTCTGTTTACCCCCACATGGCCCTTTAATCCTGGACAGTGCATTGTGCATGTCTCTATGGGAGCTGTCTGTTAGTAGAGCAATAGCAGCCGGAGTAGACAGCCCAGAAGAAACTCATTACTGCAGGCAACCGAAGGCCGCCCACATGTAGCAGATGCTGCATTGCTGTGGGCATCAAAGCCCTCTGCAGTACCAGGACACCAGTGCCGACATCACCAGTGTCATGTCAAGATTTCCAGAAACACTGACAGTCTGGAATGAGCAAGCAACATTCCTCTTATTCAAATACAAGGCCTGATTCAGGTCCGATAGCAAGGAGGGGAATCAGGCAATGCAAATAGTATATAGCAAAAAATGAAGCGCTGTCCAGATCAGTGCATATTTAAAACGCAAAAACATTTAATAGACATTACATTACAAACATTAATCACACGGCCGGTGTTCAAATTAATTAAAATGACATAAGATTATATAGATCCTTGTGGCCACTCCGGAATTAATTGGCTTTACTTAGTGCACAAATGATTAGTAGCATGTAGCAGCACTTAACAAGCCATAGCAGTTCATAGCATTTGCCAAATAGAGATGAATAAGCTTAAAGATGTTAAAAGTTTAAAGCATATAGATTCCGTATTATAAAACCTGTTAGTATCAGAAATCCTTTCATGCAAGTATTAATAGTCTCTGCACACTCTCTCTGCAGAAATAGCAAATATACTCAACAGTCCAGCGTGGCCACGCTATATAATTATACCAGCTCAACGTGTCTTCAGACCAGGAATCTATATGATGGGTGACGTCTCACTCCTAATTGCTCTGAGTCCGGTCCTCACGTTATAATGCTGGATGACAGCCGTAGGTAGCACTCCTCTCTACGCGTTTCTCCGCCTATGTGCAAATCGGCGGCTTCCTCAAAGAGTGGCCTGTTAATTGTTTTCCTGCTGAAATTGAGCAGCTGGAGCAAACACTTTAAAAAGCAATGTTGGCACTGTGGCCCCATGATTTCTGTTCTTAATACTTGGGGCCCCCCAGAACCTCGGGGCCCTGCACAAGTGTCCCCTTTGTCCCCACCCTGTCACTGGGCCTGGGTACAGGTATGTTTAACCTCTGGAAACAAATGATACTAACATAACGGTATGTACATGCATACGTAATGTGTATAGACTAATGCCACAAATGTCCAAATAATCTTATACTCAGAGGCGCATAGGGGGCATCACAAAAAAAAATAGCAGTATACATTCATTGAACAACGTTACACACGGGTTACACCTTATATTATCAAGCATTGAAGTGCTCGGTGCTGGTCAGGTAATAGTATGCCCATCAATTAGGAAAAAGAAAACAAAGTATTGTCAGGCACAATTCAGATCTATGACACTACTGCTGCCCCGTTCTTTTGCCCAAAAAGCATTGAACAAAAGAATGAGTGCGGGTTACAGAAATCTGCCCCTGATGTAGAATGAAGATAAGATAGTGGTTCTGTTGTTGGTGTCAAATGAAAAGTGTGTGCTGTTGGTTTAACAGGACCACGCTACTGAGAAAATTGATGCTTACTACGGCGTGTGAGCGATCAGGGACGAAAAGTATTGTCAGGGTTATATACAGGCTTAATATATTACTACTGTTCCCATGTCTTGTCGAGATGCATTGGACAAAGAGATTAGTGCATGTTAATAATCTGCCCCTGATGTGGAAAACAGAAAAAGTTGTGGTTCTGCTGAGGGTATTAGGCAGAGAAGTGTCTTGTTAGTTAAATTACCATTGCAGGTTTTGTACTTCTCTAAATCACCAATGAGAGATTACTTGAGATTAGAAGTGCAGAGGGGATTAGCAAAGTACTGTTACTGTGCTAATCACATCAAAAAATAGAATGGTTTTAATTGTGTGGACTTTTTACTAGAGATGAGCGGGTTCGGTTTCTCTGAAACCGAACCCGCACGAACTTCATGTTTTTTTCACGGGTCCGAGCAGACTCGGATCCTCCCGCCTTGCTCGGTTAACCCGAGCGCGCCCGAACGTCATCATGACGCTGTCGGATTCTCGCGAGACTCGGATTCTATATAAGGAGCCGCGCGTCGCCGCCATTTTCACACGTGCATTGAGATTGATAGGGAGAGGACGTGGCTGGCGTCCTCTCCATTAGAAATTAGATTAGAAGAGAGAGAGAGATTGTGCAGAGTCAGACAGAGTTTACCACAGTGACCAGTGCAGTTGTTGTTAGTTAACTTTTATTTATTTTAATATATCCGTTCTCTGCTATATCCGTTCTCTGCCTGAAAAAAAACGATACACAGCAGCAGCCAGTCACACAGTGTGACTCAGTCTGTGTGCACTCAGCTCAGCCCAGTGTGCTGCACATCAATGTATAAAAGGCAAAGCTTATAATAATTGTGGGGGAGACTGGGGAGCACTGCAGGTTGTTATAGCAGGAGCCCCCAGGAGTACATAATATTATATTAATTTAAAATTAAACAGTGCACACTTTTGCTGCAGGAGTGCCACTGCCAGTGTGACTAGTGGTGACCAGTGCCTGACCACCAGTATAGTAGTATATTGTTGTATGTATTGTATACTATCTCTTTATCAACCAGTCTATATTAGCAGCAGACACAGTACAGTGCGGTAGTTCACGGCTGTGGCTACCTCTGTGTCGGCAGTCGGAACTCGGCAGGCAGTCCGTCCATCCATAATTGTATTACAATATATACCACCTAACCGTGGTATTTTTTTTTCTTTCTTTATACCGTCGTCATAGTGTCATACTAGTTGTTACGAGTATACTACTATCTCTTTATCAACCAGTGTACAGTGCGGTAGTTCACGGCTGTGGCTACCTCTGTGTCGGCAGTCGGCAGGCAGTCCGTCCATCCATAATTGTATTATTATTATAATATATACCACCTAACCGTGGTTTTTTTTTCATTCTTTATACCGTCGTCATAGTGTCATACTAGTTGTTACGAGTATACTACTATCTCTTTATCAACCAGTGTACAGTGCGGTAGTTCACGGCTGTGGCTACCTCTGTGTCGGCAGTCGGCAGGCAGTCCGTCCATCCATAATTGTATTATTATTATAATATATACCACCTAACCGTGGTTTTTTTTTCATTCTTTATACCGTCGTCATAGTGTCATACTAGTTGTTACGAGTATACTACTATCTCTTTATCAACCAGTGTACAGTGCGGTAGTTCACGGCTGTGGCTACCTCTGTGTCGGCAGTCGGCAGGCAGTCCGTCCATCCATAATTGTATTATTATTATAATATATACCACCTAACCGTGGTTTTTTTTTTCATTCTTTATACCGTCGTCATAGTGTCATACTAGTTGTTACGAGTATACTACTATCTCTTTATCAACCAGTGTACAGTGCGGTAGTTCACGGCTGTGGCTACCTCTGTGTCGGCAGTCGGCAGGCAGTCCGTCCATCCATAATTGTATTATTATTATAATATATACCACCTAACCGTGGTTTTTTTTTCATTCTTTATACCGTCGTCATAGTGTCATACTAGTTGTTACGAGTATACTACTATCTCTTTATCAACCAGTGTACAGTGCGGTAGTTCACGGCTGTGGCTACCTCTGTGTCGGCAGTCGGCAGGCAGTCCGTCCATCCATAATTGTATTATTATTATAATATATACCACCTAACCGTGGTTTTTTTTTCATTCTTTATACCGTCGTCATAGTGTCATACTAGTTGTTACGAGTATACTACTATCTCTTTATCAACCAGTGTACAGTGCGGTAGTTCACGGCTGTGGCTACCTCTGTGTCGGCAGTCGGCAGGCAGTCCGTCCATCCATAATTGTATTATTATTATAATATATACCACCTAACCGTGGTTTTTTTTTCATTCTTTATACCGTCGTCATAGTGTCATACTAGTTGTTACGAGTATACTACTATCTCTTTATCAACCAGTGTACAGTGCGGTAGTTCACGGCTGTGGCTACCTCTGTGTCGGCAGTCGGCAGGCAGTCCGTCCATCCATAATTGTATTATTATTATAATATATACCACCTAACCGTGGTTTTTTTTTCATTCTTTATACCGTCGTCATAGTGTCATACTAGTTGTTACGAGTATACTACTATCTCTTTATCAACCAGTGTACAGTGCGGTAGTTCACGGCTGTGGCTACCTCTGTGTCGGCAGTCGGCAGGTATCCAATACTAGTATCCAATCCATCCATCTCCATTGTTTACCTGAGGTGCCTTTTAGTTCTGCCTATAAAATATGGAGAACAAAAAAGTTGAGGTTCCAAAATTAGGGAAAGATCAAGATCCACTTCCACCTCGTGCTGAAGCTGCTGCCACTAGTCATGGCCGAGACGATGAAATGCCAGCAACGTCGTCTGCCAAGGCCGATGCCCAATGTCATAGTACAGAGCATGTCAAATCCAAAACACCAAATATCAGAAAAAAAAGGACTCCAAAACCTAAAATAAAATTGTCGGAGGAGAAGCGTAAACTTGCCAATATGCCATTTACCACACGGAGTGGCAAGGAACGGCTGAGGCCCTGGCCTATGTTCATGGCTAGTGGTTCAGCTTCACATGAGGATGGAAGCACTCAGCCTCTCGCTAGAAAACTGAAAAGACTCAAGCTGGCAAAAGCACCGCAAAGAACTGTGCGTTCTTCGAAATCCCAAATCCACAAGGAGAGTCCAATTGTGTCGGTTGCGATGCCTGACCTTCCCAACACTGGAGGTGAAGAGCATGCGCCTTCCACCATTTGCACGCCCCCTGCAAGTGCTGGAAGGAGCACCCGCAGTCCAGTTCCTGATAGTCAGATTGAAGATGTCAGTGTTGAAGTACACCAGGATGAGGAGGATATGGGTGTTGCTGGCGCTGGGGAGGAAATTGACCAGGAGGATTCTGATGGTGAGGTGGTTTGTTTAAGTCAGGCACCCGGGGAGACACCTGTTGTCCGTGGGAGGAATATGGCCGTTGACATGCCAGGTGAAAATACCAAAAAAATCAGCTCTTCGGTGTGGAGGTATTTCACCAGAAATGCGGACAACAGGTGTCAAGCCGTGTGTTCCCTTTGTCAAGCTGTAATAAGTAGGGGTAAGGACGTTAACCACCTCGGAACATCCTCCCTTATACGTCACCTGCAGCGCATTCATAATAAGTCAGTGACAAGTTCAAAAACTTTGGGTGACAGCGGAAGCAGTCCACTGACCAGTAAATCCCTTCCTCTTGTAACCAAGCTCACGCAAACCACCCCACCAACTCCCTCAGTGTCAATTTCCTCCTTCCCCAGGAATGCCAATAGTCCTGCAGGCCATGTCACTGGCAAGTCTGACGAGTCCTCTCCTGCCTGGGATTCCTCCGATGCATCCTTGCGTGTAACGCCTACTGCTGCTGGCGCTGCTGTTGTTGCCGCTGGGAGTCGATGGTCATCCCAGAGGGGAAGTCGTAAGCCCACTTGTACTACTTCCAGTAAGCAATTGACTGTTCAACAGTCCTTTGCGAGGAAGATGAAATATCACAGCAGTCATCCTACTGCAAAGCGGATAACTGAGGCCTTGGCATCCTGGGTGGTGAGAAACGTGGTTCCGGTATCCATCATTACTGCAGAGCCAACTAGAGACTTGTTGGAGGTACTGTGTCCCCGGTACCAAATACCATCTAGGTTCCATTTCTCTAGGCAGGCGATACCGAAAATGTACACAGACCTCAGAAAAAGAGTCACCAGTGTCCTAAAAAATGCAGCTGTACCCAATGTCCACTTAACCACGGACATGTGGACAAGTGGAGCAGGGCAGGGTCAGGACTATATGACTGTGACAGCCCACTGGGTAGATGTATGGACTCCCGCCGCAAGAACAGCAGCGGCGGCACCAGTAGCAGCATCTCGCAAACGCCAACTCTTTCCTAGGCAGGCTACGCTTTGTATCACCGCTTTCCAGAATACGCACACAGCTGAAAACCTCTTACGGCAACTGAGGAAGATCATCGCGGAATGGCTTACCCCAATTGGACTCTCCTGTGGATTTGTGGCATCGGACAACGCCAGCAATATTGTGTGTGCATTAAATCTGGGCCAATTCCAGCACGTCCCATGTTTTGCACATACCTTGAATTTGGTGGTGCAGAATTTTTTAAAAAACGACAGGGGCGTGCAAGAGATGCTGTCGGTGGCCAGAAGAATTGCGGGACACTTTCGGCGTACAGGCACCACGTACAGAAAACTGGAGCACCACCAAAAACTACTGAACCTGCCCTGCCATCATCTGAAGCAAGAAGTGGTAACGAGGTGGAATTCAACCCTCTATATGCTTCAGAGGTTGGAGGAGCAGCAAAAGGCCATTCAAGCCTATACAATTGAGCACGATATAGTAGGTGGAATGCACCTGTCTCAAGTGCAGTGGAGAATGATTTCAACGTTGTGCAAGGTTCTGATGCCCTTTGAACTTGCCACACGTGAAGTCAGTTCAGACACTGCCAGCCTGAGTCAGGTCATTCCCCTCATCAGGCTTTTGCAGAAGAAGCTGGAGGCATTGAAGAAGGAGCTAACACGGAGCGATTCCGCTAGGCATGTGGGACTTGTGGATGCAGCCCTTAATTCGCTTAACAAGGATTCACGGGTGGTCAATCTGTTGAAATCAGAGCACTACATTTTGGCCACCGTGCTCGATCCTAGATTTAAAGCCTACCTTGGATCTCTCTTTCCGGCAGACACAGGTCTGCTGGGGTTGAAAGACCTGCTGGTGACAAAATTGTCAAGTCAAGCGGAACGCGACCTGTCAACATCTCCTCCTTCACATTCTCCCGCAACTGGGGGTGCGAGGAAAAGGCTCAGAATTCCGAGCCCACCCGCTGGCGGTGATGCAGGGCAGTCTGGAGCGACTGCTGATGCTGACATCTGGTCCGGACTGAAGGACCTGACAACGATTACGGACATGTCGTCTACTGTCACTGCATATGATTCTCTCAACATTGATAGAATGGTGGAGGATTATATGAGTGACCGCATCCAAGTAGGCACGTCACACAGTCCGTACTTATACTGGCAGGAAAAAGAGGCAATTTGGAGGCCCTTGCACAAACTGGCTTTATTCTACCTAAGTTGCCCTCCCACAAGTGTGTACTCCGAAAGAGTGTTTAGTGCCGCCGCTCACCTTGTCAGCAATCGGCGTACGAGGTTACATCCAGAAAATGTGGAGAAGATGATGTTCATTAAAATGAATTATAATCAATTCCTCCGCGGAGACATTGACCAGCAGCAATTGCCTCCACAAAGTACACAGGGAGCTGAGATGGTGGATTCCAGTGGGGACGAATTGATAATCTGTGAGGAGGGGGATGTACACGGTGATATATCGGAGGGTGAAGATGAGGTGGACATCTTGCCTCTGTAGAGCCAGTTTGTGCAAGGAGAGATTAATTGCTTCTTTTTTGGGGGGGGTCCAAACCAACCCGTCATATCAGTCACAGTCGTGTGGCAGACCCTGTCACTGAAATGATGGGTTGGTTAAAGTGTGCATGTCCTGTTTTGTTTATACAACATAAGGGTGGGTGGGAGGGCCCAAGGATAATTCCATCTTGCACCTCTTTTTTCTTTTCTTTTTCTTTGCATCATGTGCTGATTGGGGAGGGTTTTTTGGAAGGGACATCCTGCGTGACACTGCAGTGCCACTCCTAGATGGGCCCGGTGTTTGTGTCGGCCACTAGGGTCGCTAATCTTACTCACACAGCTACCTCATTGCGCCTCTTTTTTTCTTTGCGTCATGTGCTGTTTGGGGAGGGTTTTTTGGAAGGGACATCCTGCGTGACACTGCAGTGCCACTCCTAGATGTGCCCGGTGTTTGTGTCGGCCACTAGGGTCGCTAATCTTACTCACACAGTCAGCTACCTCATTGCGCCTCTTTTTTTCTTTGCGTCATGTGCTGTTTGGGGAGGGTTTTTTGGAAGGGCCATCCTGCGTGACACTGCAGTGCCACTCCTAGATGGGCCCGGTGTTTGTGTCGGCCACTAGGGTCGCTTATCTTTCTCACACAGTCAGCTACCTCATTGCGCCTCTTTTTTTCTTTGCGTCATGTGCTGTTTGGGGAGGGTTTTTTGGAAGGGACATCCTGCGTGACACTGCAGTGCCACTCCTAGATGGGCCCGGTGTTTGTGTCGGCCACTAGGGTCGCTAATCTTACTCACACAGCTACCTCATTGCGCCTCTTTTTTTCTTTGCGTCATGTGCTGTTTGGGGAGGGTTTTTTGGAAGGGACATCCTGCGTGACACTGCAGTGCCACTCCTAGATGGGCCCGGTGTTTGTGTCGGCCACTAGGGTCGCTTATCTTACTCACACAGCGACCTCGGTGCAAATTTTAGGACTAAAAATAATATTGTGAGGTGTGATGTGTTCAGAATAGGCTGAAAATGAGTGTAAATTATGTTTTTTGAGGTTAATAATACTTTGGGATCAAAATTACCCCCAAATTCTATGATTTAAGCTGTTTTTTAGGGTTTTTTGAAAAAAACACCCGAATCCAAAACACACCCGAATCCGACAAAAATAATTCGGTGAGGTTTTGCCAAAACGCGTTCGAACCCAAAACACGGCCGCGGAACCGAACCCAAAACCAAAACACAAAACCCGAAAAATTTCAGGCGCTCATCTCTACTTTTTACAGCAGGGGCGATTGTAGAGAGGAGGAGGTGCAGTGTGTGCGGAGCACACGGGCAACTGAGGGACCAGGAGGCCCACACCACACACCCTACACCCATTAATTGAAATACTTACCCTCCGGAGTCCCACAGCGCAGCAGCAGCACTGCCGAAATCACTGGGAAAATGGTGCTGCGCCATTTTCCCAGTGATTCGTGCATGCGCCTAGGAAAATCACTGGGAAAATGGCCACCGCGCCATTTTCGCGGAGATCTGAGCATGTGGTGTAGACTCTTGGACAACTCTAGGGTCCCCTACGGACCCTAGTGCCCAGAATCTACACAGCGCTGCTAGCTAGAGAGGAGGGGGCCCAGACAGAGCCTGCATATGGGCCTCCTCCTCTCTACAAATGCCCCTGGTCAAACTGGCTCATTACATGCCACCTGCCGCTGTGTTCTGCGGGCCAGAGGAGAGGAGCAGCAGGGATGCAGCCTCGGGGAGAAGGAGGAGGAGGAGGGAGGGGGACTCTGGAGCCGCAGCAGCGCTCCAGAGTCCCCCTCCCTCCTCCTCCTCCTCCTCCTTCTGACCGCCGCCGCTGTGAATGCTGGGATGCACTTCCCTCATCACAGCAGCGGCGGCCAGCCAATGTGGAAGGAGAGGGACAGCTGCAGCAGCGCCTCCACCAATTACACTGCGCTGCTGCGGCTCCAGTCCCGAGTCCCCCTCCCTCCTCCTCCTCCCTTGCACAGGATCATCATCTGCCTGACTGTCTGCACCAATCTGCCTGACTGTCTGTGCCAGCGGAGACAGTAAGGGGTCTATTCATGAAGTAGTGAAAAGAGTGGAGAAGTGAGCCTGAGGAGAAGTTGTGCATGGCAACCAATCAGCTGCTCAGTACAATTGTATACTGTAGTATGCAAATTATAAATGTTACTTCAATGCTGATTGGTTGCCATGGGCAACTTCTCCACTGGCTCACTTCTCCACCCTTTTCACTGCTTCGTGAATAGACCCTTAAGTATAATCTATTCTTTCTGTCTGTCTGGCTGTCTATCTACCGTAATGTGTAAAAAAAGAGGACTCTGTCTGCCATAATGTGTAAAAGGTGGACACTGTCTGCCATAATGTGTAAAAAGGGGACGCTGTCTGCCGTAATGTGTAAAAAAGGAAATCTGTCCACCGTAATGTGTAAAAGGGGCTCTACCTGATGTAGTGGCGCTACTGTGCGGCGTAATTTGAATAATGAAGACTACTGTGCACCGTTATATGAATTGGTATTATTTTGTGGCCACACCCCTTCCCATGAAGCAACGCCCCTATATTTTTTGCGCACGCACTGCCCCTGTTTTACATAAAGGGGGGGGGGGGGCGCCGATGCCGTTTCTTTCACACAGCGCTAAAATGTCTAGTTATGGCACTGTTGCTAGGTATCCATTTCCCTGGCCCTGAGCAGGTCTCCCTCACCAGATCCTCTCCAGGGGTGAGGGGGTGGACTTGGACAGGATGAGGGGGGGGGGGGGCAAAGCATTTTGTTGCACCTGGGCCCACCGCTCACTAGTTCCGCCACTGTACCACAGTATATTAAGTTCCTAGTATATTCTGTTATGCTTGCAAAAAATTAAAGTACTGTATATAACACTTGTGTGAATAAAGTCAAAATAGGATGATGTATCCAGGGCTGTAATTACAGTAGTTTCCTAAGGGCTAATGTTAATGCACAAACCTCAATCACCTACAGTATGAATGGAGCTAGTGTAGAAGTGCAGGCTCTCTGGTCTCCAGTGACAGCAGGGTAATAAAGCTGGTAAGTACAATACAATACCAAACTGCAGTCTCTGAGGAAGCTCCTTGGCCAGGCCTGAGAAGGAGCCTGACCACAAAGCTTAAATGAATCCAAATGAAAGGAAGTTGTGGCATTTCACCCACAAGACGGGCTTGTTCACTTCCTACCTGACTGACTACAGCCATGTATAAACTGCTCTGGATAAACTCTCTCTGCCCCCCTGGATTGTGCATTGCTAGTTGGGCCAAGGGCAGACTAAATGGGCCAAAAGGTTCTTATCTGCCATCAAATTCTATGTTTCTATTGCACAGTAGTTATTGTGTGCATTTATTTTCTGATCAGGTGCAGTAAGAAAACACAGAAGTTAGGCTACTTCAAGCCAGGAAACTTTCTAGTTAAATGAAACTGCAAAGTGCTGGGCCGTGTATACAGTATGTATTATTAATCAATTGCCCACTCGAATATTTTTTCTTTATGTTAATGCCTTAAACTTCATTTGCTGGGAAACATTTGTCCATTACAGAGGCAGTATTGACACAAACAAGCCAGAAAATAAAAATAAAAACGTAATAATCACATTCTAACCATGCCATTCATATATAATATAGTATGTTGCTGTGCGGTACATGTATGTATGCTCTTTTCGCAGATAAAAGAAAAATCCTACAGCTTCAAGGTGACTATTTTAATATTCTACAGCTTCTTGGGCTAATGGTGTGTAATAATGGTGTACAGTGCTTTTCTAGTAAAATGTAAAATAAAATACAAGACTCCTTTATTGGCTTGTGACTCATGCAGACAAATTCATGGAGCGTTTTAAAGGTATCCTGTCATATAAAATTTCCCATCAAGGTCCAGGATAGAAGCATAAAAGCATAAGAAATGCTTTTCGCATTTTGATTGCCATGATAAATGTCCTGGGGAATTTGTCTTCGAGGAGGAGGACTGTGTTTCTACGTAATGAGTAAAACTTATACTCTCTCATATATATCTACAGTGTTCAGATAAAATGTAGATACATAAACAGCTAAAAACAGATTTACTTAGGGTCATTGTCATGATTAGACCCTAAGCTGGATAATCAACAAAATAATATGCTACCAAAGCCATCATTGTCATGGTCCCTCCTAACAAATGAAGTTGTTTTAGATATTGTAGTATACAGTAGTTTCCAACAAATCACTGTGTGTATCCAAACAAGGGGATAATGTACAATATTTTGATGTAAACTTCAGAATTCCTTTCATCTTTCTGGATTGTTTCATTATAGATTATGCAATCAACATTGTTTATTGGCCATACAGTATATCTGTCCATTGATACCATCTTGTAAGAGAAGACATGGCTGCATGAGACAGGGACATGTTTCATGAGGTGAGGAGGTGACTGGAGGAAGTCACAAACTGAGCGCTGTACAGAGGAAGGAGCAGGCCCAGATTTATAGGTAGACCAATGGCCACCACTAACTAGGACTATAGGCTATTTTGGTTTTGCATGTTAATATTACATTACTACACTGGCTGCTCATGTGGTATCTGACATGATGGGGTATATTTACTAAAGACAATATTTTTATTTTAAAACTGATCTAAATCGGCCAACACTGACATTGTGTTTCTGGGTCTAAATTACCTACTTACTAACAGTACATTTTAAAATTGTTGTTGATGTTGATTGATTTTTAGTAGTGTAAAGTCTGTCGTTTTTGTCAATTCCATTCAAAATCAACTGCAAATAGACCTTACAAAAATAGTCTATCACTTCCTACTGATTTTCTGTTGTACAAAAAACACATACCACAAACTAGAAGCTGTTGTGGTTACTCTAATTCTTCCTCCTGGGTCTTTTCACTCAGGTGGTGATTTGCATTCCGCCGGAAAATGGGCAGTATTGCATAGTCTTGAATTATTGTAGGGCCTCATTTAGAGATGCATGAAAACCTGATTGTGGGGTACCTGTGCAGAATGGGTCTTGTGTCGTTGCAAGCCTGATCATCAGGCTTCGACCATTTGGGGGCAGGTAGTGGGGGGAGCTGGGCAGCGTTCCCAAAGATGGGGGCATGTCTCCACCATTTTCTGGGAGTGCTGAGGCTAGGGACTGTATCTTCTGAAGCAGACTTCCTGGCCCTGGCTTCAGACCTCCAAGGGCAAATTTGAGAATGCAAACTCAGAATTGTTATGCTGTCAGGAGGCATGTTTTCCCCTCAGAGGCCTCCATCTGCAATAGCATATTTTCTCATCGCTGTTGCGTTCAAAGACATAGCAGCAATACTGGAAACTTCTTTCCTGGTGTGGCTAATTCCTACATGGAAAGTGGATCATTCTAAAGATCATAACTCAAACTCCAATGAGTTTTGATCTCTTCAAGCTCTTTTCAAGGCTGGTACAGACTGAATATGGAAGATATTCATCATAAATACCCCCTTTGGAGAGTGCTTCTGGGTCTCCAAAGTGGACATTTTGCACCATTTTAAATAGAACCAACATTTTGCATATCTTAATTTAGTTTTAAAGATATACACACAATTTTCAAACAGCCGACAGACACTGAGGTTTATATAGTGTTAAAAGCAATGTCTTCAAAAGTACATAATAATTATATGTGGCTCATGGCAGTAAGTTTGTATGAAATCATTTTTTCTTTCTTCGGATGTCTGTGCATACACTAGTTTTAAGTTATCTGGGTTAGCACAAACTTTAAACGTTCTGTTAATAATTCTTAGATGAATGTTCGCTCCTTCAGGGTTCGTTTCTTTGATTCCACCTCCTCTTCGCTACCTCTTTCAGTTGGAGTACCGCAAGGCTCAGTCTTAGGTCCTCTGCTTTTCTCTATCTATAGCACATCTCTTGGCAATCTAATCAGCTCTTTCGGATTTCAGTATCATCTGTATGCAGATGATACTTAAATCTACCTATCCTCCCCAGATTTGTCACCATCTGTATTGGTCCGTGTCACTGAATGCCTTTCTGCTATTTCATCGGGTATGGTGCTCAGGGTCGACAGTGTCTAGGTCGACACACATTAGGTCGACATTTATTTGTCGACAGTGACTAGGTTGACACAGGAAATGGGTCGACACGGTCATTTGGTCGACATGAACAAGATTGATATGGAAACAGGTCGACATGAGTTTTTAATTTTTTTTGGTTTTGTTTCCTTCGTAAAGTGACGGGGAACCCCAATTAATGCACGGTGTCCCCTCGCATGGCTCGCGCTTCGGACAAGGTGCCTCGATCCGCTACCGCTGTGCTTGGCACAGGTTACCGTTCCTAATTGTAGTCCACGTGGATCGTAAAGTATGAAACAGTAAAAAAAAAAGTGAAAAACTCATGTTGACCTTTTTCCATGTCGAACTTGTTCATGTCGACCTAATGGTAACTTCCACCTATTTCCTGTGTCAACCTACTCAATGTTAACCAATAGATGTGGACCTAATGTGTGTCAACCTAGACAGTGTCGACCTAGATTCCGGATACCCATTTCATCTTGGATGACATCTCGCCACCTCAAACTTAATATTTCCAAAAAATAATTAATTATATTTCCACTGGCCAACAGTAGTTCTCAACCTAATATCTCTATCACTGTTGATAACTAAGCAATCATCCCCATCCCACAAGCTCGCTGCCTAGGTGTCATTCTTGACTCTGAAATGTCTTTTGTTCCCCACATTCAATCTGTCTCAAAATCATGTTACATACAGTATGTTTTGCTCATATGTTTGTAAATCCAGTCATCAGGACACAGAGACATGAGAGTTCACTGCTGTGCTGTTTTATTTCATCACCAACTCCAGGCACACTGCACACTGGACAACCCACTTCCCAGCATCCCCCTGGTCCCAGGGACCATCACTGAAGATTCAGGCTTACACATATTAGTAAGGGAGTGTCTACAATATTAAGCATTCTAATACACTAACATCACATCCTCTTTTCTTTAAAGATAAGCCCTGTACACTTCAATGCAACAATTAACAACGTCATATTAAGAACATCATCTAACATGTTTCAATGAGTCTCTCGGGTCTGCGTATTTCCCTTTTGGGTCTTTCATACACAGTCTGTGTTTCATCTACCATGTTGGACCTTTCTAGAATAGTGGTTTGTTCACCATTATGAGGATCATCATACATGTCAGATGAAGGGTATTCTTCAGTCATGTTGTCTTCATTATGGTTAGGTTGAGATCTTAAATCCACCCGATTTCTTCTTACTTCCGTTCCATGCTCTGTACGTATAGTATAAGATCTTGGTGCTACTTGTGCTTGCACAATACTTTTCTGCACCCAAATACCTTTCTCATGATCTCTGAGACGAACTTGGTCACCCGATTTTAGATCAGATAAGCTTTTTGCTCGCCTGTCATGGAACAGTTTCTGTTTCGCCTGTTGACGTTCCTTACTCAGTCTGACCAACGCTGAGTTATTATGTGTATTAAGCAGTTCATCATGTATCGGGAGATTTGCTCTAATCCTCCTTCCCATCAGCATTTGTGCAGGAGAAAGTCCATTCTGTAAAGGTGTACTGCGGTAGATTAAAAGACTTTTGTAGAAATCTTCTTTACCTTCTTGAGCTTTTTTCATGAGACTCTTTACAGTTTTTACTGAACTTTCCACCAAACCATTTGAGCGTGGCTAGTGGGGACTTGACGTAGTATGGACAAATTCCCACTCATCAGCAAATTGTCTAAATTCAGCACTGGAAAACTGAGGACCATTGTCAGTGAACACTTCCAAAGGAACACCATGCCTTGCAAAGATTGACTTCATGCATTAATTACTGCTTTACGACAATGTACGTTTTCCCATTACAAGCAAACAAATCTGCGCCAACTTTCTGGTACGGTCTCTCTGGCACTGCGTGAGGACTCAGTGGCTCGACTTGTTGTTTCGGTCTATACGTAAGACATAATTCACATGTAGCTGTAGTCTGTGCTATGTCTTGGTTCATTCTTGGCCAATACATAACTTCATGCGCTCTCCGCTTACATTTTTCTTCTCCTAAGTGGCCTTCATGTATCTTGCACAGCATAGTTTTTCTTAGTCATGCAGGTATGACAATCCTATTGCCTTTGTAAATACTACCATCGACAACTGTAAGGTCACTGCGGTACATCCAATAATCATGGATAGACAGCGGGCACGCATGTTTTTCTGCTGGCCAACCTTTCAGAATGATATCTGTCAACACTTTCATTGTGTCATCTGTCTCAGTTTCTTTCCTAATCTGTTCTTGTCTTGCAAGAGACACTGGTAGAGAAGCTACGATCAAATTAGCATAGGCTTCTATCTCTTCATCCATCAGACTTTTGGAACCTTCACTTTTGTCCACAGCACGAGAAAGTGTATCAGCAATGTACATGTATTTGCCGGGTCAGTACAGCAAGTGTACATCATATTTCTGTAATCTGATAAGCATTCATTCATGGGACAGTCATGTAATGATTTAGTCATGATAGCTACCAATGGCTTGTGGTCAGTTTCCACTGTAAATGTTTGACCATACACAAACTGATGAAATCGCTCTCATGCATATGTGATCGCTAGAAGTTCTTTTTCTATCTGAGCATACCTTGTTTCAGCACTTGTCAGTGGTCTTGATGCATAGATTTCTGGTTGCCATGTATCCTCATGTTCTTGTAACAGCACTGAGCCTAGGCCAAATTGCGAAGCATCTGCTGAAATTCTTATTCTTTTCGCAGGATCAAAGAATTTTAGCACTGGTTGCTCTGTAATGATCTGTTTCAAGTTTTGCCAACTTTCTTCTTGTTCATGTGACCACATCCACTCGTTATCTTTGTCCAACAACCATCTAAGAGAGGCTGTTCATTCAGAAAGTTGAGAAATAAACTTTCCTAAGTATGTAATCATTCCTAGGAATCTCCTAACGTCGTCTTTGTTGTTAGGACATTCCATGTTCACTATGGCTGATATTTTCCTTGGGTCTCGTTTTACACCTTGATCCGAGACCACATTGCCCATAAAGGTAAGTGTATTCACGTCAAATTCACATTTGTCCTTGTTTAGCTTTAGATTCACTTTCTTGACAAGTTCCATTACTTGTCTCAATCTAGAATCATTTTCTTCCTTTGTAGATCCCCAGACAATAATGTCATCCATCATTGTTTCAACACCTGGAATATGTTCAAAAATCATGTGTATCTTTTTGTGATATACTTCTGGAGCAGACAATATTCCATATGGTAGTCGAAGAAATCTGTATCGACCTTCTGGCGTATTAAATGTACAAAGCTTTGAGCTGGCCTCATCTAGCTTCATTTTCCAGAATCCTGAAGATGCGTCCAATTTACTGAACCATTTTGCCCCCGCAAATTGCGACATGATTTCATCTCTGGTTGGTAGTTTGAAATGTTCTCGTTTAATAGCTTTGTTTAAATCTCTGGGGTCTAGACATATTCTGAGTTGTCCATTTTTCTTTTCAACAATTACTAAGGAGCTTACCCATTCAGTAGGCTCATCAACTTTCTGTATCACACCCAAGGCTTCCATGTGATTTAACTCTTGTTTCAGTTTTTCTCTCAGCGCAAACGGCACTTTTCTACATGGGTGTATCACTGAAGAAACTTGCGTGTCTATATTTATTTTATGCTCTCCAGGCAAACAACCTAGACCTTCAAACAAGTCTCTGTATTCTGTAAACATCAATTTGCAGTCATCTTCTACTTGTGATGTCACCATAAAAACTTTCTTTAGCAAGCTTAGTTTCTCACAGGAACTTAATCCTAGAATCGGTTGCACATTTTTATCCACAATCAGTAGAGATGTTTTAAACTGTTGTCCCTTATATTTCAGTGTCACTAAGCATGTACCTTTCACAGGAAAATCCTCCCCAGTGTACCCTTTAACTTTCACTTGGCTGGATGAATTTTATAGTCTTGAAACAATATTAAATTCACCTGCACACCAGTATCAAGCTTAAAGGGAATGACAATCTCGTTCACAGTTAAAGGGACAATCCATTCTTTCTTATCTGCACTGCGAAGTTCAATGCAATCCACAAAGAATTCCTCTGTTTGTTTAACAGCATGCACATTGGTTGTTTCACTTTTCATTTTACAGCATTTGGCAAAGTGATTAAGTCTACTACATTTCATGCAGGTTTTACCATAAGCCGGGCACATTTTAGGATTGTGAGCATTTCCACATCTACTACACATTTCCTTATTAGACTGTGGCTTAGACTGCTTCATTCTTGAGAATGGAGGTTTGCTTGGCTCTGTTTTTTGCACTACATGTACATCAGCTTCCTTGTGTAACGTTTTGGCTTGAAATCTAGTTATTTCTGCAGATCTACACATAGTCACTGTCTTGTCTAGTGTTAGGTCTTGCTCTCTCAGCAGTCTCTCTCTGAGTCCATTATCAGGTATTCCACAGACAATACGATCTCTAATCAGTGAATCCTTTAAATCACCAAACTCACAGGTTTTACTGAATGATTGCAGCTCTGTAACATACTGATAAAATCCATCTACAGACTTCTGATCACATGTGAAAAACTTATATCTTTCATATGTCACATTTTTCCTTGGTACAAAGTAATCTTCAAACTTTTGCATTATAGAAGATAGCACCATATTCTGCCCCTCAGCAAACTGAAAACTATTATAAATGTCCAGCACATACTCTCCTATCACATGGAGGAAAATGGATGCCTTAGTTTTGTCAGCCTCTGTATCAGCTCCACATGCAGCAAGATATATATTAAACCTTTGCTTAAATCTTTTCCAGTTTTCAGACAAGTTACCAGACATCAGCATGCTGGTTGGAGGAGCCAGTTTATCCATGGTTACTCACTGTTTGAAGAGAGGAGCACACGGCAGGCTTTGCAGACACTGAGTACCACAGCCTTAAAGACTTCTGCAAGATTCTTTCACACTCTGAGAGCACTAGCAGTCCAAGTTAAACTTCATCTGACACCATGCTTTGTTCATATGTTTCTAAATCTAGTCATCAGGACACAGAGACATGTGAGTTCACTGCTGTGCTGTTTTATTTCATCACCAACTCCAGGCACACTGCACACTGGACCGCCCACTTCCCAGCATCCCCCTGGTCCCAGGGACCATCACTGAAGATTCAGGCTTACACATATTAGTAAGGGAGTGTCTACAAATATTAAGCATTTTAATACACTAACATCACACAGTACATCTAAGAAACATAACCAAAATACGACCATATCTTATAAAAGACACAGCAAAAACTCTTATCCTTGCTCTCATTATCTCCTGCATTGAATATTGTAATAGTCTCCTGACTGGTCTTCCCAAACATAGGCTCTCACCACTACAATCCATTTTGAATGCAGCTGTGAGGCTAATCTTCCTTGCTAAACATTCATCATCTGCAGATCCCCTCTGTCAGTCCCTCCATTGGTTACCGGTATTCTACAGTATTAAATATAAAATACTTTAACTTTCAGTACATACAAGGCTATTAACAAAACTGCACCACCATACATCTCTTCACTCATCTCAAGATATCTACCTAACCGACCTCTTCGCTCAGCACAAGATTTGCGTCTCTCATCCACATGTAGTACTTGTTCCCACTCAAAAGTACAAGACTTTATCCGGGCTTCACCCACTCTGTGGAATAATAATAATAATAATAATTTTATTTATATAGCGCTCTTTCTCCAATAGGACTCAAGGCGCTTAACAGATACATAGCATAATATAGTACAGAAAATAATGAAGTACAGAACAGCTTTTCTTAAAATACAGAAGCATGTAGATGCTAAAGGGACAATTATGGGAATGCTTGAGTAAAAAGGAAAGTCTTGAGTCTACTTTGGAAGGATTCTATAGTTAGGGCCTCTCACACTGTGTGGGGCAGTGAGTTCCATAGAGGCGGAGCCGCATGACTAAAAGCTCGACCCCAGATAAATTACGGGAGATTCTAGGTACTGCTAAAATTCCTTCATCTACAGATCGCAGTAAAGTGGGGCAGTATGGGGTCAGAAGCTGCTTCACGTACCTTGAGCCCTGGTCATGTAGTGCTTTGAAACTCAGTAAGCCAATCTTGAAGATGATTCATCATCTTACAGGCAGCCAGTGAAGGGAGTAGAGTATGGGTGTTATGTGGCTAGAACGGGGCTGGTCGGTTAACAGCCTGGCAGCTATGTTTTGCACCAGCTGTAAGCGGTGAAATTCTTTTGCTGGGAGACCAAGGTATAGGGCATTACAGTAGTCTAATCGAGATGATACAAATGCATGGATGACTTTTAGCAGATCATCTGAGGGAATTAAGTGCTTGATTCTGGCTATGTTCCTCAGGTGAAAGAATGAGGATTTGATTGTGGCTGATATGTGATGTTTAAGTGTCAAGCCACCATCCAGGACAACGCCAAGATTCCACACATGATCAGTGGTTTGTAATTCTGAATCCTCGAGTGTAAGTCCAGTTGGTTGGCTATGCTGCAGTCTTGACCTTTGATATTGCGGTCCTATCATAAGGGCCTCTATTTTATCCGGGTTCAGTCGCAGCCAACTGGCACTCATCCACTGCTGGAGTTCAGCTAGACAGCCATTTAGGGTTGCTATTGGTTTATCAGTGCCCGGAGCAAAGGACAAGTACAGTTGTGTATCATCTGCCTAGCAGTGGTAGACTAGCCCATGGCACCTGATTATTTCACCCAGCGGCAGCATGTATACTGCAAAAAGCATGGGGGATAGTATAGAACCTTGTGGGACACCACATGGCAATGGCACTGGTGGTGATAAGTATAATCAAGATGATACTCTCTGTGACCTGCCTGTGAGAAATGATTTGAACCAGCTTAGGACTGTGCCATCCAGTCCACAAAAATGTATCAGTTGCTCAATCAGAAGTTCATGGTCAAAGGTATCAAATGCTGCAGAGAGATCCAGAAGGATTAATATTGAACAGTCACCTCTGTCTCTTGCCATCAGAAGATCATTTAACACACACACACCAGTGCTGTCTCAGTGCTATGTCTTCTCCTGAATCCTGATTGGAATGGATCATAGATATCATGGGTTGTCAGACGGGTTTCCAGTTAATTTGCAACCACTTTCTCAATAACCTTTCCTAGAAAAGGAAGGTTTGATACCGGTTTGTAGTTTGTCATGCAGTCGGGATCTAAATTAGGTTTTTTAAGAAGATGTCTAACAATTGCTTCCTTTAGGGGTCCAGGAAATATGCCTGTCTGCAAAGAGCATTGAACAATTTTTGCAAAGACAGGACCAATTATATCCATACAGCTTGGTTGAGGCAGAGTCCAGATCACAGGTGGTGGGACGCAAAATCCGAGCAATTTCAGCAATGTCCTTTACATCCACTGGGTTAAAGCTGGTCCATGAAGGCAGGTGGCTTATATTGGCAGGTTTTGTAGTTTGACACTCCTTTGATGGCACTGTAGAGATTCCAGCCCTGATGGTGGCTATTTTATCTGCAAAGAAGTTTGCAAACTCGTTGCATCTTGCCTGGGAGAGGGTTTCATCAGTCTGCAGGCATGCTGGCTTGCAAAGCATCTCCACTGTGTGGAAACGTTGAGCTGGCCTATTGTTTGCTGCCGTGATCTCATTTGACAGGAACTGTGATTTCTTACAGGTGATTGTCGATTGATATTCTTTGTTATGCTTTATTAGTTTTATTTTGTCATTCACTAGGTTAGTCTTCCTCCATCGTCTTTCCAGTCTACGACCCCTTTTCTTGAGCTCACTAACACTGTTGTCGAACCAGGAAGCTCAACGTTGTGGTTTACAAGGTCTTATACTCACAGGGGCAATAATATCAATTGCAGCCATAACATCCCTATTATAATAACGGACTGTGGAACAGGGATCTTCACAGGCACCCAGTATAGCAGAGAGATCCAGATTTGCTGCAAAAGCCTGGGGAGTCATACCTCTCCTTGGACGATACCTGGTCAACTCCATGGGCAGAGATCTTATTTGAGGGGTTGCAACTGAGAACCAAAGGGAGCGGTGGTCTGACCAGATGACAGGGTTAATTTTTAGGTCAGTGACTTCTAATCCAATCTGAAAGACAAGATCAAGAGTGTGACCACTTTTATGTGTGGCAGAAGGAATGCCCTTCAATGCACAATAAGACTCACCTCTAGTCTCCAAACCTTTAAACATTCCTTAAAAACTTACTTCTTCAGACAAGCCTATCAAATTCCAGACCCACCCACATAACCTTCAATGCTTCCCTATCTAATTACATACTCTCTGTAAAGTACACAGTACCTCACATATATTTTGTCTTTCTTTACTCTCACACCCTCCTGACCCTTTGCCAACATTGTTGGATGATCATATCATACAGCCCATTAAGAACCTAGCAATATGGTGGACAATTATGCAATAGGTAGCATGTATCCTTGTGTATCAATGCCTATTTCCCTATAGATCGTAAGCTTGCGAGCAGGGTTTTCCTACCTCTATGTCTGTCTATTTTTACCCAGTTTTGTTCTATTACTGTTCTATTTGTAAAGTACAACATAATATGCTGCGCTAAATAAGAAACTGTTAATAATAGAGATGTGCAGCAGGCACTTTTCGTGTTTTGTGTTTTTACTTTTGGTTCTGGTTCCATGCTCTTGTTTTGGATCTGGATTGGTTTTGCCAAAACCACCCTTTCAGGTTGTAGTTTTGGTTTTGGATCTGGATGATTTAAAAAAAAAACATAAAAACAGCTAAAATCACAGAATTTGGGGGTAATTTTGATCCTAAGGTATTATTAACCTCAATAACATTCATGTCCACACATTTCTAGTGTATTCTGAACACCTCACAGCTCACAATATTGTTTTTAGGCCAAAAGGTTGCACCGAGGAGGCTGTATGACTAAGCTAAGCGACATAAGTGTGCAGCACAAACACCTGGCCCATTTAGGAGTGGCACTGCAGTGTCAGACAGGATGGCAGATTTAAAAAATAGGCCCCAAACAGCACATGATGAAAAGAAGAAAAAGAGGTGCAATGAGGTAGCTGTATGACTAAGCTAAGCGACACACGCTCCTGGCCCATCTAGGGTTGGCACTGCAGTCCCACTGCACTAATGGTGGATAACGGATGCACATCTAACACCAACATAGCTGTCAGGGCCTCAGTTATCCGCTTTGCAACAGGATGACTGCTGTTATATTTCATCTACCTTGCAAAGGACTGTTGGACAGTCATTTGCTTAGTTGAAGTAGTGCAAGTGGTTTTCCGACTTCCCCTCTGGGATGACGATTGACTCCCAGCAGCAACAACAGCAGCGGTAGCAGCAGCAGTAGGAGGAAGTGGTTCTTGATCTTTGCCTATTTTATCCTCCAAATTTTTGTTCTCCATTATTTTTCTGGAGTTATATAACAAAGTGCAGCTAAGGAGAGCGTACCTCTACACCACACAGGGCAAACCCTGTAAAAATGATTTGGATTAAATATTAATAACCCTTTTATTTGGAGTAAAATACAGCACAGGACAGCCCCACTGAATTTATATGGCAGCACCACTGGACTGGACTTATACGACAGTACCACTGGACTGGATTTATATGGCAGTACCACTGGACTTATATGGCAGTGCCTCTAGACACATATGGCAGTACCACTGGATTTATACTGCAGTATCACTGGAATTATAAGGCAGTATTACTGGAATTATATTGCAGTACCACTGGACATATACGGCAGTTTCACTGGACTGGATTTATACGCCAGTACCACTGAATTTATACGGCAGTACCACTGGACATATTCGGCAGTACCACTGGACATATACGCAAGTACAACTGGAATTATATGGCAGTATCACTGTACTTATACAGCAGTATCACTGGAATTATACAGCAGTATCACTGGATTTATACGACCGTACCACTGGACTGGAATTATATGGCAGTACCACTGGACATATAAAGCAGTACCAGTGGACTGGATTTATACAGCAGTACCACTGGACTAACACGGCAGTACCACTGGACTGGATTTATACGGCAGTATTACTGGACTTACTGTATACGCCAGTACCACTGGAATTATTTGGCAATATCACTGGAATTATACGGCAGTACCACTGGAATTATACGGCAGTACCACTGGAATTATACGGCAGTACCACTGGACATATACGGCAGTATCACTGGATTTATACGGCAGTACCGCTGGACAAATACAGCAGTATCACTGGACATATACGGCAGTATCACTGGACATATACGGCAGTACCACTGGACATATACGGCAGTACCACTAGACATATACAGCAGCACAAGGACACCACCACTGGACTTATGCAGGACATCACAGCACTATTATAATGGACTGGACTTACACAGCAGCACTGGACATATGGCCGCAGAGTACACCACCATTGTAATAATCACAGGGAGTGAAGGACTCCCTGTAAAAAATAGTGCACTGTCTGCACCAAATAAAAGAGACAGATATTATTACCATACAGAATAAAATATTCTCAGAAAAAAAACATGTTATTTATTCATTAAAATTATTCCATAAATAGCTGCCATATGTGAATACTTCATCAATACATATTAAGTATGGCAAATACAAAAAACCTGTTCAATACATAATTATAAAAAGTCCATAAAAGACTGATATAGATGGTACTGAGAATTTACGAGGCTGATACTTGAATCCAATAGGAACAGCTGTTTGATTGTAATGTCCACTGGACTATTATGTAATAGCCATTTATTTGTAATGTCCCCTGATCTGTATATATAACTAGTTAGTAATCTTCAAACACCATGGGTGTTCATGAGTCCCAGCTTTATATGAAATATTAAATAATGTGTGCACACACTGATATAATGAAATGGGTGATTACCATATGGATTTGATCATTACGTCACCTCCACATCAAAATTATTTCCACTGATCCAGTGATTCGCCTCCCTCTGCTGGTGCTTATCTGTTATTGCACCACCATTGTCACTGGACTGATGCAGCACAAGACACCACCACTGGACTGATGCAGCACAACGCAGCACCACTGAACTGGACTTATACAGCAGCACTGGACATATGGTAGCAGAGGACACCACCACTGTGACTGGACTGATGCAGCACAAGACACTACCACTGTACTGATGCAGGACAACACAGCACCACTGCACTGGACTTATACAGCTATACTGGATGTATGGCAGCAGAGGACACCACCACTGTGACTGGACTGATGCAGCATAAGACACTACACTGTACTGAGCAGCACAAGACAGCACTGGAATCGCCACCCCACTTTCCTTCCCGCACAGACACTGAGGACAGAGACACGTCCTCTCGCTACACTCTCCAATGCCGGAGTGTAAATGGCAGCGACGCGCGTCTCCTTATATGGAATCCAAACCCCGTGAGAATCTGACAGCGGGATGATGACATTTTGCCTCGTTCTGGTTTCCGAGTCAGGCGGGAAAACCCGAGCTGTACTCAGATCCGGGCTTGGGTAGTGAAGTTCGGGAGGGGGGGGGGGGTTTCGGTTCACAGGGAACCAAACCTGCTCATCTCTAGTTAATCAATAAAATAAATAAATAACATGTATACAAAGATATAAATTCACTAGTAGAGTCTTTTGGACCAATTATTTGCTGCGTCATTAGCTAATGAGCTGAATTTTTTCCCCTTACCTTTCCATCACCCTATTTCCTCTGTCTCCCTGTATTCCAACCATCTCTTCATATTTTTTCTCCTATTCCTCCCATCTCCCCTATTCCTTCCCTCTTGTCCTATTCTTCTCTGTTTTCCTTCTGTCTCCCCCTATTCCTCCCATCTCCATCTGTTCTCTCCATATCCCCTTTTTCTTCCCCTTAATCTTCCTGTCACCACCTACAGGGGCAATAGCAGGATTTCTGGAGGTGGGTTACAAATGTTTGATTTTAGAGCAATTGTCATCAACCCATGATGGATGCATAATTATCATGTAATCAACTATTGTGTGCCCCAAACAAAGTGCAGTTTATGTAACACAGTACTTCAGACATATGCGGGCCCAATGATCACTATAAGCCACTTACCAGATTCTATCTCTGGTGTGATGAATGAACACACAGATCCACAAACAGACATGCACACACGCACAGCAGACTTGGTAGGAAAATCTGCTGCCACTGGGCATGTGCAGCAGCTCCTTTCCACCAATTATAAAGCATGTAGTGTAGAGATGAGCGGGTTCGGTTTCTTTGAATCCGAACCCGCACGAACTTCACTTTTTTTTCCACGGGTCCGAGCGACTCGGATCTTCCCGCCTTGCTCGGTTAACCCGAGCGCGCCCGAACGTCATCATGACGCTGTCGGATTCTCGCGAGGCTCGGATTCTATCGCGAGACTCGGATTCTATATAAGGAGCCGCGCGTCGCCGCCATTTTCACTCGTGCATTGAGATTGATAGGGAGAGGACGTGTCTGGCGTCCTCTCCATTAGAATAGAGATAGATAGATTAGATAGAGAGAGATTGTGCAGAGTCGCAGACAGAGTTAGTTTACCACAGTCAGTGACCAGTGCAGTTGCTAGTTAACTTTTATTTAATATAATATATCCGTTCACTTCTCTCTGCTATATCCGTTCTCTGCCTGAAAAAAAAAACGATACACAGCACAGTCAGTCACACAGTGTGACTCAGTCTGTGTGCACTCAGCTCAGCCCAGTGTGCTGCACAGTCATCAATGTATAAATTAAAAGCTTATAATTAATTGTGGGGGAGACTGGGGAGCACTGCAGGTTGTTAGCAGGAGCCAGGAGTACAATTATATTAATTAACAGTGCACACTTTTGCTGCAGGAGTGGTGACCAGTGCCTGACCACCAGTATAGTATTGTTGTATACTACTAATATCTCTTTAAATATCAACCAGTCTATATTAGCAGCAGACACAGTACAGTGCGGTAGTTCACGGCTGTGGCTACCTCTGTGTCGGCACACGGCAGGCAGTCCGTCCGACCAGAATTGTATTATTTATTATTATATACCTACCACCTAACCATGGTTTTTTTTTCATTCTTTATACCGTCATAGTGTCATCCTAATTGTTACGAGTATACTACTATCTCTTTATCAACCAGTGTACAGTGCGGTAGTTCACGGCTGTGGCTACCTCTGTGTCGGCACACGGCAGGCAGTCCGTCCGACCAGAATTGTATTATTTATTATTATATACCTACCACCTAACCGTGGTTTTTTTTTCATTCTTTATACCGTCATAGTGTCATCCTAATTGTTACGAGTATACTACTATCTCTTTATCAACCAGTGTACAGTGCGGTAGTTCACGGCTGTGGCTACCTCTGTGTCGGCACACGGCAGGCAGTCCGTCCGACCAGAATTGTATTATTTATTATTATATACCTACCACCTAACCGTGGTTTTTTTTTCATTCTTTATACCGTCATAGTGTCATCCTAATTGTTACGAGTATACTACTATCTCTTTATCAACCAGTGTACAGTGCGGTAGTTCACGGCTGTGGCTACCTCTGTGTCGGCACACGGCAGGCAGTCCGTCCGACCAGAATTGTATTATTTATTATTATATACCTACCACCTAACCGTGGTTTTTTTTTCATTCTTTATACCGTCATAGTGTCATCCTAATTGTTACGAGTATACTACTATCTCTTTATCAACCAGTGTACAGTGCGGTAGTTCACGGCTGTGGCTACCTCTGTGTCGGCACACGGCAGGCAGTCCGTCCGACCAGAATTGTATTATTTATTATTATATACCTACCACCTAACCGTGGTTTTTTTTTCATTCTTTATACCGTCATAGTGTCATCCTAATTGTTACGAGTATACTACTATCTCTTTATCAACCAGTGTACAGTGCGGTAGTTCACGGCTGTGGCTACCTCTGTGTCGGCAGTCGGCAGGCAGTCCGTCCATCCATAATTGTATTATTATTATAATATATACCACCTAACCGTGGTTTTTTTTTCATTCTTTATACCGTCGTCATAGTGTCATACTAGTTGTTACGAGTATACTACTATCTCTTTATCAACCAGTGTACAGTGCGGTAGTTCACGGCTGTGGCTACCTCTGTGTCGGCAGTCGGCAGGCAGTCCGTCCATCCATAATTGTATTATTATTATAATATATACCACCTAACCGTGGTTTTTTTATACCACCTAACCGTGGCAGTCCGTCCATAATTGTATACTAGTATCCAATCCATCCATCTCCATTGTTTACCTGAGGTGCCTTTTAGTTCTGCCTATAAAATATGGAGAACAAAAAAGTTGAGGTTCCAAAATTAGGGAAAGATCAAGATCCACTTCCACCTCGTGCTGAAGCTGCTGCCACTAGTCATGGCCGAGACGATGAAATGCCAGCAACGTCGTCTGCCAAGGCCGATGCCCAATGTCATAGTACAGAGCATGTCAAATCCAAAACACCAAATATCAGAAAAAAAAGGACTCCAAAACCTAAAATAAAATTGTCGGAGGAGAAGCGTAAACTTGCCAATATGCCATTTACCACACG
Source organism: Pseudophryne corroboree (assembly GCF_028390025.1). NCBI lineage: Eukaryota > Metazoa > Chordata > Amphibia > Anura > Myobatrachidae > Pseudophryne > Pseudophryne corroboree. Next base: position 150,708,863 of record NC_086450.1, read on the forward strand.
GAGTGGCAAGGAACGGCTGAGGCCCTGGCCTATGTTCATGGCTAGTGGTTCAGCTTCACATGAGGATGGAAGCACTCAGCCTCTCGCTAGAAAACTGAAAAGACTCAAGCTGGCAAAAGCACCGCAAAGAACTGTGCGTTCTTTGAAATCCCAAATCCACAAGGAGAGTCCAATTGTGTCGTTTGCGATGCCTGACCTTCCCAACACTGGACGTGAAGAGCATGCGCCTTCCACTATTTGCATGCCCCCTGCAAGTGCTGGAAGGAGCACCCGCAGTCCAGTTCCTGATAGTCAGATTGAAGATGTCAGTGTTGAAGTACACCAGGATGAGGAGGATATGGGTGTTGCTGGCGCTGGGGAGGAAATTGACCAGGAGGATTCTGATGGTGAGGTGGTTTGTTTAAGTCAGGCACCCGGGGAGACACCTGTTGTCCGTGGGAGGAATATGGCAGTTGACATGCCAGGTGAAAATACCAAAAAAATCAGCTCTTCGGTGTGGAGGTATTTCACCAGAAATGCGGACAACAGGTGTCAAGCCGTGTGTTCCCTTTGTCAAGCTGTAATAAGTAGGGGTAAGGACGTTAACCACCTCGGAACATCCTCCCTTATACGTCACCTGCAGCGCATTCATAATAAGTCAGTGACAAGTTCAAAAACTTTGGGTGACAGCGGAAGCAGTCCACTGACCAGTAAATCCCTTCCTCTTGTAACCAAGCTCACGCAAACCACCCCACCAACTCCCTCAGTGTCAATTTCCTCCTTCCCCAGGAATGCCAATAGTCCTGCAGGCCATGTCACTGGCAAGTCTGACGAGTCCTCTCCTGCCTGGGATTCCTCCGATGCATCCTTGCGTGTAACGCCTACTGCTGCTGGCGCTGCTGTTGTTGCCGCTGGGAGTCGATGGTCATCCCAGAGGGGAAGTCGTAAGCCCACTTGTACTACTTCCAGTAAGCAATTGACTGTTCAACAGTCCTTTGCGAGGAAGATGAAATATCACAGCAGTCATCCTACTGCAAAGCGGATAACTGAGTCCTTGACAACTATGTTGGTGTTAGACGTGCGTCCGGTATCCGCCGTTAGTTCACAGGGAACTAGACAATTTATTGAGGCAGTGTGCCCCCGTTACCAAATACCATCTAGGTTCCACTTCTCTAGGCAGGCGATACCGAGAATGTACACGGACGTCAGAAAAAGACTCACCAGTCTCCTAAAAAATGCAGTTGTACCCAATGTCCACTTAACCACGGACATGTGGACAAGTGGATCAGGGCAGGGTCAGGACTATATGACTGTGACAGCCCACTGGGTAGATGTATGGACTCCCGCCGCAAGAACAGCAGCGGCGGCACCAGTAGCAGCATCTCGCAAACGCCAACTCTTTCCTAGGCAGGCTACGCTTTGTATCACCGCTTTCCAGAATACGCACACAGCTGAAAACCTCTTACGGCAACTGAGGAAGATCATCGCGGAATGGCTTACCCCAATTGGACTCTCCTGTGGATTTGTGGCATCGGACAACGCCAGCAATATTGTGTGTGCATTAAATATGGGCAAATTCCAGCACGTCCCATGTTTTGCACATACCTTGAATTTGGTGGTGCAGAATTTTTTAAAAAACGACAGGGGCGTGCAAGAGATGCTGTCGGTGGCCAGAAAAATTGCGGGACACTTTCGGCGTACAGGCACCACGTACAGAAGACTGGAGCACCACCAAAAACTACTGAACCTGCCCTGCCATCATCTGAAGCAAGAAGTGGTAACGAGGTGGAATTCAACCCTCTATATGCTTCAGAGGTTGGAGGAGCAGCAAAAGGCCATTCAAGCCTATACAATTGAGCACGATATAGGAGATGGAATGCACCTGTCTCAAGTGCAGTGGAGAATGATTTCAACGTTGTGCAAGGTTCTGATGCCCTTTGAACTTGCCACACGTGAAGTCAGTTCAGACACTGCCAGCCTGAGTCAGGTCATTCCCCTCATCAGGCTTTTGCAGAAGAAGCTGGAGGCATTGAAGAAGGAGCTAACACGGAGCGATTCCGCTAGGCATGTGGGACTTGTGGATGCAGCCCTTAATTCGCTTAACAAGGATTCACGGGTGGTCAATCTGTTGAAATCAGAGCACTACATTTTGGCCACCGTGCTCGATCCTAGATTTAAAGCCTACCTTGGATCTCTCTTTCCGGCAGACACAGGTCTGCTGGGGTTGAAAGACCTGCTGGTGACAAAATTGTCAAGTCAAGCGGAACGCGACCTGTCAACATCTCCTCCTTCACATTCTCCCGCAACTGGGGGTGCGAGGAAAAGGCTCAGAATTCCGAGCCCACCCGCTGGCGGTGATGCAGGGCAGTCTGGAGCGACTGCTGATGCTGACATCTGGTCCGGACTGAAGGACCTGCCAACGATTACGGGCATGTCGTCTACTGTCACTGCATATGATTCTCTCAACATTGATAGAATGGTGGAGGATTATATGAGTGACCGCATCCAAGTAGGCACGTCACACAGTCCGTACTTATACTGGCAGGAAAAAGAGGCAATTTGGAGGCCCTTGCACAAACTGGCTTTATTCTACCTAAGTTGCCCTCCCACAAGTGTGTACTCCGAAAGAGTGTTTAGTGCCGCCGCTCACCTTGTCAGCAATCGGCGTACGAGGTTACATCCAGAAAATGTGGAGAAGATGATGTTCATTAAAATGAATTATAATCAATTCCTCCGCGGAGACATTGACCAGCAGCAATTGCCTCCACAAAGTACACAGGGAGCTGAGATGGTGGATTCCAGTGGGGACGAATTGATAATCTGTGAGGAGGGGGATGTACACGGTGATATATCGGAGGGTGAAGATGAGGTGGACATCTTGCCTCTGTAGAGCCAGTTTGTGCAAGGAGAGATTAATTGCTTCTTTTTTGGGGGGGGTCCAAACCAACCCGTCATATCAGTCACAGTCGTGTGGCAGACCCTGTCACTGAAATGATGGGTTGGTTAAAGTGTGCATGTCCTGTTTTGTTTATACAACATAAGGGTGGGTGGGAGGGCCCAAGGATAATTCCATCTTGCACCTCTTTTTTCTTTTCTTTTTCTTTGCATCATGTGCTGATTGGGGAGGGTTTTTTGGAAGGGACATCCTGCGTGACACTGCAGTGCCACTCCTAGATGGGCCCGGTGTTTGTGTCGGCCACTAGGGTCGCTAATCTTACTCACACAGCTACCTCATTGCGCCTCTTTTTTTCTTTGCGTCATGTGCTGTTTGGGGAGGGTTTTTTGGAAGGGACATCCTGCGTGACACTGCAGTGCCACTCCTAGATGGGCCCGGTGTTTGTGTCGGCCACTAGGGTCGCTAATCTTACTCACACAGTCAGCTACCTCATTGCGCCTCTTTTTTTCTTTGCGTCATGTGCTGTTTGGGGAGGGTTTTTTGGAAGGGCCATCCTGCGTGACACTGCAGTGCCACTCCTAGATGGGCCCGGTGTTTGTGTCGGCCACTAGGGTCGCTAATCTTACTCACACAGCTACCTCATTGCGCCTCTTTTTTTCTTTGCGTCATGTGCTGTTTGGGGAGGGTTTTTTGGAAGGGCCATCCTGCGTGACACTGCAGTGCCACTCCTAGATGGGCCCGGTGTTTGTGTCGGCCACTAGGGTCGCTAATCTTACTCACACAGCTACCTCATTGCGCCTCTTTTTTTCTTTGCGTCATGTGCTGTTTGGGGAGGGTTTTTTGGAAGGGACATCCTGCGTGACACTGCAGTGCCACTCCTAGATGGGCCCGGTGTTTGTGTCGGCCACTAGGGTCGCTTATCTTACTCACACAGCGACCTCGGTGCAAATTTTAGGACTAAAAATAATATTGTGAGGTGTGAGGTATTCAGAATAGACTGAAAATGAGTGTAAATTATGGTTTTTGAGGTTAATAATACTTTGGGATCAAAATGACCCCCAAATTCTATGATTTAAGCTGTTTTTTAGTGTTTTTGGAAAAAAACACCCGAATCCAAAACACACCCGAATCCGACAAAAATAATTCGGTGAGGTTTTGCCAAAACGCGTTCGAACCCAAAACACGGCCGCGGAACCGAACCCAAAACCAAAACACAAAACCCGAAAAATTTCAGGCGCTCATCTCTAATGTAGTGGCAGCTGGCCAGGCTGTGGGGATGGGAGGGGGGGTGGGTTTCCTTGCAACCAGAAAAACCCATTAATTTGCCTATGACCTATTCTGCCCCCTATTCCTCCTCCTCTCTCTCTCTCTCTCTCTCTCTCTCTCTCTCTCTCTCTGTGCACATTTTTATACATTGAGGCTCTGGGCAATCATATGGCCTAGGTAATATGCTCCCTCAACCTGTACCTAAATATATAGAAAACAATAATGAAATTCTGTGCTCAGTGTCGGACTTGGGCATGAAGGGCCCACCGGGGGGATGCAGTGATAGGGGCCCATACTTAAGGGTGTGGCCAGCCTACAAAGGGGATGTGTCCAGCCTCCACAGAGGCTTGAAATACACAGTTGTCTTGTGCAGTGTAATGCAACATATCTACCATGTATAATACAAGTGCACAGTCTGGAACCTGATCCCTAGAGGAAAGAGTGGGCGCTGAGGCAGTGGGGCCCACCGGTGGTTTTCCCTGTACCCCTGTGGGCCAGTCCGACCCTGTCTGTGCTCCACTGTTAGGATCTTAAATCAAAATCCTATATTTATACACTAATGTATACATAACCAGTACTTGGACTCTTAGTCAAAAGTCCTAATTTTCTCATATTATCTTGAGTATTTCTCCCGAATGTACCAAAAACAAAGAAAATAAGGATGACAGTGTAATACTGTTACACCAAAATGGAACAATGACAATGAATATAGGTACAAATATATAGTCCACGTCTTAGAAGATTGGATGCCACTTGAAAACAGTCACCTCATGTTTAGAGAAAATATAGATGCTCACATCTAGGATTACATAAAAATTTTGATAATATCTCATAAAAAGGTATCTTTAACAATTTCATTAGCAAGTGGAACCTCAAATCCACTTTACAGTGTATAGAAGCTAACTTTATGAACCCACAATTACCATGTGTCTCCACAACTATACGATGATACATAAAAGCTAACATGAAATTCTGCTTGTTTGGTGCACGTACAGTAACAGTTTATTTAATCTTAATATCGGATCTCCCAGTAAGAGCCTCTCACACCCTCGACATTAAACACAGAGAAAACTGAATGCGAAGTATCAGGGTGAAGTATGCCAAAGTTTAATAAGTACAACAAACAAAATGCTAAAATGTAGGCTACAGCCATACCAGACAAAGTTGTAGAAATATTCACATCACAATGACCACATGGAAAGTAGAGAATACAGGTGTCACATCACCCCACCCCAGCCTGCACTCAGATACGCCAACCTGATGCATGTTGGTGGTTGTGATGGTGGTGTAACTCAAGCCATCACCATGAAGAGTATTGATAGCACTCATGTGTTCACCAGACACTAACAACACACTTACAAAATCCAGTTATTACCTATCTGTAATATGCTCCTCTCCAGGCATGTTAATTCTTAGAGATAATGCTAATAAAGTTTTATGATCTATTGAGAAAATTTCTCTAGGGTTAAGTTACAAAGAAAAGCAAAGGTAAGTAAGCAAGACATACAATAATGATATGTACACATTGATTTCAAGTAAATAAAAAGAAATACAAATTTAGAAAACCTAAATAATCTTACTGTCAGGTATTAGGTTAATTCAGAGTGGGGGAAACCACAGGAACAGAAGATTGGACACACTCCTAGCACAAAGCTACTCCCTTGGAGAGTGAGACCCAGCATATTCTCCTTCTGAGCAATAAGTTCCACAAGCACTCCTTTCTCAGTAGGCCCCACCCTCCAGAGTGAAAAAGACTGTTCCTTTGTTCTCACAAAAGTCTGTATAGATGCAAATTAGACTTGCCTCTCAAGACACTAAACACATATATGTATTGGGATAGGTTTTATAGCAGGAAGGCTGACACTCTTCTAGCCTGTTTGTCTGTGTCCAGAGCCAAAGAAGGGTCTCCCCTACTGTGAAAATCAAATACTGTCCCAGGAAGTTCAATCTTCAAGAGATTCTAGTTCACACCTCGTCAAGGCTTTCACAATACAGACATAGTTTTGAAACTAGCAAAAAAGACATTCATGAAATACACATTTTGGAGAACTATAATAATTCACATCATGACCACAGCTGGGTTATCACTCATAGTACCATGAGCACAATTTACCCAGGGCACACAAAATGCATACAGTCACATTAGGTGACTTTGAGGAATCGCTATAACCCAACCACCTAGTTACAGTATGTCATGGATTACTGGGTACAGGACATATAGTCTCATGCTACCACACCAATGCGTTTTGACATATAATGTATTTTTTAAGGTAATGGTGATGTTATGACCTGACTGTCAATATGTACTAAAAAAGGTACCATCCCCCAGTTGAAGGCAGTTTGTGGCAGTGAGAACAGTGAGCGGTATGTGCACATGGCTCTGTGGCTGATGTGTTGGCTGACAGCTCTACTCTGTCTGTGGGGATGGAGTGACTGCTCTAGTTGCAGGGAACTGTCAATGCTTCGCATTAAATTTCACCACCAGGGAGCCTCAGCTAGCCTGCAATAGACATACAGATACACAATTATATAATAATAGTTTTGAAATAGTGCTGCAATAACAAGGTGACCAATATATATAAAAAAGCAAAATAAATTTCTGCGCTCCGAGCACCAGACTCTTTATTTTCGTTTTGAATAGTTATTAAATGCCTGAAAAAAGAGCAGATTTCATTAAAAGACCACTAACATACAGATGGAGTCACTCTTATCTATAGCGGCTCCATCGCAAACATGCATTCCCGACGTGACTAGGCGATCCATCCGCCTAGTCACGCCGGGAGTACACAGAGACGCTTCCCATTCTGAGCATCTCTGTCTGGGCGCTCGCGCCGCCCGGATGGAGACGCTCTCCATTCAAGTGAATGGGGCTTGTCTCCGTCAATGGCGCGCGCGCCCGTCCAGATGGAGAAGCTCACGGCATCCAGGCGCGCCTGTCACAGACGGAGCCACGACTAACAAAGGAAAACATTATGTGTGCGAAATGTGTCTTAAAGGAAGAAAACATTTATTCATCTGACTTTTTTTTTAAAGTGTGCCTGACTATGGACAATACACTGAAGGGGTTATTCAGAGATGATCACAGATTGTACTCTTTCAGCAAAATCTGCAACCATATACTCACATACTGGGGGCCGCCCAGCACAGGGCAAGGCCGCCCAGCATATGTGACACTGCCCCGCGATGTGATCGCAAATCAATTACGAGTACATCAAATAGAGGTTGCCATCGCCATGTTTCCACGAGCAGGAAGCGCAGGCAATGTCATTGGCCGGCCCAGAAAAATGGCCATAACACGTCTGCGTTTCCAGCCCTTCTCCTCTCCAATGCCATGTCGACGCCCCTGGACGCCCATCACCTGTCAATCATAATGCTTCATCATGATAGCCTGCTCATCATACTTCTGGGATACGATCACATCATGATAGCCTGCGTTGTGCACTGCGGGCGGTTGGTGAGCGCAGGTGCCAAAACCATGGGCTTCAGAGTGATTGGAAGGATTGTGATTAGCTCTGGATAAGGCCCTTATTGTAGTAACTCTTTGAAACTTCTAACACATAGACATGCTTGAGATTAAGGGTGTGTGACTGGGACAATATGTAGCACTAGAGTGTTAGGCTAGTACTCTTATTGTTCATCTAGCAAACATAACATTCACATGCGCTTGCTTGATCTCAAGTAAGGCTGGGTACATACTTGCCAAAGTGCACCCGATATATTGTCCATTCTGCCGCTTCGGACTCTATATCGTTAACGATGCGGTCATTAATGAAGTACAATATATTTAGTTTTCAACTTGAAATCTAAAGATATTGGCCCTCATTCCGAGTTGTTCGCTCGTTCTTTTTCATCGCATCGCAGTGAAAATCCGCTTAGTACGCATGCGCAATGTTCGCACTGCGACTGCGCCAAGTAACTTTACTATGAAGAAAGTATTTTTACTCACGGCTTTTTCTTCGCTCCGGCGATCGTAATGTGATTGACAGGAAATGGGTGTTACTGGGCGGATACACGGCGTTTCAGGGGCGTGTGGCTGAAAACGCTACCGTTTCCGGAAAAAACGCAGGAGTGGCCGGGGAAACGGTGGGAGTGCCTGGGCGAACGCTGGGTGTGTTTGTGACGTCAACCAGGAACGACAAGCACTGAAATGATCGCACAGGCAGAGTAAGTCTGGAGCTACTCTGAAACTGCTAACTCGTTTGTAATCGCAATATTGCGCGTACGTCGGTCGCAATTTTAAGAAGCTAAGATTCACTCCCAGTAGGCGGCGGCTTAGCGTGTGTAACTCTGCTACATTCGCCTTGCGAGCGAACAACTCGGAATGAGGGCCATTGTACGAGACATTATGCACCTGGATGTGGGTGCATGCCATCACTGAAGAGACGCAAATTATATCATTCAGTGTATATGAACGGTATTGTTTGCAGGGGTGGATATTGTGCGATGTCACTGACATCAGCAAGTGTGTACCCAGCCTAACATTATACCGTGAGGAAAAATAGTGATGAACCAATTGCAACAGTAGTTCAGTATATTTCAGTAGTTTCTGAAATATAGACTGGATTATTATTCCTACTGTTTGATATATAATGTGTTAAAGCAAATTGTTATCTTAATCTTAATGCACCTATAAGAGATAGTATTTTCTTAAATAAAGATTTGTTCTATTGAAGTTTTAGAGGCCTATGACATAATGCACAACTCATGCCAGTTGTCTTAATCATTTATAAGATGCATCAGTCAATTTGGAATGAACTTCTCATAATCTCTTCACCTTTTACCTTTTAAATCTTTTTATTTTTAACTTTTAAGAAATGTTTAAGAGATATGAGTTTTTAAAGAATGATGGGTTCAGCTTATGACTCAGGTGGAGCAATTTATTCATAGTGTCAAACTTAAGCACATTAAATCTGTACATTTTGTGCAAAACATGTTTTGCCATATGTATATTTTCACTGACAAAGCCAAGTGCAAAAACCTCAAATTACTGAACCATTATTTATGAGTGTGCATGATAAAAAATATCAACACATTTTTTAAATTAATAATTTTTAGAGAACTGCTAGGATAAATGGGATCAGTACGAGATCCCGCCGGATGGGATCCCGGCAGTCGGAATACCGACACCGGGATCCCGACCGGCACAATCCCGACAGGGGGGCGAGCGCAACGCAGCCCCTTGCAGGCTCACTGCGCTCGCCATGCCGCGGGCACGGTGCCTTGCTACACTCGGCAACTAATTTATTCTCCCTCTATGGGTTTCGTGGACACCCACAGAGGGAGAATATGTCGGGATTGTGGCGGTCGGGATCCCGGTGTCGGTATTCCGACCGCCAGGGATCCCGTCAGACGTGATCTTGAACCGCATCCAATAATTATTGGTTAGATCACAAATGGTTGCATCCATTGTGTGTATGGGATGGGTGCACTTTAATGTAGTAAATGCAACACCCAATAGTTGTTTTTGGGAAAGATAGGGTTAATTGAATTTGAACATATAAATAAAACTCTCACCTTCTTGCCATATCACTAGGCAACCAACAATTTGTCCACTGTCTATAATAAAAGATTAGAGAACTACTGTAGCTGACATCTGGAAATGCTATTATACTTCAAGGTTGGCAATCATTTCACGTCACAGTGAAACTATCAGGTAGATTTTCACCCTTGTCTGTCAAATCCAAGTTAATTAGCAGGCATGGTCACTTAGGGGTTCACAATCACATAGGCTAAATCCATAGACCACTTCTGTTAAAAATGAGACTGAAGGATCCAGTTGACAAGACAATTGAGGCTTTTACCTGAGGCGCAAAGTCAAAAAGAGCCCAACTAGCATATACTGTACCTGTAATTGGGTTGGAAAGATAATCTCGCAATGTGCTGCTCATGTAAAAGTAAGTTCTAGTTTATTTATAACCAATCATATTAGAATAGAAAGTGATGGTAGTGTGACAGGACTCTAGTTGGACTTTTCTGGATGATGGTTTAAATAAATAACAATTAATTTAATTGTCCATCTCTACACACGAAGGTACTGTCATTTATAGTAGGTTCCCACAAAGTCTTTATGTATCAGATATTAAATCTTATTGTGCCTCGCTAGAAAACTGTGCGTTTGGCATAAAGAAGTAACTTGAATATCCTCTGAAAATATTCATCTAACTATCACTCAAACAAATTAATTTTTGGTTTATCGGAATACAAAATAGGAATATTATATACAAAGGTCATTATTTTCCCATAGACGATTTTTAGAACAAGAATAAGAAACGTTTTCCAGGTCTGAAATAGACTGAGCTGCATTTCTAACGTGCAGAACAAATGAGGCTCAGTGAAAAGTGTTCCTGCAGTGTACAGTAGATGTAAGCTCACGCTGTATGTGGATTGCATTATAATAAAGGAAGTGTTTGTTACACAGGAAGTTTTTGTTTTTTAGGAAGTGCTGCTGCAGCCGCTGTTCAGTATGACTTGCAGGTAGTAAAATACACAGGAAAAGAAAATAAGGTGCCTAAGCTCACTGAGACCGTGAACAATCTGATTGCTGCTCTCTCAAAAAATGGGATAGCCAACCCAGATACCAAGGAAAAAGAAAACACAGAAAGTGCAGAGAGATTAACATTTTTCTCTCTAAAGAAACGACCAGACGTTACAGGGGATTCAGTATGGGATCCAGATGGTTTGGATCCTGGTGGTCATAAGAGCGATGCCGGAATCCCAACAGGCGAGATTCCGATGCTGAGCGCAGCGTGCCCCCTTGCAGGCTCGCTGTGCTCCCCACACTTCGGGCCCGGTGGCAAGCTTTTTGAGTCGGGATTCCGGCCCCCCCCCCCCCCCCCCCCCCCGGGTTTTCTTTGGCTGTCGGGATTCCAGCATCGGTATCCTGATTGCCGGGATCCAGACAGCCGGGAAATTAACTGCTCCCATTACAGGCCAAAAAACACACCAGAAAGCCCATAATATACCTGCCATAGACTGATCATATACACTGCCTTATCACCATCAGGGAGCACTCGAATGTGAATCATTTTTCGCTGGCTAAAAAGCTCTACATCCCTAGAGGCTACATAAGCGGGAAACACAAGAGTTGAAAGCCATCCAGTGCCACAAATGTCGATGTTAGGACTGACCCTGTCAGCAACTGTGTGAATAATTGGTCTATTCATGAAGCAGGGAAAAGAGGGGGAAAGTGAGCCAGTGGGGAAGTTGCCCATTACAACCAATCAGCTACTACAGTACATATGTGTCATTTTATAGAATGCACTTGATAAATGTTACTTCAAAGCTGGTTGGTAGCCATGGGCAACTTCTCCATTGGTATACAGGTTGAGTATCCCATATCCAAATATTCCGAAATACGGAATATTCCGAAATACGGACTTTTTTGAGTGAGAGTGAGATAGTGAAACCTTTGTTTTTTGATGGCTCAATGTACACAAACTTTGTTTAATACACAAAGTTATTAATAATATTGTATTAAATGACCTTCAGGCTGTGTATATAAGGTGTATATGAAACATAAATGAAATGTGTGAATGTAGACACACTTTGTTTAATGCACAAAGTTATAAAAAATATTGGCTAAAATTGCCTATAGGCTGTGTGTTTAGGGTGTATATATAACATAAATGCATTCTGTGCTTAGATTTAGGTCCCATCACCATAAGATCTCATTATGGTATCTAATTATTCCAAAATACGGAAAAATCCGATATCCAAAATACCTCTGGTCCCAAGCATTTTGGATAAGGGATACTCAACCTGTACTTCTTTTTTCACTGCTTCATGAATAGACACCTAAGTCACATGTGGAGTACCGGGACCAAGCAAGTCAGCCTGAGGCTCTCCTGCACACCCACGCTGCACTCAAGTGTAGGAAACACAGACATTTCATCAATTAATTGAAATACCCTGTTAGCAGCTATAGACAGAGGGATGGAGAAATCATGAGTACCAGACCCATAGGCAGACAAAGGATAATTGTAGAGATTTGTATCCCCTGGTCTATAAATGGGTATCTGCAACTTGGCTGATAACCAAAAACGTATGGTGGAGAAAAGAGAACTGTTACAAATTAGTTTTATTAAACACAAGTTACAGACAAGACACGGATACAATATTGCCTGACTAACAACAATTAAGTTCTTCCTTTGGATACATGTGCTTTCAAATGGAATTGATATTATTTAATAGAGATGAGCGGGTTCGGTTCGTTGAGATCCGAACCCCCTGAACATCATCTATTTTACACGGGTCCGAGGCAGCCTCGGATCTTCCCGCCTTGCTCGGTTAACCCGAACGAGTCCGAACGTCATCATCCCGCTGTCGGATTCTCGCGAGATTCGTATTCCATATAAAGAGCCGCATGTCGCCGCCATTTTCACTCGTGCATTGGAGATTGAACGGAGAGGACGTGGCTACGTTCTTTCCCTGAAAAGCTCCATATCTGTGCTCAGTGTGCTGAAAATATCTGTGCTCAGTGTGCTGCAAATATCTACGTTCTCTGCCTAAAATGCTCCATATCTGTGCTCAGTTTGCTGCAAATATCTGATCAGTGTGCTGCATTGTGGGGACCACCAGTATTATAGTACAGTTCAGTAGGCCATTGCTGTATCTTGCAGCTCCGTGTCAGACCCAGTTATAGACAGTATCCTGATCATCAGTGCTCAATATCTGCTGCATAGTTGTGTGACCAGTATATATATATATATTATATATAGTAGTACAGTGCAGCATTTTGGTGACCACCAGTATAGTAGTACAGTACAGTAGTCCATTGCTGTATCTTGCAGCTCCATGTCACTGCAAGTATCCATATATGTGCTGCATTGTTGTGAGCAGTATATATAGTAGTACAGTGCAGCATTTTGGTGACCAACAGTATATCATTGTACAGTACAGTAGTCCATTGCTGTATCTTGCAGCTCCGTGTCACTGCAAGTATCCATCCATATCTGTGCTGCATTGTTTTGAGCAGTATATATAGTATTACAGTACAGCATTTTGGTGATCAACAGTATAGTAGTACAGTACAGTAGTCCATTGCTGTATCTTGCAGCTCTGTGTCACTGCAAGTATCCATATCTGTGCTGCATTGTTGTGAGCAGTATATATAGTAGTACAGTGCAGCATTTTGGTGACCAACAGTATATCGTTATACAGTACAGTAGGCTATTGCTGTATCTTGCAGCTCCGTGTCACTGCAAGTATCCATATCTGTGCTGCATTGTTGTGAGCAGTATATATAGTAGTACAGTGCAGCATTTTGGTGACAACCAGTATAGTAGTACAGTACAGTAGTCCATTGCTGTATCTTGCAGCTCCATGTCACTTCAAGTATTCATATCTGTGCTGCATTGTTGTGAGCAGTATATATATATATATATATATATATATATACAACAGAATTCCAAGTGCGCACAACAGACTTTTTTAAAATAAAGTAAAATAACTGATTGTCAATTAATATACAACCAACCACCATAAACAATTCACAAATAATTTATTAAAAGCAATTCATTGGACATGTATAACCTCTAGCAGAATAACATCAAGGTTTAGGTGTCCTTGCCATAGAGTTCAGAACCCAATGCGTTTTGTCCTTATTAGGACTTCATCAGGGGATATCAACAGAAAGCTGGTTGGTAAAGGAGAAGAGTGAAGAAGACAACAATTTATCCACTATAATACATAGTACATGGTTACAGCGAACAGCCAGTACATAATTCCAAAAAGTCATATTTATAAATGGTATTAGGTATAGTGACATTCAGAGTAAATTAAAAAATCTGTTATATACAGTGATAACCATATTTACTTGATTAGCAGGCTACCAGTTTATTATTACCAAATACAAAAATTTTTTGAAGAATTAATTGAATAAAGAACACCTTTTGATGGTATCTAATTGACAATGCAACTTTTGTACACACAATTTAGAATAAAGAAGGAAAGAGGTATGCATACCATGACTCCTCAAGGACCACAAGATGAATAACGTGATTTACTTGTAGTTAAATTTGATGACCTATAATGTGATCAATAAGTAATTAGGGCTAGCTTAAAGTGGTATTAAGTCAGATCCATATTAGATCGAAGTAGTGAGATAACTCCAATTATACTTACTTATAGGTAGGAATTGTCTATGTACGGTGTAAAAATATTCTAATGAAGAATCTTAATCCTTAATGTAATGTTGTGACCATAGAATTTCTTTCAATTAGTGACCTATCATATCATATGACCGCCTTCCGTTACTTGAAGTAAGTACACTATTATAATATGTAATATTTATTATCGAATATAACAAATAGACACTAATTTTATATTATTTAATAGCTCACTAATTGAAAGAAATTCTATGGTCACAACATTACATTAAGGATTAAGATTCTTCATTAGAATATTTTTACACCGTACATAGACCATTCTTACCTATAAGTAAGTATAATTGGAGTTATCTCACTACTTCGATCTAATATGGATCTGACTTAATACCACTTTAAGCTAGCCCTAATTACTTATTGATCACATTATAGGTCATCAAATTTAACTACAAGTAAATCACGTTATTCATCTTGTGGTCCTTGAGGAGTCATGGTATGCATACCTCTTTCCTTCTTTATTCTAAATTGTGTGTACAAAAGTTGCATTGTCAATTAGATACCAACAAAAGGTGTTCTTTATTCAATTAATTCTTCAATAATTTTTTTGTATTTGGTAATAATAAACTGGTAGCCTGCTAATCAAGTAAATATGGTTATCACTGTATATAACAGATTTTTTTTTATTTACTCCGAATGTCACTATACCTAATACCATTTATAAATATGACTTTTTGGAATTATGTACTGGCTGTTCGCTGTAACCATGTACTATGTATTATAGTGGATAAATTGTTGTCTTCTTCACTCTTCTCCTTTACCAACCAGCTTTCTGTTGATATCCCCTGATGAAGTCCTAACAAGTACGAAACGCGTTGGGTTCTGAACTCTATAGCAAGGACACCTAAACCTTGATGTTATTCTGCTAGAGGTTATACATGTCCAATGAATTGCTTTTAATAAATTATTGTGAATTGTTTATGGTGGTTGGTTGTATATTAATTGACAATCAGTTATTTTACTTTATTTTAAAAAAGTCTGTTGTGTGCACTTGGAATTCTGTTGTATATGTTTATTGTGAACCCTTAACTGGCAAAAGGGTTATTCCAAAAGTGCAGCCCCTCCTGTTAGCGCAGATTTGGGTACATTTGTGTGTAATAAATATATATATATATATATATATATATATATATATATAAAGTAGTAGTACAGTGCAGCATTGTGGTGACCAGTATACTACAGTACAATAGTCCAGTGCTGTTCTCGCAGCTCAGTGTCAGTTCTCCGTAGTATCATCAGTACTCAGTAAAATCAGTGCTCATTATAATCAGTGATTGATCAGTATAATCAGTTCACAGTATAATCAGTGCGCTGTTAGACGTGTGCCCGTTTTCCATCATTAGTGCATTGGGATTTAGACAATTGATGAAGTTATTGTGTCCCTGGTACAAAATCCCATCTAGATTCCACTTCACTAGGCAGGCGATAGCGAGATTTTACCAAGTAATATCAGTGATTTATAATTAATTATTAATTACAGTGATCTTGCCAAATGATTCCAGTGATTTTGTCATTTTCTTCCAGTGATTTGGACCAATAATACCATTGATTAGAACGAATAATTCCTGTGATATTGACGTGTTTGTGTTGCTTAGCTTAGCCGTCCAGTGACCACAGTGCACCTCTTTTTTTTCTTTGCATCATGTGCTGTTTGGGGCATATTTTTTTAAGTTCCATCCTGTCTCACACTTCCGTATATGTCCAGTGGTACTGCCAAGTGATATAATTCCCGACATTACTGCCATTTAATTCCAGTGATTTTGTCATTTTCTTCCAGTGATTTGGACCAATAATACCATTGATTAGAACGAATAATTCCAGTGATTTTGTCATTTTCTTCCAGTGATTTGGACCAATAATACCATTGATTAGAACGAATAATTCCTGTGATTTTGTCATTTTCTACCAGTGATTTGGACCAATAATACCATTGATTAGAACAAATAATTCCTGTGATTTTGTCATTTTCTTCCAGTGATTTGGACCAATAATACCATTGATTAGAACGAATAATTCCTGTGATATTGAGGTGTTTGTGTCGCTTAGCTTAGCCGTCCAGCAACCACAGTGCACCTCTTTTTCTCTTTTCATTGCATCATGTGCTGTTTGGGGACTATTTTTTTAAGTGCCATCCTGTCTGACACTGCAGTCCCACTCCTAGATGGGCCAGTTGTTTGTGCCGCCCTCTTGGGTCGCTTAGCTTAGTCATCCAGCGACCTTGGTGCAAATTTTAGGCCTGAGAATAATATTGTGAGGTGTGAAGTGTTCAGAATAGACTGGGAATGAGTAGAAATTATGGTTATTGAGGTTAATAATACTATAGGATCAAAATTACCAACAAATTCTATGATTTAAGCTGTTTTTGAGGGGTTTTTGAAAAAAAAAACACCCAAATCCAAAACACACCCGAATCCGACAAAAAAATTTCAGGGAGGTTTTGCCAAAACGCGTCTGAATCCAAAACACGGCCACGGAACAGAATCCAAAACCAAAACACAAAACCCGAAAAATTTCAAGTGCACCTCTCTTTTATTTAATATGTTCTTTTGGGACGTAAGAACTATTATATAAATGAATACATAATATTACTGCTTATGCACATGTGATATTATGGGGGACATTTACTAAGCAGTGATAAATCAGAGAAGTGAGCCAGTGGAGAAGTTGCCCATGGCAACCAATCAGCACTGACGTAACATCTATAATTTGCATACTATAAAAAGATACAGAGCTGATGATTGGTTGATGGGGCAACTTCTCCACTTGCTCGCTTCTCCACTCTTATCACTGCTTAGTAAATGTCTCCCTATGTCCCACAGTGGTATTAGGATTTTTTTTCTCTGAGTTTTCTTTTTTCTTAGTAAAATATACCCTTCTAAATGTGATTTGCTCACCAACCACTTTACACCTAGATTTGCAACTGAGTTCCTAAATTACAGTCACAGTTTGTTTAAAGATACAATGACATTGGCTTATGGAAATACAGTAGTTGACCAAACTGAGGCTATTCTTTGCAAGATACAGCGTAGCAACCATGCACCTCCGTCCAAATTCAGATTTGGTTGGAGATTGCATAACCGCTGCTTCAATGGAAGCAGCAGCAACGCGCAAGTATGGTACTGCAGCAGGAGGCGTCTGGTATATAGAAAGTAGATGCCCCCTGCTTGCATTAGTGATACTGATGCATCCTAGGAAGCAGCAGTGGATCACCTGTGACACCATCAGATGGTTGCGTGACCCATGGGGTTTGCACAAGCCGGCTGCCACAGTTCCTGCAAAGAGGCAAGGAAATCTGTGTCTGCCGAAGGAGAGCCAAGGCCTCATCACTCCCTCAAAACAGGGGGGGACTCGCTAAATTCTGGGAAACAGAGGCTTTCGCCATCCCCTCCTTACCCCTAAACTGTAGCAGACTTTCAATCACTGACATTCTAAACCAGTAGTGCGTCCAACAATGCAGGATAGGTCCTGTGCATTTGCAAAGTACTGAACATTGGGGGTCATTCCAAGCTGATCGCTCGCTAGCAGTTTTTAGCAGCCGTGCAAACGCTAAGCCGCCGCCCTCTGGGAGTGTATTTTAGCTTAGCAGAAGTGCGAACGAAAGGACCGCAGAGCGGCTACAAAAAAAAAATAATGTGCAGTTTCAGAGTAGCTCCAGACCTACTCCTAGCTTGTGATCACTTCAGACTGTTCAGTTCCGGATTTGACGTCACATACACGCCCTGCATTCGGCCAACCACGCCTGCGTTTTTCCTGGCACGCCTGCGTTTTTTCAAACACTCCCTGAAAACGTTCAGTTGACACCCAGAAATGCCCCTTTACTGTCAATCACTCTGCGGCTGGCATTGCGACTGAAAAATGTTGCTAGACCTTGTGTAAAAATACATCAGCCGTTGTGAAAGTATGTCGCGCGTGCGCACTGCGCCGCATGCGCAGAAGTGCCGCTTTTTCACTTAATCGCTGCGCTGCGAACATTTGTCACTAGCGATCAACCCCCATTGGTACTTTGCGCTTTGCGGTGCCCCCCCAACCATATCTCAATCAGACCCCTTGTTTCACAGAGAAGTGCAAAAAGGGGTGCACTTCTATTGGAGAATAGGTGTGCAACCTTGTATGCTCTGGTAGATGATCCAAGGCATTTTGCACAGTGCATCCAAAGCACTAAGTTATTCAGTTTCAGTCTAAGTTATTGCATGGAAATGTCATTCATGAATTTTGCAACATTTGCTTACTATTACTGCTTTTTTTTTTTTAATTGTGCAGTATTATGAATCTGGCACTTCAAAAATGAAATAAATTGAAAAATGTTTCATGTTCAAAATAACTTATCCAGAAGGTAATGGAGCAAATGCAGCCTCTTATCTATATTTGTATTAATGGTTGAAGAAACTAATCTTCGACAAAGTAATTTCATAAATTAAGTGCGAGTTCCAGCAGACAACAAGGTTTTGTTAATTAGATGAGTACTTTCTCTACTGCAGGTGATTATATGAGATGTATAATGTAAGTAACTTTTTAGAAAGTATACTTTTTATTTCACAGGTACAAAAAATTATTTCTTATTCTGAAGATCCAGGTGGAGATGTATCAAATCTTCGAGAAATATGAAGTAGAGAAGTGGTCCATAACAACCAATCAGTGACTAGCTATTATTTTTCTGGCACAGTTTTTAAACTGACCATTGTAAGCTGATTGGACTGGCAGTTTTAGGGCTCAGTACTGTACCTCCCTTTATTGTATGGTATATTTTGTACATGCAGGGAATGATTCAGAGTGGCATGTAAGCTATACCCCTTTTACACTCGCATGAAAATCCCGGGATATTGCACGTGAACGCGCATCATCCCGGGATTTTTGTCAGTGTGAAAGGGTACAGGGACAATTTCCCGGGTCGAGCATCCCGGGATTTCAACCCTGGTCTCGACCAGGGTTGGTCCCGGGACCGTCCCGGGAAGCTGGGTAGTGTGAAAGGGCCCGTCCCGGGATTCACTACCCGGGACTGTTAAAAGGCCTCCGATTGGAGCTTTCATGGGCTCAGAAAAGATGATGTCATCTTTCAGAGCCCTGGGGAGCGTCCTTGATGCGTGTGAGGAAGGCAGCATGGCGACCTGGACAGACCAGGAGGTTAGAGAGTTGCTGAGCATTAGGGGAGAGGAGGAAATAATGAGGCAGATCACAGGCACAGTAAAAGATGCAGTGATTTATAAAAACATCTCCAAGATGCTGGAAGCCAGGGGAATCATCCGCACACAGCAGCAAGTGTTAAACAAAATGAAAACTCTTAAAAAGCAGTTTCTGAAGGTGCATGACAACAACAGGAAAAAGAGCGGTGTTGGCCGTATCGACTGGCAGTACTATGACATCTGTGCCAATATCTTTGGAAACACAGCTATATGCAGTCCGGTGAGTCTGTCTTCCAGTTCACAGTACACTGCTACAGAAGGCACTCCAGAAGAGACACAGACAAGCAGTGACGTCTGTCCGTCATCCCCGTTGTTAATTGACGACACACCTGAGGACAGCGACACATCCTCCCAGCCGTCCATAAACACATCCAGAAACGACGACAGCATAACTGCAACCATTGAAGACGTCGTGGAAGCTCAGACCAGTGACAGTGGGACTGTACAAAGTGCCGTCACCGTCACCCCAACTTTACAGAAAAACAGTAAGTACATGTTTAGAAAATAACACTCATAGCACAAATCCACAATTGTTAATCATCCGGTTATGTGTGTAGTATGAGTGGCCAGTGTGGCGGCAGCGTGGCGAGCGCAAATGAGCCCCTTGCAGGATCACTGCGCTCAGCACGCTGCTGGCACGGTGGCACGCTTTGCAATTTCTGCCCCCACCCAGGGGGGCTTTGCATTTTTATAAATAGTTCAATGTTGCAGAGTAGCTAGTTTGTAGGTGGATTAATGCCACAAACACATGTTTGCTAACGCTGCTATTTTTATATACGCTCATTTTGTATTTCTTCTCTTCACAGTTTACACCGTACCGCCTAGAAGGAAGAAACTGAACAGAGCGGAGCAAGTGGCTAAAGCCATGTCAAATGTCCTTGTCGAGCAACTCCGAGAGATGGACGCTACAATGTCCGCACAGGAGGATGCAAGGCTCGACAGGTTTCTAGAGGCAGAACGCCAAATGACTAGATGAGACACTGAAACAAATATTACCAGAACATCCAAAAATAATATACCGACGAGCACAATCCATAAAACAAACAATAACAAAAAGCCATCTACACCAACTGGGCAAAAAAGACTACGATCCAAGCAACAAAGGATTCAGACAATGTCTCAACTGTAAGGCATGTGACATAAGCAACAGAACAACAAAGAAAACAACTAGCTTCTCATCGATAGTCACTGGAAAAACTTATCAAATTAATCAAGCATTGAGTTGTGACACAGAAGGGGTAATTTACCTTTTACAATGCCCATGCAATCTCCAGTACGTGGGACAGACAAAACGAAAAGCAAAAGTCAGATTTGCTGAGCATATTAACAATATAAAAAAAGGCTTGATTACACACAATGTCTCAAAACACTACCTAGAAGTTCACAACAAGAACCCTGCTGGAACTAGTTTCCTGGTATTTAAAAAAATCTATACCAATTGGAGAGGCGGAAACATCTCCGAAGAACTTAAAATTACAGAAACTAAATGGATCTTTGACTTAAAAACTATGACACCGAGAGGTCTAAACATAGAAATAGAACTTAATCCTTTTCTACGAAAATAAAAATTAAAAAAATTAATAATTATCTTTTCAAAAAATTATAATAAAAAAATCAATAACCATTTTTCTTTATAAAACTAACATTTTCACTCATTCACTTAATTTTAAAAGCAAGAAATAATTATTAATCACAAGCGGTACCAGTTATAATTAATTCTTTATTTTTTAACAGCAAAAAAACCAAACACATGGTTGCCACCAAAAAAAT
Organism: Pseudophryne corroboree; assembly: GCF_028390025.1. NCBI lineage: Eukaryota > Metazoa > Chordata > Amphibia > Anura > Myobatrachidae > Pseudophryne > Pseudophryne corroboree. Next base: position 150,730,114 of record NC_086450.1, read on the forward strand.
TAGGTCACTTCCACCGGAAGTTCCTGTTACTTTTAATATAAATAAACCTAATAAAATCAATTCTTTTTACTTCACTCCTCGAAAAAGTGCATTAAAGTGCATGAAACGCGTTGGAGATCATCATTTACACCCCAAAGAGGAGAATCCATCAACAGCCGCAACACAAGCAGAACCCGCTGCAGCTTCAGCTGACACCGGCATCACGCCGGAGTACATCTCGGAGGACACAGCAGGACACGGGAACGCTGCCAGCCCTGGACTCAGCGGTACTCGGAAGCACCGCCAGCATTACCAACCACTATCAGCCGCGGACGAACAACATCGGAGCCGCAGTGCTCATAGCGGCGTCCAGCGGCTTTTTAATTGGCACCCGGCGGTTCCTGCAATCAGTGAGCTCCACGGCACTGAAGTTTAGCACAGGGAAAGGTAGGAATTCATGGACATTCAGCAGTAATAAATAGAGATGAGCGGGTTCGGTTCCTCGGAATCCGAACCCGCCCGAACTTCATGTTTTTTTTTACGGGTCCGAGCGACTCGGATCTTCCCGCCTTGCTCGGTTAACCCGAGCGCGCCCGAACGTCATCATGACGCTGTCGGATTCTCGCGAGGCTCGGATTCTATCGCGAGACTCGGATTCTATATAAGGAGCCGCGCGTCGCCGCCATTTTCACTCGTGCATTGAGATTGATAGGGAGAGGACGTGTCTGGCGTCCTCTCCATTAGAATAGAGATAGATTAGATAGAGAGAGAGAGATTGTGCAGAGTCGCAGACAGAGTTAGTTTACCACAGTCAGTGACCAGTGCAGTTGCTAGTTAACTTTTATTTAATATAATATATCCGTTCACTTCTCTCTGCTATATCCGTTCTCTGCCTGAAAAAAAAAAACGATACACAGCACAGTCAGTCACACAGTGTGACTCAGTCTGTGTGCACTCAGCTCAGCCCAGTGTGCTGCACAGTCATCAATGTATAAATTAAAAGCTTATAATTAATTGTGGGGGAGACTGGGGAGCACTGCAGGTTGTTAGCAGGAGCCAGGAGTACAATTATATTAATTAACAGTGCACACTTTTGCTGCAGGAGTGGTGACCAGTGCCTGACCACCAGTATAGTATTGTTGTATACTACTAATATCTCTTTAAATATCAACCAGTCTATATTAGCAGCAGACACAGTACAGTGCGGTAGTTCACGGCTGTGGCTACCTCTGTGTCGGCACACGGCAGGCAGTCCGTCCGACCAGAATTGTATTATTTATTATTATATACCTACCACCTAACCGTGGTTTTTTTTTCATTCTTTATACCGTCATAGTGTCATCCTAATTGTTACGAGTATACTACTATCTCTTTATCAACCAGTGTACAGTGCGGTAGTTCACGGCTGTGGCTACCTCTGTGTCGGCACACGGCAGGCAGTCCGTCCGACCAGAATTGTATTATTTATTATTATATACCTACCACCTAACCGTGGTTTTTTTTTCATTCTTTATACCGTCATAGTGTCATCCTAATTGTTACGAGTATACTACTATCTCTTTATCAACCAGTGTACAGTGCGGTAGTTCACGGCTGTGGCTACCTCTGTGTCGGCACACGGCAGGCAGTCCGTCCGACCAGAATTGTATTATTTATTATTATATACCTACCACCTAACCGTGGTTTTTTTTTCATTCTTTATACCGTCATAGTGTCATCCTAATTGTTACGAGTATACTACTATCTCTTTATCAACCAGTGTACAGTGCGGTAGTTCACGGCTGTGGCTACCTCTGTGTCGGCACACGGCAGGCAGTCCGTCCGACCAGAATTGTATTATTTATTATTATATACCTACCACCTAACCGTGGTTTTTTTTTCATTCTTTATACCGTCATAGTGTCATCCTAATTGTTACGAGTATACTACTATCTCTTTATCAACCAGTGTACAGTGCGGTAGTTCACGGCTGTGGCTACCTCTGTGTCGGCACACGGCAGGCAGTCCGTCCGACCAGAATTGTATTATTTATTATTATATACCTACCACCTAACCGTGGTTTTTTTTTTCATTCTTTATACCGTCATAGTGTCATCCTAATTGTTACGAGTATACTACTATCTCTTTATCAACCAGTGTACAGTGCGGTAGTTCACGGCTGTGGCTACCTCTGTGTCGGCACACGGCAGGCAGTCCGTCCGACCAGAATTGTATTATTTATTATTATATACCTACCACCTAACCGTGGTTTTTTTTTTCATTCTTTATACCGTCATAGTGTCATCCTAATTGTTACGAGTATACTACTATCTCTTTATCAACCAGTGTACAGTGCGGTAGTTCACGGCTGTGGCTACCTCTGTGTCGGCACACGGCAGGCAGTCCGTCCGACCAGAATTGTATTATTTATTATTATATACCTACCACCTAACCGTGGTTTTTTTTTTCATTCTTTATACCGTCATAGTGTCATCCTAATTGTTACGAGTATACTACTATCTCTTTATCAACCAGTGTACAGTGCGGTAGTTCACGGCTGTGGCTACCTCTGTGTCGGCACACGGCAGGCAGTCCGTCCGACCAGAATTGTATTATTTATTATTATATACCTACCACCTAACCGTGGTTTTTTTTTCATTCTTTATACCGTCATAGTGTCATCCTAATTGTTACGAGTATACTACTATCTCTTTATCAACCAGTGTACAGTGCGGTAGTTCACGGCTGTGGCTACCTCTGTGTCGGCAGTCGGCAGGCAGTCCGTCCATCCATAATTGTATTATTATTATAATATATACCACCTAACCGTGGTTTTTTTATACCACCTAACCGTGGCAGTCCGTCCATAATTGTATACTAGTATCCAATCCATCCATCTCCATTGTTTACCTGAGGTGCCTTTTAGTTCTGCCTATAAAATATGGAGAACAAAAAAGTTGAGGTTCCAAAATTAGGGAAAGATCAAGATCCACTTCCACCTCGTGCTGAAGCTGCTGCCACTAGTCATGGCCGAGACGATGAAATGCCAGCAACGTCGTCTGCCAAGGCCGATGCCCAATGTCATAGTACAGAGCATGTCAAATCCAAAACACCAAATATCAGAAAAAAAAGGACTCCAAAACCTAAAATAAAATTGTCGGAGGAGAAGCGTAAACTTGCCAATATGCCATTTACCACACGGAGTGGCAAGGAACGGCTGAGGCCCTGGCCTATGTTCATGGCTAGTGGTTCAGCTTCACATGAGGATGGAAGCACTCAGCCTCTCGCTAGAAAACTGAAAAGACTCAAGCTGGCAAAAGCACCGCAAAGAACTGTGCGTTCTTTGAAATCCCAAATCCACAAGGAGAGTCCAATTGTGTCGTTTGCGATGCCTGACCTTCCCAACACTGGACGTGAAGAGCATGCGCCTTCCACTATTTGCATGCCCCCTGCAAGTGCTGGAAGGAGCACCCGCAGTCCAGTTCCTGATAGTCAGATTGAAGATGTCAGTGTTGAAGTACACCAGGATGAGGAGGATATGGGTGTTGCTGGCGCTGGGGAGGAAATTGACCAGGAGGATTCTGATGGTGAGGTGGTTTGTTTAAGTCAGGCACCCGGGGAGACACCTGTTGTCCGTGGGAGGAATATGGCCGTTGACATGCCAGGTGAAAATACCAAAAAAATCAGCTCTTCGGTGTGGAGGTATTTCACCACAAATGCGGACAACAGGTGTCAAGCCGTGTGTTCCCTTTGTCAAGCTGTAATAAGTAGGGGTAAGGACGTTAACCACCTCGGAACATCCTCCCTTATACGTCACCTGCAGCGCATTCATAATAAGTCAGTGACAAGTTCAAAAACTTTGGGTGACAGCGGAAGCAGTCCACTGACCAGTAAATCCCTTCCTCTTGTAACCAAGCTCACGCAAACCACCCCACCAACTCCCTCAGTGTCAATTTCCTCCTTCCCCAGGAATGCCAATAGTCCTGCAGGCCATGTCACTGGCAAGTCTGACGAGTCCTCTCCTGCCTGGGATTCCTCCGATGCATCCTTGCGTGTAACGCCTACTGCTGCTGGCGCTGCTGTTGTTGCCGCTGGGAGTCGATGGTCATCCCAGAGGGGAAGTCGTAAGCCCACTTGTACTACTTCCAGTAAGCAATTGACTGTTCAACAGTCCTTTGCGAGGAAGATGAAATATCACAGCAGTCATCCTACTGCAAAGCGGATAACTGAGGCCTTGGCATCCTGGGTGGTGAGAAACGTGGTTCCGGTATCCATCATTACTGCAGAGCCAACTAGAGACTTGTTGGAGGTACTGTGTCCCCGGTACCAAATACCATCTAGGTTCCATTTCTCTAGGCAGGCGATACCGAAAATGTACACAGACCTCAGAAAAAGAGTCACCAGTGTCCTAAAAAATGCAGCTGTACCCAATGTCCACTTAACCACGGACATGTGGACAAGTGGAGCAGGGCAGGGTCAGGACTATATGACTGTGACAGCCCACTGGGTAGATGTATGGACTCCCGCCGCAAGAACAGCAGCGGCGGCACCAGTAGCAGCATCTCGCAAACGCCAACTCTTTCCTAGGCAGGCTACGCTTTGTATCACCGCTTTCCAGAATACGCACACAGCTGAAAACCTCTTACGGCAACTGAGGAAGATCATCGCGGAATGGCTTACCCCAATTGGACTCTCCTGTGGATTTGTGGCATCGGACAACGCCAGCAATATTGTGTGTGCATTAAATCTGGGCCAATTCCAGCACGTCCCATGTTTTGCACATACCTTGAATTTGGTGGTGCAGAATTTTTAAAAAAACGACAGGGCCGTGCAAGAGATGCTGTCGGTGGCCAGAAGAATTGCGGGACACTTTCGGCGTACAGGCACCACGTACAGAAAACTGGAGCACCACCAAAAACTACTGAACCTGCCCTGCCATCATCTGAAGCAAGAAGTGGTAACGAGGTGGAATTCAACCCTCTATATGCTTCAGAGGTTGGAGGAGCAGCAAAAGGCCATTCAAGCCTATACAATTGAGCACGATATAGTAGGTGGAATGCACCTGTCTCAAGTGCAGTGGAGAATGATTTCAACGTTGTGCAAGGTTCTGATGCCCTTTGAACTTGCCACACGTGAAGTCAGTTCAGACACTGCCAGCCTGAGTCAGGTCATTCCCCTCATCAGGCTTTTGCAGAAGAAGCTGGAGGCATTGAAGGAGGAGCTAACACGGAGCGATTCCGCTAGGCATGTGGGACTTGTGGATGCAGCCCTTAATTCGCTTAACAAGGATTCACGGGTGGTCAATCTGTTGAAATCAGAGCACTACATTTTGGCCACCGTGCTCGATCCTAGATTTAAAGCCTACCTTGGATCTCTCTTTCCGGCAGACACAGGTCTGCTGGGGTTGAAAGACCTGCTGGTGACAAAATTGTCAAGTCAAGCGGAACGCGACCTGTCAACATCTCCTCCTTCACATTCTCCCGCAACTGGGGGTGCGAGGAAAAGGCTCAGAATTCCGAGCCCACCCGCTGGCGGTGATGCAGGGCAGTCTGGAGCGACTGCTGATGCTGACATCTGGTCCGGACTGAAGGACCTTACAACGATTACGGACATGTCGTCTACTGTCACTGCATATGATTCTCTCAACATTGATAGAATGGTGGAGGATTATATGAGTGACCGCATCCAAGTAGGCACGTCACACAGTCCGTACTTATACTGGCAGGAAAAAGAGGCAATTTGGAGGCCCTTGCACAAACTGGCTTTATTCTACCTAAGTTGCCCTCCCACAAGTGTGTACTCCGAAAGAGTGTTTAGTGCCGCCGCTCACCTTGTCAGCAATCGGCGTACGAGGTTACATCCAGAAAATGTGGAGAAGATGATGTTCATTAAAATGAATTATAATCAATTCCTCCGCGGAGACATTGACCAGCAGCAATTGCCTCCACAAAGTACACAGGGAGCTGAGATGGTGGATTCCAGTGGGGACGAATTGATAATCTGTGAGGAGGGGGATGTACACGGTGATATATCGGAGGGTGAAGATGAGGTGGACATCTTGCCTCTGTAGAGCCAGTTTGTGCAAGGAGAGATTAATTGCTTCTTTTTTGGGGGGGGTCCAAACCAACCCGTCATATCAGTCACAGTCGTGTGGCAGACCCTGTCACTGAAATGATGGGTTGGTTAAAGTGTGCATGTCCTGTTTTGTTTATACAACATAAGGGTGGGTGGGAGGGCCCAAGGATAATTCCATCTTGCACCTCTTTTTTCTTTTCTTTTTCTTTGCATCATGTGCTGATTGGGGTGGGTTTTTTGGAAGGGACACCCTGCGTGACACTGCAGTGCCACTCCTAGATGGGCCCGGTGTTTGTGTCGGCCACTAGGGTCGCTAATCTTACTCACACAGCTACCTCATTGCGCCTCTTTTTTTCTTTGCGTCATGTGCTGTTTGGGGAGGGTTTTTTGGAAGGGACATCCTGCGTGACACTGCAGTGCCACTCCTAGATGTGCCCGGTGTTTGTGTCGGCCACTAGGGTCGCTAATCTTACTCACACAGTCAGCTACCTCATTGCGCCTCTTTTTTTCTTTGCGTCATGTGCTGTTTGGGGAGGGTTTTTTGGAAGGGCCATCCTGCGTGACACTGCAGTGCCACTCCTAGATGGGCCCGGTGTTTGTGTCGGCCACTAGGGTCGCTAATCTTACTCACACAGCTACCTCATTGCGCCTCTTTTTTTCTTTGCGTCATGTGCTGTTTGGGGAGGGTTTTTTGGAAGGGACATCCTGCGTGACACTGCAGTGCCACTCCTAGATGGGCCCGGTGTTTGTGTCGGCCACTAGGGTCGCTTATCTTACTCACACAGCGACCTCGGTGCAAATTTTAGGACTAAAAATAATATTGTGAGGTGTGAGGTATTCAGAATAGACTGAAAATGAGTGTAAATTATGGTTTTTGAGGTTAATAATACTTTGGGATCAAAATGACCCCCAAATTCTATGATTTAAGCTGTTTTTTAGTGTTTTTTGAAAAAAACACCCGAATCCAAAACACACCCGAATCCGACAAAAAAAATTCGGTGAGGTTTTGCCAAAACGCGTTCGAACCCAAAACACGGCCGCGGAACCGAACCCAAAACCAAAACACAAAACCCGAAAAATTTCAGGCGCTCATCTCTAGTAATAAAGTGTTGCCGGCTACCTCCTCTTCCACATTCACTCAAAAGAGTGTAAACATTTTAATATTAACAATTTTTTCTTTTTTACAGGCACCGCTTTACCTTTATATTCACTTTTATATTCACGTCTTTTATCTAACATTTCATCAAACATCCCTAGCGCTTTCTTTTAAACATCATAGAACGCCAAATGCATGATGCATTTCTTTCCCAAGTCATGACAATGCAGGAACGCATGAGTAGAGAGCAGTATGACCGCCTCAGGGAATTGCACCAAATTAACATGGCGTTCTATGAGCGTATGACCAATACCTCAAGAGCACCAATCCAACACCACAACTCACAATACCCTGAGCAGGGTTTTTCATCATTTAATCCTGGCCCATACTATGCCCCAAATACTGCACCATCTAGTGCGCAAAGCACAGAGTTACTGTATTGCGCAATTTGCCGTGAAACACAGTGAATTTCTTATTGTTGTTATTTGTTGTTAAAAAACCACAGTGTGGTCATTGTTTATGCACAACTGTTTGTGCCTTCTTTAATTTTTTTTCTATGTTCTGTTTTGTTTAGTGTCTACATTAAAGCACTTTTTATTTATTTTTTACACAGTAATAATATACTGCAGGGACACTGTGGTTTATGGTGTTGTATCTACAAGCCTACCAGTGTTTTTTTTTTTTTTTATGCCATTCAAAACTTGTTTGCAAATCTATGCATAACATTCCCATTTGTGCGTAACAGTAGACCATGTTTTCAGTGTTTTCTACATTGTTTCTGCATATATACAAAGTTTGTGGCAATGTGGTTTTTTTGGAAAATCATAAATATTGAAACCAAAGATCAAAGGTGGAATACAAAATAAAAAAAAACGTAATTCACCAAACATGTTGTGCTGATTCTTAAACACTATTGTACCAGTGCTGCAAGGTTGGACGTAATAGTGTGGCGTATTTGTTCTGCAGCGGAGTTTGAGGCAGTCCCAAACAAAGCACCTTCCACATGTGGGTTTATAACCTCAGGGTCCTGCACAGTCCACTCAGGAAGGAATAGCTCATTTTTCAGTTCACAGATGTTGTGCAGTATACAGCACGCAGCTACTACATTAGGCATATTCTTTAGGTCCACATCATTGCGCTTCATCAAACAACGCTATCTTCCTTTTAACCTGCCAAAGGCGTTCTCAACCACCATCCTTGCTGAACTCAGGGTGTGAGTATAGGTTTGTTGCTCTGGGGTTAACTGGACCTGTTGGGTGTAGCCTTTCATAATCCAGGGGCATAAAGGGTATGCAGCATCCCCGATGATGTGGACAGGGATCTCCACCCCATTCACAATCTTTGCACACTCTTTGGGGTACAGCCAGCCTCCCTGCTTCTCCTCTACGATGTTGTACAGGTCAGAATTGGCAAGAACTCGGGAGTCATGAGATCGGCCTGGCCAGCCAATAAACACATCTAGGAAACTAAAGAACAGTAAAATTGAAAAAAGTTAGAATGTAAAACTCACACATGCAACTCATCCCACCACCCCAAAAATAAACACTTACCAATATTTGTGGTCCACAACAGCCTGTAATATGATGGAGTGCCAGCCCTTCCTATTAAAATAGTCAGCATGGTTGTCACGTGGGGCAATAATGGGGATGTGTGTCCCATCAATCGCTCCTCCACACTGCGGATAGCCTCGCTTCACAAATCCTTTGATGGTATCCTGTAAGCGCTGTCCTTGTGGTAGAGATATGAAGCGCTTGTATAAGGTAGATACAATTGCTTTAGTCACCTGGTGGACTATGACACAGCAGGTGGAGATCGCAACACCGAACAAGCATGAGACTGAGCGGTACTCTCCTGGGGTAGCATACCACCACAATGCAATAGCTAATCTCCTGCGTGCCTCGATGGGTCTCCTAAGCCTGGTGGTCTGCATGTCAAGTGCTGGGGTAAGTAATTGTAGGATGTAGTTAAAGGTTGCACGAGACACACGGAAGTTAGCCATCCACTCCTCATCCTGGTAAGCTTCCACGGTCCTCATAAAGGCTTCTCCGTGCCGGTGATCTCTGGACCAAAATGAGCGGTTAGGGCCCATACTCACGCTCAGGATGGTACTCATCCTGGATGATATGAGGGCTCTCCTCCTGCGCAAATATTGGCGGCGACTAGCAGCCCTATCCAGCATAAATTGTGCCCTCCTCCTCCTTATAAAATATATGTGCAGTATACTGCACAGTGTGACAAGCTGCATTATGCTGTCAGTAGCTGTATGAAACATCTGCAAAGCAGAAAGAATCATGAGCTCAGGCATACACACTGGTACTCCGTCGGCCATGACTGCAGCAATGGTGTGAGCAGGCACCACCCCTCCCTTTGTTGACTAGTGTGACCTCATCTATGTGAGCCAGAAATGGCCATTTCTAATGACATGCATATGCATTTGCAGGGATATCCCGGGATCAGTGTAAATGGGGCTGTCCCGGGTCGATCCCAGGTCTTAGTGCAGTGTGAAAGGGGTCAGTCCCGGGAAGGCATCCTGGGACGCATCCCGGGAAGCATCCCGGGAGTGACCCGGGAGTGCGAGTGTAAAAGGGGTATTAGTCACAATAACACTCCTACTGCATGTGTCTTTAATGCACCAGCTCTATATCTGCTACAAGTGATCTGGTGGAATTCTGGGTAGCTTGTGGTGGATGTGTCAAAGTTGCATAGCCAGCCTTGTTCTAGGGATATTCTGTCATGAGTGTCTTGTTCTGTGTGATCTTCAATGTCGCATATTGAAAATGTAGTATCATAATCGGTGTCAGCAATGGTGTTTGTTGGGGAGGGGTTAAGTTCTGTCAGTGCTGTCTGTAGAGGTTTTGTTGTGTTCCTGTGTCTTTTTGTCATGTACTGCTGGTACTATATGTCCAGCCACTGACGGACACCACTGACAGAATCTAACCCCACCCCTTGCCAGAATATCCCTAGAACAGGCCGGGATATTATTATTATTATTTATTACCAGTTATTTATATAGCGCACACATATTCCGCAGCGCTTTACAGAGAATTGGCCATTCACATCAGTCCCTGCCCAAGTGGAGCTTACAATCTATATTCCCTATCACATGTACACACAGACACATTCATGCTAGGGTTAATTTTGTTGGGAGCCAATTAACCTACCAGTATATTTTTGGATATGCAACTTTGACACATCCACCATGAGCCCAGCTGCAACAAATAACACTGACAACCAAGGCCACAAACTAGAACACGGAACTGGCATTACACTATCGCAAGACATCACCATCCCCCCTTTTTTATACCACAAGACAGGCCTGAAAATATCAACAGAGCCTGTCTCCATTCCACACAAACCAACAAAGTGCAAACTAAAAAAAACAGAAGAAGTTGCAGGGGAGGACAAGAAAAACAAAAACAAAACTGACACTATTAGAGAAAACACAGGACAAGGAGTATTCAAAGTCAGCGACACTACAGTAACCCACTCACATCTCAAAGTTCTAGACCATAGGTCTGCAAACTCAGTCCTCAATACCCCACACAGTGCATGTTTTGCAGGTCTCCACACAGAATCACAAGTGAAATAATTAACTCCACCTGTGGACCTTTTAAAATGTGTCTGTGAGTAATTAATACACCTGTGCACCTGCTGGGTTACCTGCAAAACATGCACTGTGTCTGGTAATGAGGACCGAGTTTGCAGACCTATGTTCTAGGCAGAGGACTTAAATTCTTCCCAACAACCAATATGAACAAGTTCTAAACTTATTTAAACTTGCATAATTTCCCCCACAAACAGACCCTTAAAAAAAGATCTGCCAAAACACCGACCCCACAGCAAAATTCACAGACGACCGACATATACAAACACACTGTCAGGAACTGGTGCAAAATCTGGAATTTGGGATCAGGTACCAAGTGGTTGACGTTATCCAGAACAGAGGAGTGGAATCTAACACACCAGGAGGTTTTCACCAGGGAACACTGCAAGGGGATATGGGCTTCGCGGTTCCCGACGTGCAGGTCACGGTCCCCTGTCTGGGTCACTTGATACCTGAACTGGACTAGAGTTATGGCAGAGATGTTGTATGATAGTCCAGATGTATATGACAAACCGCAGGGGTACGCAGGAACAAACAGGAACTGGAGAAGATGCCAGGGTGCACATGGCCAGATGGTACACTGGGGTTGTGGAGATGGACAACAGCAGGAACTCTAGGAGTGACACAGGAGGTAGCGGTATACAGACGGACTGGGGTGCAGACACTTGGAGACAGGGTAACGGTAGTCAGCAGACTAAGTTCGCCAGCAAGATGGTGAAGCTGGAATTCAATGCAGGAACAAGGCAAAACCCACTGGACAGATGAACTGAGACCAGAGAGGAACCAGAGAGCAGAACACCATATGGAGTAGCTATAACTGGCAAGGCATCTTGAGATTGAGAGGCTTAAAAGAACAGGATGTACCAATCAGCTTTGAGCACCAGACAGACCCCCAGTAATTGATATATAAAGCAGCTGCCGTGCAGACTGAGCAGGCTGACAAGCTGAATAGTAGGTTTCAGGTAACCAGCTGTAATTACAGAATTCAGATACCTGTGGAGTCAGTTGCTGAATGCAGGAGCTGAGGCACTGGGAGACAACAATGCAGGAGCTAGCTGTGACCTGTAGTTCCACAAACTGAGACAAAGGTAAATCATAAGAATAACTAGCAAAACATGAGTAATATGCTCAGGATTATAACAGTACCCACCCCCCCCAACCTCCACCTTGATGAGAGGTTAAGAATCAATAGAACCAGGCTTATCCGGAAATTCATGGAAGAAAGACCTCTTAAATCTGCGTGCATGAAGAAACCTTCCAATGTACAAGAAAATGAACTTGACCCCTCCTGAACTTGGAATCCAAAATCTTTTCCACAACAAACTCCTGGTGACCTTGAACCAACACAGCAGTAGGCCTTCTGGAACGATATCTTCTAAATCTCTGGGACACAAATGCTGATTTCAACAAGGAACAGTGAAAAGTGTTATTGATCTTAAGTGATTTTGGTAAAAGGAGTCGAAAGGCTACTGGATTAATCTGTCTAATAATCCAGAATGGACCAATGAACCTAGACCCAAATTTTTGAGAGGGCTGGCATAACTTGATATTTTAAGTGGACAGTCACACCACATCACCCACTTTAAAAGTAAAAGGTCTTCGTCGTCTGTCAGCAAATTTCTTGGAATGAACAGAGACTTGATTGAGTGCTAGACGTACTCTCCTCCAAATTTTCCTCAGACGAGCTACAGGATCAAGGGAAGAAGTCTGTTGCTGCAGGATGTCAAAAGCGTTAGACCTAGGATGGAAACCCGAGAGACAAAAGAAGGGTGACATGGATGAAGTAGAGTGACTGGAATTATTATATGCAAATGCCAGATCTTTATGGTACTTGGAAACATAACAACGGAGATACTGTTCAAGAGACTGGTTCACTCGCTCAGTCTGTCCATTGGATTGTGGATGATAACCAGAGGACAGACTAAGATTAATATCCAAGGCTGAACAGAAAGCTCGCCAGAATCGAGCAATAAACTGAGTTCCTATGTCAGAGACGATGTCCTGTGGTAATCCATGTAATTTAAAGATATGTTGGATAACAAGGTTGCCAATTCTCTTGCACTGGAGAGCTTGCGAAGAGGAACAAAGTGAGCCATCTTACTGAACCGGTCTACCACAAACCAAATGGTATTGTACCCTGATGATTTAGGAAGATCAACCACAAAGTCCATAGAAATGTGGGACCAAGGTCTTGAGGGAAACGCAAGAGGCAGGAGATGTCCCATGGGAGCTTTACGAGGAGTTTTATGTTGAGCACAGATCTCACAAGCAAGAATGAACTCTCTAACATCTTGGCACATGGAAGGCCACCAAACTGAAAGAGACAATAAATCCAGAGTCTTAGAAATCCCTGGATGCCCAGAGTCTCTTTTTACATGAAATTCAGATAAAACTGCTGTCCTGTACTCTTTAGGGACAAACAGGAGTCCTGAGGGAGTCCCCACGCGTGCGAGAGACTAAATCTTGAGCAAAACCAGCATGGATATTGGAAACAGGAATAATTGGTTCCCAAGAGCAGGATGAATTTTGAATTGGAAGGAAGCTTTGTGACAAGGTATCTGCTTTAAGATTATTTGATCCTGGCCAATAGGAGATCACATAGGTGAATCTAGTGAAGAATAACGCCCATCGTGCCTTTCTTGGATTCAGTCTCTTGGCTGATTCAATATAGGATAGGTTTTTATGGTCAGTGAGGATTGTAATCACATGTCTCACCTCTTCCAATTAATGCCTCCATTCTTCTAGAGCCCACTTGATGGCAAGCAGTTCACAATTCCCAACATCATAGATGGCTTCGGCAGGAGAGAGCTTTCTGGACAGAAAAGAGCACGGGTGAAGTTTAAAATCCACGGGATCTTTCTGTGATAGGACTGCTCCCACTCCTACTTCAGATGTACCAACTTCCATAATAAAAGGCAGGTCAGGATTTGGATGACTAAGAACAGGTGCGGATATAAAAGCTTTATTTAACTTGAGAAAAGCTTGTAAAGCCGAAGGTGACCAATGTGATGAATCCGCACCTTTCTTGGTCAAAGCAACAATAGGTGCAACAATGTCTGAAAATGAATGAATAAATCTGCTATAATAATTAGCGAAACCAAGAAAGCATTGTATAGCTTTAAGGTTTGTAGGTTGTGCCCAATCTTGAATTTATTGAAGCTTACTGGGATCCATGGAGAACCCCTTAGGAGAGATGATGTAGCTTAAGAAAGCAACTTCCTTCACTTCAAATTCCTATTTTTCTAACTTGGCATAGAGATGGTGATCCTGGAGCTTTTGCAATACCATCTGGTCATGGACTCGATGCTGCCGTAAATATATTAGGATGTCATTCAAGTACACCACAACAAATTTTCCCAGGAATTCTCGGAGCACATCATTGATAAAATCTTGGAAAATGGCAGGAGCATTTGACCATCCAAATGGCATAACACGGTATTCATAATGCCCAGAATGAGTGTTGAAGGCCGTCTTCACTCGTCAATGGCCTTAATTCGTATGAGGTTATGTGCTCCCCGAAGATCAATTTTAGAGAAGATTTCCGCCATCCGGAGTTGATCGAACAACACGGAAATTAAAGGCAACGGGTAAGAGTTCTTAACAGAGATCTTGTTGAGTCCTCTATAATCAATGCATGTATGTAAGAAGCCGTCCTTCTTTGCCACGAAGAAGAATCCTGCTCCTACTGGTGATTTTGAGGGAGGAATAAACCCTTTGCTTAGGTACTCCCGAATATAATCCTCCATAGCTTTGGTTTCCAGCAAAGAAAGAGCATATAATCTAGCCTTAGGTAACTTATCTTCAGATACCAGACTGATGGCACAGTCATAAGGTCGGTGTGGGGAAAGAGTATCTGCCTCTTTCTTGGAGAAGACATCCACAAATGAAAGCTATGGAGTCAGTAGCCTCTCTGGTATAAGTTGAGAGGATCACACTGGCAAGGACAGACACCTTCCCGTACACTCCATTCCCCACTGTAAGAGTTCTCCTGTCTTCCAGCAGATGGATAGATTATGGGATTTCAACCATGGAAGGCCTAAGACAATGGAAACCATGGGGCAATTGACCTGGAGGAAACTAATCTTCTCTGAATGCAGAAGACCAGTAGTTAAATGAACAGGAGGAGTTTGCTGAGAAACTTGCCAACTGAGGAGGGGGTTAAAGTCCAGGACACAAATAGTCACAGGTGGCTCCATCCTTAGTATACACATGTTCCAGGACCGGGCAAAAGAGATATCCATGAAGTTGGCAGCTGCACCACAATCAACGAAAGCCTTGACTGCCACTTGATGAGTAGGTAGACTAATTTGAACTGGAAGCAAGACTGAATTTTTAGGAGAGATTCCAGCCAGACCCTGGAGTAACTCCTCTTTTATCCCTGGGTCTTGTCTTTTCCCGACTTCAGGGTGCAAACATTGGCAAAATGACACTTTGCTCCACAATATAAGCATAGGCTTATCGATTGCCTACAGGATTTTTCCTGAGCAGAAAGACGAAAGACCCCAATCTTGATGGGTTCACTGGAGTCTTCTGCTTCTTCCAAGGTTACAGCTGAGGGAGATAGTGACCCTCCTCCTTTCTCCATCCTCCATATCCTGATCCGATGATCTACTCGAATTGCTAACTGCATGAGCTTGTCTAGGGTTTCAGGAGTAGGATTCTGGACAAGGTAGTCTGTAATTGGCTCAGTGAGGCCTAAGCAGAACTGACTTCGGAGGGCTAGGTCATTCCAACCACTATCACCTGCCCATCTGCGAAACTCAGTGCAGTATACCTTAGCTGTATTTTTCCCTTGTCTCAGGACTCGTAAGTGAGCCTCTGCAGAAGCTGCTCGGTCCGGGTCATCATAAAGAATTCCTAGGGCACTGAAAAAGGCATCCACTGTGTGCAAGGCAGGATTCTCAGCTTTTAATCCGAATGCCCAAGACTGGGGTTCCCCCTGCAGGAGGCAGATGATGATGCCCAGTCGTTGAGCCTCAGAACCAGATGATAATGGCCAGAGTATGAAATATAGCTTGCAGCTATCACGGAAATTCTGGAACTGCTCCCGGTTACCTGCAAACAGATCGGGAAGATGCAGTTTCGGTTCAGGCCCAGAAGCCCTTGTTGCTACCAATGACCTGCTAGTTTCTTCCTGGGGGGAAACTCGGAGCTTTAGATCTTGCAGTTGCTGCATCAAATTTTGTATTTGACCAGCCAAGATTTGAGCCGGATTTTGCAGTGATGGTCCATGCCCAGGAAGTGGTGGGCCAATTATAATGTCAGGAACTGGTGCAAAATCTGGAATTTGGGATCAAGTACCGAGTGGTTGACATTATCCAGAACAGAGGTGCAGAGTCTAACATGCCGGGAGGTTTTCACCAGGGAACAACGCAAGGGGATATGGGCTTCGCGGCTCCCGATGTGCAGGTCGCGGCCCCCTGTCTGGGTCACTTGATGCCTTAACTGGACTAGAGTTATGGCAGAGGTGTTGTATGATAGTCCAGATGTATATGACAAACCGCAGGGGTATGCAGGAACAAACAGGAACTGGAGAAGGTGGCAGGGTGCACACGGCCAGATGGTACACAAGGCCGTGGAGATGGACAACAGCAGGAACTCTAGGAGAGACACAGGAGGTAGCGGTACACAGACGGACTGGGGTGCAGACACTTGGAGATAGTGTAATGGTAGTCGGCAGACTAAGTTCGTCAGCAAGATGGTGAAGCTGGAATTCAATGCAGCAACAAGGCAAAACCCCCAGGACATATGAACTGAGACCAGAGAGCAGAACACTGAATGGAGTAGCTATAACTGGCAAGGCATCTTGAGATTGAGAGGCTTAAAAGAACAGGCTTAAAAGAATCAGCTGTGGACACCAGACAGGCCCCCAGTCATTGACATATCATGCAACTGCAGTGCAGACTGAGCAGGCTGACAAGATGAATAGTAGGTTTCAGGTAACCAGCTGTAATTACAGAATGCAGACACCTGTGGAGTCAGTGGCTGAATGCAGGAGCTGAGGCACTGGGAGGCAACTATGCAGGAGCTAGCTGTGACCTGTAGTTTCTCAAACTGAGACAAAGGTAAATCATAAGAATAACTAGCAAAACATGAGTAATATGCTCAGGATTATAACACACACATAATTACGACCAGCCTCACAATTCTACCCAATTACATTATGGAAAACCACATAAACACATTAACAAGCCTGGTTGAACGCGACATGTCCAAAATCAAAACAAAACAACTGACAAGACAACACAGCAATCTGAAGAAAGAGGAACAAAAAGCACTTAAAGAATTACAGGACAATAAAGAAAACATAGTAAAAGCAGACAAAGGGGGAGGAATAGTGGTACTCAACAAAGCAGACTATATCACCGAATCCACCAGAATCCTGAATGACAAACCCACATACACAAAACTCATAAAAGACCAACTCCGGACTACAAACACCAATCACAAACACTACTGAAAGATTGACTAGACAAAGGCACACTCAATACACAAGAACACGCATTCATGAACTTCAAGCACCCAGTAATCCCAGTCTTCTATCACCTGCCCAAGATCCATAAAAAACAAAGACAAGCCACCAGGCAGACCCATAATATTAGGCATCAACTCACTCACCACCAATTTATTACAATACAAAGACCACTTCCTGCAACCTTACGTGAAAACACAATAATCATACCTCAAGGACACAACAGACATTCTAAATAGACTAAAAGGAGTTACTTGGGAACCAGACCTATAGCTGGTGACCAGTGATGTAACATAGTAACGTAGTTATTGAGGTTAAAAAAAGGCAAACTGCCCATTGGATTCAACCTGTATTCTGTATTAAGCCGAGTTCATTATAATTTTCCCTGTTAAAATAATGTTTTATGTCTAGTTAACCACTGTAAATCATGTTCCTTCCAGATTATCAATGTCCATATTTTAAATGCTTTAACCATCACTATATACAGTAATTGACCATGACCAAGGGATAGACAGCATCACATATCACTTAAACAAAGACCAAGGACTTACAGATGAACAAAGACACTTCATTACATGCAGCATCAGATTCATCCTGATGCACAACTATGTATGGTTCAAAGATAACTTATACTTATAGATGACCGGCACGGCTATAGGGACGAAATTCACACCAAGTTTCACAAATCTCTTTATGAGCCATTGAGCAGATGAATAAAGATCACAGGGAGAATTAACACAGAAGGAACAATGACAAAGGATAGAAGAAAATCCCACTCACATTGTGATTGTGAAATTGAAGAAAGACCCTTAGAAAGAAGACGAGAAAAACAAAGAACTTTCAACCTGCATTATATAAGAAGGGGAGATGAATGAACACCAAGACGAGAACAACGGGATAGAAGACCCCACAAATAAAGACCACCAGGAGAAAGATATAGAAGAAACGAAGAATTTAGATCAGATTACAGAAGAAATCCCCACATGAAAAAGAGGGTAAATAGACCCGAAGAGAGAAATGAATATTATATCAAAGATGAATGGTACCCGGATCATCAGACCCCGAGATTGATTCATATCACGACCCACAATAGATATAAAATATTCAATGAGGAGAGTTTTTTAGAGAGGAGTCAGTGAAAGAGAACCAGATTCTAGAACAAAAAGAAAAAAAGAAAAAACAAACCAGACGGGGCAAAAGAGGAAATGGAAAATTTAAAACCAACCACCAGATACATATTAATGAAGACACCGTCAATGACACAAAAATTTATAATTTAAGTCAAGATGTTTTGACAGAAGAAAAGTCTATCCTAAAAAAAGATTTGAAGTTTGCCCCTAATAAGAAACTTAATAAATTTGCTACATATATAGATGTACACAAATTTATAAGGAATGTCTCACTCAAAAAATATTTCATCAATCAAAAGGAAGAAGCTAATTACAGAAGGGAAATTTTCAAACCAAAGTCAACATTCAACCCCACCTTCAATAGGGGCTGCTTCATAGAAAGCTTCCAAAAATCTGTAAATATGGAAATTGAGAACATAAGGCCGGGTTGGGAAAAACGACAAAACACCATGAATAAAGAAAGAATAGCACTCAAAAACCTGGAGAAGAATGATGCAATAACGATTAAACCAGCTGACAAAGGAGGTAGTATAGTTATAATGGACACTGAAAAGTATAACATGGAAATTCAAAGACAACTTAACGATAACGAAACATACAAACTCCTTAAAAGTAATCACAGCAAACGGATAGAAAGGTCATTAATTAAATTACTTAATGAGTTCAAAGATCAAGGACCCCTATCAGAGAATTAATCTAAATACATCATCCATGACAATCCCTCCTTTCCAGTATTCTATGTTCTACCAAAAATCCACAAGGACCATAACAATCCACCTGGAAGACCGATTGTAGAAGGGACAGAATCATTAACTTCGAATTTATTGCATTTCGTAGATTACCATCCCCAACCAGAAGTTATTAAAATCAAATTATACAATAAAGACACTTCAGATATATTAAAAAAATTCAAAACATTAGAATGGAAAAACACATATACTCTGATCACAGCTGATGTCTGCACCTTGTATACCTTAATAGAACATCTAAAAGGAATTGAGGCTACAAAATTTTTCCTAGAAAGATCTAAAATAGACCCTGCTAGAATGAAACTCATCCTTTCAAGTATAGAATTCATATTGAAAAATAACATTTTCTGGCACAACTCTTTCTATGAACAAAAGAGAGGAACCGCTATGGGCACTTGCTTTGCCCCATCATATGCTAACCTATTTATGGGACATTGGGAGGAGCTAAATATTTGGAATAATAATAAGTTCAAGGATAACATCATCCTTTGGCATCATTTCATCAACGATATTATCTTTATATGGGATGGTGAAACCAGTGACTTGGAAACGTTTTGTACTGAATTAAACAGGAATGAACTTAACATTCATTTAACTTATAGTATCAGCAAAGAGGGAGTAACATTCCTGGATCTCACTGTCTATATAAAAGATGGCCATTTACACACCAAAAACTACATAAAACCAACCGACAATAATTCATACATTTTGAAAAGCAGTAACCATCACCCAACGTGGCTAAGAAGTATTCCAAAAGGACAAATGAGAAGAATCCAGTGAAATTGCACAGAATTGGACGTGTATAAAGATCAAGCAACAGAACTCAAGAACAAATTCATACAAAAGGGATACTCCGAGGAAGATCTACAAGGCCCTTTGGAAGAAATGGGCAATATGGAAAGATAAACACTATTGCAAAAGATTGTTTGTCTTAATGTGCCTATATGCTCTTTATTAACTTTCATTAGTCCATTAGGATATATGCTTTTTGCTGATACCTAATTCGTCAGTACCGGTACCTTTATTTACTCTTATTCCTTATTCCTATCTACATTTAATTTCATGGACTCTCACCATTGATTCAGGGCCACACCCCTGTCTAACATTAGCAGCAGATCCATCTATTTTCCTCTATTGGCTCATTTCTGTCACTTTCTTTATACTATGTAATTCGTGAACTCTCATCAGTGATTCCAGAGCTTCCAATTACCGCCTACTCTCTCTACTATCATACCACACTGGAAACGCCCGAAGCCATCCGAACTTGGAAGCTAATCAGTGTTGGGCTGGGTCAGTACTCAAGTGGGGGACCATTGAGGAAGACTACATTGGTTCCATATGCTCAATGTCTAACATTGACAGTAGATTCACACTGCCATCTTATTTCCAACTGCTTCTTTTATCTTGTATCAGCTGGATATCATAGGAATTTACATTCTCAATTATAATCAGTATTCAGGCTTCGTATACCATTCATTTTGGCACTAACACAGGCACTACCACAGGACAGGGATCTATCTGTTATTAGAACGCACCGTCAAATATCTAAGTTAATTACTTATAACATCCAGATTTAACTCCGTCAGCCGGGATTTTATTATTACATTAGCAATTTTTGCTTATATTGTCTTTTTGACTGTTATTTCTTTCATTAACCACTACTTATCTTATTTTGTGTCAATAAAAGTTGATTTTATTATATATCATATCTTGTATATTTCATACATTGTTCAAAGTCAAGAGTGCACCCACAAAAGAGTCTTCTTTTCTCTCTGTTGTCCTAAGTCTTAATACTGACTCGGGGTGCACCACCAAACTATAAGAATGAGAAAACCTAGTTTTCTTTGCAATTTTCTATTTTGGTACTGACAAAATTAAATTTTTATATCAATTATATCCTGTGCGGTATTCCCCAAAGATACGAGGGTAGAATTAAAACAAAGGGTTTTCATAGATGTGGCCTGTGCCTAATGTGTAAAAATCGTCAGGGTCAACCTAGTAAAAACATAAAATATCAATCAAATTTCACCAGACAAGAACATGACATCGATCAGTTTATAACATGTAACAGTAGCAATTGCATTTACATGATAGAATGTAAATGTAACTTACAATACATCGGCCGCACATCGAGACCACTTAAAGAAAGATGGGCAGAACATTCAGGAGTATAAAGAAGGGGTATGAAAAACACTCCCTATCTTCACACTTTAAAGAAAAACATAATATGTCTATAACGGGCATTAAAAATGTACTGGGAATAAAACTGGTTGATAAACATTGGCGAAAGAAATCCATCAATAATGATCTGGCCAGGACAGAAATGAAAATGATTTATGAATTAAAAACTCTTCACCCTCAAGGAATTAATACAGATTTTGAGATCAAATGGTTAATTTAAATCCTTCCATATTCATTTATGTACATTATCATGTGTCATATGAAATCCCTATGTTCAATGTATTAGCAATATCCCCTGTATTTATTAAGGATTATCTTTTATTAAGTCTCATTGTACATATTGTGGAATGCATATAACAGGAAGAACATCCGTGTGTGGAACGCATGACATCATTTCCGGTCAGCATTCCGGCTCAGTTATATTCTTAATGAATTTTATGGTCCGACTATGTTTTATAATATTTGCTGCATCTAGCTGTATTATCACATCTAGAAAGATATTAATATATCACAGATTACACACTGACATTTCCGGAGGTAATATTCAATCACCTCCGGCACAACTGCTGAGGCCGCTGTGGAACACACCGCCGGAAAAGCTGTACACGCACTTCCCGAGGAGTTGAGTCCGAGAAACTACCATACAGCCGGAAGTGCCGTGGAACGCACTGCCGGAAGTGCCGCACATGCACTTCCGGAGTCGCGCATTCCGGCCTGTATGTGAATTAAAGGGGACCTTTTAATACTATGGAAATGGAGGATAAACTTCCGGGATTATACCGGAAGTGCATTGAACATGAGTTTACATTTTATATTCATTTATACATGTGCTATATCGTTTTTTAAATCTGAGTTATGAATTATCATTGTAAAAGTTTTTTTAGATTTATTAATTATGTAAATTTATATTTTGGTCAGTTTTTAATTATTTGTAAATTGGCACTTCCTGGAACCAGTACACCAATAGAGTCCTGGGAGGAGGTATAAATATCACCAACACACTATAGCCCACTATACCTTGATAAAGTCTCCAAGGAGCCGAAACGCGTTGGTGAAAGACCTTTGCTGCTGCCTACCCAGGACTCTGTGAGAGGGGGGACTCCTGTTGCCGGGAAGTACCAGAAAAGACCCTTATACCACCTGTGAGAATTGGTAATGTTGTGTTTTATATTGTCCACAATAAAACTGTATTACACTATTGTTGCCTTTCTGCTCTCTTATCTGAGATACCCAGTCCCAGAGTGAAACAGCGGGAGGAAAGAGTGTTACAGCCGGTTGTGTTGAAGGACATAGAAGAATTTCCGGGCTAAAGTTGGTGATTAAAGACATTTTTATACAGACTTTCTGACTGCAACTGGGCCATTGTAAAAAGGCCATTACAGACAGCGTCTTAGATCATGGACATTTACTCCATAGGGGTTTGCGCTGTATCTATATGTTCCTTATTTCCTACATCTGGTGCAATGCAAAACATGGCGCAAATCTCGTCCTCTGGACTAGATACACCAATGACCTCTTCTTCCTATGGAGAGGTGACAGAGAATCCCTGACTGATTTCACTGCCAAACTTCACGACAATCCATACAACCTAAAATTCACCACACACTACAGCAAAGACAAGGTAGAATTCCCAAACCTAAACATCCTAAACCACACAAACACATTCCACAAAACAGTAGACATCAATAGTTTTATACTAGCCACAAGCAGACAGCAACCAGACTGGCTTAGAAACATACCATCTGGACAATTTAAAAGACTAAGACGAAACTTCTCAACCATAGACGATTTCAAATTACAAGGACAAGCCTTAGAACAAAAGTTCATCACAAACACTACGACAAGAAGACCATAACAGATGAATTCACCAAGACATTAAACACAGATACTGTAGAACCCCAATACTGTCATACAAAACAAAAAACAAAGATAAGATCTCCGACAACTGCTACTTCATCACCCAATACAATCACAAAGCAAACCAATTTCGCAACATCCTCAACCAGCACTTTCACATCCTAGTACAAGACGTTACTCTGTCTGACATATTGCTAACCAAACCTAAAATAGTGTTCAGAAAGCACCATACGTAAAAAACAAACAAGTACACACAGTAGCAGATTTACCACTATGTGACATAGGCATCTTCTTAGGGCCCCGTGGGTCACAGGGGGCCTGCAAAAAGGCTGCATGAAGTGCATTTTCAGAGGACCACATGCACTGCTGAGCTGGAATAATACACCCGGCAAGCTGTCACTGATTAGACAGCTGCCGGGTGCCGGCTACAGAGCAAGCGTTTCAAACATCTATCCCCAATACCCAGAAGCGGCACAGACTGGCTGAACACCTCAGGGATACCACTGTACATGATCAGCAGTGGGACAGAAAGGAGGGATACAGTGCACCTCCCAGGCTTTCCCCGGGCTCAGTGCGGGATTGATGTGGCCATGCTGCAGTTAGTTACAGTGACTGAATCACTGTCACTCACACTGCAGAATTCCGCACTGGATTCTACAGGCTCCTGTGACATGGGAGCTTTCACGGAGACTGCATGTCTCTGGCAGCCCTGAGCACACAGCCCCCCCCCATGCCTGGGAACAGGGGGAGGGACACAGGGCAGTGCCGACTCTGAACAAAGGGTATCTGAAGATGCCCTGTGACAGAGGAGATTGAGATGGTATGTTTCCCTCGCTGGCAGACAGCTCCCCCTGTACAACGTGTGTGTGTGTGTCAATATGCATCTGGTCCCTATACAGTGTGTGTCTGTCAGTGTGCATATGGTCCGTAAACAGTGTGTGTGTGCGCTTGTGTGTGTCAGTGTGCAACTGGTCCCTATATAGTGTGTGTGTGTGTGTGTGTGTGTGCGTGCATGCGTGTGTGTCAGTGTGCATCTGGTCCCTATACAGTGTGTGTTTGTGTGTGTGTGTGTGTGTGTGTGTGTGTGTGTGTGTGTGTGTGCATCTGTTCCCTATACAGTATGTGTTTCAATGTGTTCACATACAATCTGTTTTTGTGTTAGTGTGCTCCTGGTCTGTGTGTGGGTGTCAGTGTTACCTTGGAACCTGCATCATATGTGTGTATCAGTGTTCAACCTATACAATCTATGTAATGTTGATAATGTCGATATTATCTTAAACCGTAAAGCTATACCTCTACATACACTTTTACCGTGGAACAGCTATGGCCGCTAGACAGAATACACGTGCTACGCACTTTGTACGCTAGTTGCGTACAGAGTCCCGTACGTGATACGTACTTGGCGTACGCACGCCGCGCTGAGTGTACAGAGTACACACAGCGCGCGCACACACAATTGATAACCTTTAAACCTTATTAGTAATACAATGTAATAATATGGTTACACTTTAAACCTTTATGCAGCAAAGCACTGCAATGATGTTATACCTTAAACCTTAAGTAGCGCTGACGGTATAAAGTACCCGCAGTGCATACACCTTATCAATACTTATAAACCTTATACAGTTAAATACGCTTTAAACCCCAGCAGGGAAATGAGGACACAACACCGATATGTAGTTGAACCACAGGGTTCTAAGGCCACAGTGGATTATTTCAAAAGGTAAAACAGTACAAATTATACACTACAGGCTAACCAGATAAATCTACAACAGAATAATGGCTACAGTCAATGTACATACGTGTGAATAATCGCGTGCGCTTCCCGGTCCCGGTCCTCCGCTAATCAGGTTGAAAGCGTTAAGAGTTTGTGATAGTAACCTGGCCTGCAGCTCGCTCTTTATTCAGTAGATCAAAACATAATACAAAAGACACTGTGTGCTTTTCTTCCATTGGTTCGGGGGTGGGACATATCCTGTGCACCGGGGTCCATTGGTCAGTTCAAGAAGTGGGCGATGGCTAGGACTTGAGATGTGGTTTCTGTTGTTTATATCTGAGTTCCCGTCCCATGATCAGTTAAACCCATCACATTAATCATAAATCTGGTATTATTAATAACTTAATGAGGTAATATTTAATAATGTTCTTATTCCCACCAGATTATTGTTTACGTGTCTCTGAACAATATGATCCCACACATGATATGATTATCTATTTCAATCTTCAAGATATACATATATCCACATATTCATATGTATATATATATATATATATATATATATATATACTAGGTGCTTCATCGCGCCCTACAGGCGCTCTTCACACCGTCACAAGGGGCTACGCCTCCTTAACCCTTGCATGCCTTTCTGGGGTTCAATATTTGTATTATATGGAGTATTACTTGCATTCCTTTGTCAGTGGTTAAATATTGCACAATGAAAGGGCGTGCGATGGTGAAGGAGGCACAGCCCCTTGCGATGGTCTGGAGGCGCCGTTTGTAGGGGAGGGGCAGGTACGGGTGGTGTGGTGGATGGAAAGGGGGTCTGGAGGCGCTGCAGGTGGTGGAGGGGTAGGTGCGGGGGTGCCATGGATGGGGGAGGGGTGGGTGGGGGGGACCGCAGATGGAGGAGGGTGTCTGCAGATGCTGCGGGTGGAGGGGGGCAGGTGTGGGGGGAGACATATATGGGGGTGGATGGTGGAGGGGGTCTGGAGGTGCTGTGGGTGGTGGAGGGGTGGAGGAGTGGGAGCCACGGGTGGTGTAGGGGGTCTGGAGGCACAGCGTGTGGGGGAGGGGTGGAGTGCTGCATGTGGTGGAGGGGAAGGTGCGGAGGTGTGGTGCATTGAGGAGGGGTCTGGAGGCGCTGCGGGTACTGTACCTGCCAAAAAGGTAGTTGGAGGGCATGCAGTAACAGGGCCAGGACAGGCGTGACAGGGTCAGATCACGGGTGACAGGGCCAGGATAGGGGTAACAGGGCCAGCATAAGGGTGAAAGGGCCAGGATAAGGGTGACAGGGCAAGGCCAGGGGTGACAAAGACATGACAGAACACAGGGCACGGGAGAGATTGGTATTAGGGACAAAACAGTGGTGACAGACAGATGTGTCTTACCGGAGTCACGGCTGCTGCTGTTCCACTCCAACCTGTTGGGATCTGCTGCTGGTGGAGACTTGGCATGGCTGACTCTCTCAGGCTGGAGTCCTGCTTCCTCTGCCCGTCAGCATCCCTCCCCCCCTCCTCAGTCACACACCGCAGACCTCGCGCAGCTCCCGGGCACTGTGGTAAGGGGAGACTGGGAGTGACTGGTTAGCCCCCAGGAGATGCTGCGACTGGAGGGAGGAGGGGGTCATAGCATGCACACAGCGCGGACCTCGCGGCTGCTGGGCACTGTGGTAAGGGGAGACTGGGAGTGACTGGTTAGCTCCCAGGAGACGCTGCGGCTGGAGGGAGGAGGGGGTCGGAGTCTGCAAGCAGCTCGGACTTCTGCAGCGCTACTTGCTGGCTAAAGTGTGTGAAGGAGCTGGGCGCACCTTACTGCGGGCGGCAGCACTGCAGCTTGCGGTGGGGTTGCCGGGGCTGGAGATAACAGAGGCAGTACGGAACCTGCACAGCAGCAGGTGCCCCACAAAACTGCAGCTATGAAGCGTGGAGTGTGCTAGAAAGTGATGCTCCTCCGTGCCAGAGTGACCCTGCTGAGTATGCTGATGTGGGGGGTCAAGCACACAGTGAGCCGGTGCCCGTCTGTCTGTACGGCATACCCCTCACGCACACACATACCTCCCAACTGTCCCGGGGTTCCGGCAGCAGAGCCGGATTAAGGGGGGAGGGCAGGGGGTATGTACCGTGGGCCCCACAGTTTTAGGGGGCCCCCCGGCTGGAGTAGCTCTGTCCCAGCTCAGAAGCTCCCCCGTCCTGCCAGCAACAGCGGCAGCATTGTGCTACAGTCAGTACACGCTGCTGCGTCTTGGCAGGTCTGTGGTGTTGCCTGCTTTCTTCTGCCTGTGCGGGTGTGTAGGGGGAAGCGACCACCTCCTCTGGCTTTAGCCCTAGCTGAGGGGCCAAAATTCCATATAAAAAAAAAATCCCGGAATTTGCATAAGGGGACGTGGCCACGCGGCCGCGATTAGGCCACGCCCCCAGCCCACAGCAGACACAGCCATGAGATAGGGCTCCCCTGTCTCAAGTGCCCTGGGCCCCCCAGACTCATAATCCGCCCCTGCAGGCATGCCAGCAGCTCACAGAGCGCTGGGCATGCCCCCTCACTGACGAAAATGGGGGCCCTCCCATAAAGCCACGCCCCCTTTTCGCTGTGTGTGTGTGCCCTCCTTCTGCCTGAAGAAAGCTGGGAGGTATGCACCCCTGTTTGCCTGAAGAAAGCTGGGAGGTATGCACCCCTGCCTGTGCCATGCCCATACTATCTGCTTCTGCTCCTAGTCTCCTATAGATTTGCCAAGATCTGTGACTCATTTGAATAACTCCGCCCAGTGTTGTGACTCCGCCCAGCGTTAGCAAATGAGTCACAAAGTCACAGATCTGGGCTATTATATAGGAGATATAAACAAACGTACACACATACTCCTGCTATTACAATTTGTTAGGAATTATATATTTATTCATTCATATATATATATATATATATATAATATATTATATTATATATATATATATATATATATATATATGAACACCTACATTTCCATGGGTTTTAGACTAGGAATGTTAATATCTTAAATTTCTATCTGTCTGGTCTTGTTGTGGTTAGCTATTGTTTCTGATTTTCTAAACAGATTCGGTTCCTGGGTATTGTCACTTCGTTTGTTTTTACTTTCAGGTGAGACAATGACAATTCAGTACTCATTGTTTTAAATAGAAACTTGGCTATTTTAGTAAACAAAAGTGTATGCCTTCTTCATAGAATTTCAAAGCTTAGTGTAAATAAGGCCATTGTATTTTAGTCTCTGGGAGTTTTAATTTATGTGTGACTGATTTTCATGCTATTTAAAGGTTAACGCAGACAGTGTGGGATTTATACAATATATATATTAGATTTATGATATGTCTTTGTGGCTTTTCCATGAGAGTACAAACTCCACTGTAATTACTCATACCACGCTCAAATCGCGCAGGACCGCGGGTGCGACCATACGCAATTTGCGGATATGTGCACGCATGGCGGACATGTGTGTGTGGTTTGTACGTGATGTGTGTACTGCAATATTTTCCGACTTTGACAGTCTACCCTTTGGCAGTCAACAATAACTGCCACTTTCTAATCACTAAACAGAAAAATATACAATACAATATCTACAGATGGTTGGATGGTAGGAGGAGAGGTGTAGGCGGGAAATGTATGACCTAGTGGGATAGTAAAAAGCATGTATGTATGAATCCATGTCTGAGGGGCATGTATCATCGTGCCGTATATGTTCTAGATAAGCTTCGAGGTATTGCGAAGTATACATTAAATCCTTCTTATCCCGTATTAAGGGTCTGTAAGTGGGCCAACAAACACTACCGAGCTCTTTTTGGCTTCTTGTTCCAACAAATAGGGTGCACATTTAGTTGATGATACATGGAGGGGGAACATATGTGAATGCTAATATGTGGATATCACCTGTCGACTATGTGTGTCACTACCTGAAGGTTGTAGAGATGAAGATAAGAAACATATCAAAAATACATTCACATAACATTTGCGTAATCATTCTTGGGTGTTGATTGAAGTCTTTTCCGGATGGGTGTATTTTTGCTGAGGGAAAACAAAGGAAAAACAGGTGAAAGAAACGGGGTGTGGAATTCATTTGCAATCCTTATCACAACATCGTTTCTATAGATGGGTCATAAATTAAATCTGCTGCTGTACAATGCCCCTGCTTCTTAAACTCATCACTTTTGTACTGCGCTTGCGCCGCGTTAAAATTCGAACACATCTAAATATCAAGCCAATAATTATGACGACTCCCAGGATACAAAGGAGAAACTTTCCTACACTCATAATAAAATTTTGAGCCCATTCTCCTAAACCTGAGAACCAATTGCGTGGGTTCAACCATGAGACCTAGCCGGTCAGTTCATTACTCACAGCAGTCAGGGTAAGGTTGTGTCCTCGTCGGAACTCCCACTTCAACTGCAAGATATCGTCCATCTTTTGATCAATGATCTCAGTTGGGTCGTCAGTGCTGTTTGTAACATACATGCAGCACTTCACACCATATTGAGTTGCCAATGTGACACAGTACCCTCCCGTCACGGCTGTGATATAATTGAGGACCATCCTGTGCTGGATCAGTTCCATTTTGTAAGCTTGCAACTCCCTCCCTGTATACCTGAAGGTGTCATCATACATCTCGGTGATATTATCTATCAGGTTCGCTAGCGCATGGATATACCTATAATTTATCATTCCTCTGGCGGTACGCGTGATGTCTAACGTGAGTAGGAATTGAATCCCGGTGGATTCGTGGATCAAATCAGAGGCTGCGTGCTCTGTCCTATCTATAAGGTGTCTCTGAACGATGTGTTCATAGTGAGTATGAGTATAAGGAGCTTGAGCATTGCAGTGAACGTCTTTCATCTTATTATGGGTTATGATCATAACTTCTGGCAACACTCTTCCAATGTAACACAATCCCTCTGAGTTTGGGGCAAGCCACTTATACGCCTTCCTCCCGCATATGAAATATGCATCATCGGGGAGAACATATGGGACAGAATATGACATTACCATATTGCAAACTTTCCAAGTGAAAAACCCAATCCCTAGTTCTCTCATCTGTTCAGTACACGTATCAGGTTGTATGATATGCGCACAGTACCCTGGTGATACTTCTCCAACTCGCATGGCCTTACTTCCTAGAGTATACCTATACCAAAAATACCTTCCACCGTCGGTTATTTGGCGTATAAGTTCAGAGTATACAGGCATTCTATCAGCTCTGTGTGAAAATGCCATGGTCTGGTTATTCCATGACACTTCCCAATTTCCCGGCTTTCGGGAATTGGAAATGTTGAAACACACTAAGGATCTATCCACATGATACTGGTGGAGCTTCAAACTAGGGGGCCTAGAAATATTAAATTTCTTGTCCACCGGGCTCTCACCCCGTAATTCGAGTACCTCATCTATCGTTAACGGGTACAGTACTAATCCTGACTTGCTCTGACCTTGAGGTACTTGTGAGCACACCCAGCATTCTGTCTGGTTGAAGACCGTACCCACTAGTGAGTGGTAATCACTCAATGGATGACGGTCCATGTTGATATTAAGGCTGGACTGACATCTCTGGATGCACCCATCCTCAACTATGTTTTCACAATTCCTATAAATGCATTCTTCCTCAGCCAATAACCCTTCACAGTGCCTCCTAGTTTCTAGACTACCAGATAATTTTCTGATACTCGCCTTTGCTCGATGGATGCGTTGCTCTTGGAATTCTACAAATCCGTCCTTGCCATGTAGAACCCATTCCAGATCCTTTCTCGACCTCTCTGGTACTCTCACCGAAACAGACTGTTCTGGTCAACAACAGGATTAACAGGAAAACCCGGAACGCAGTCTCTTGAGGTAAGTCCATCTTGTTTAAGGGGAGAGAAAGGGAACAAGAAGGGGGAGGAAAGGAGGGTAGTGGGAGGTGGAGAAAATAATAAAAAGGAAAAAGAAAACTGGTGCAAAAACCGCCTCTGGTCTTGTTCTCAGCGCTCAGGTGCCGTGACAACAGTCCTGCCTCTCAGCCTTCCTGGAACAGACACTCCAGTGATACGATGTTCTCTACACTCTGCTCTTTGTCACGGGCTCTCTCTGGGTCAGCGACCTTCTTACAGTGGGACGAGTGGACCCAAGTCTCTCTTTCGGCAACCTTTAATGCTGTCGTGCTGGTTAGTAAGACTTGGTACGATCCTTCCCACCTGTCAATGAGGCAACCTGAGTGTAGAAAATTTAGAATCATTACATAATCCCCAGGTTCAATGTCATGACAATTACTGTTTGGTAGGTCAGGAATCACCAGCTTTAGATTTCTGTTTTGATTCCTCAGCTGCTGGCTCATCTTAACCATATATTTTACAGTCACCTCATTATTGCATTTCAAATCATCCTGGGGGTCAATCATTACATGGGGTTGTCGACCAAAAAGAATCTCAAAGGGTGATAGGTTAAGGGGGGACCTGGGAGTGGTTCTGATGCTGTACAATACAAGTGGCAAAGCTTCTGGCCACAACAATCCAGTTTCAGCCATCACTTTGCTCAGCTTGTTCTTAATAGTGCTGTTTACTCTTTCCACCTTCGCACTCGCCTGTGGGCAGTACGGAGTATGCAGCTTGCTATTAATCCCCCTCAGTTTGCACATAACCTGAAAGACTTCACCTGTAAAATGGGTACCCCTATCGCTTTCAATTATCCTAGGGATACCATATCTGCACACAAATTCCAGCACGATTTTCTTTGCAGTGAACGTAGCAGTATTTGTGGCAGCGGGGAACGCTTCTACCCAATTTGAAAACACATCAATGCAGACTAACACATATTTTAAATTTCTGCAGGGTGGTAACTGTATGATATTAATTTGTATTACCTGAAAAGGGCCGTCTGTTGGCGGGATATGGGATGGTCCTGTTGGTATTGACTTTCCAATATTCTTCCTCAAGCAGATAAGACATGTCATTGCACTCTTACCCGCATGAGAAGAGAATCCTGGCGCACACCAGTAGGCTCTCACCAGCTTACACATACTCTCTTTACCCAGATGAGTCAGACCGTGTGCCGCCTCAGCTAAGCTCAGAAGATATGCTCTGGGGGCTACTGGCTTACCCTGTCCATCTGTCCAGAGTCTTGAGGACTCCTGGCCATATCCTTTTGACTTCCAGACTGCCTTTTCCTGTGGAGAACACAAATTTTGCATTTCACTTAATTTTTGTGTGTTGACGGTGTTGAATACCATCAGTGGTGTGATATCTGTTTGTATGGGGGTGCTGGCTGCTGATTTAGCAGCTTCGTCTGCCCGGCTGTTACCAAGTTACAATGGGTCTTGACTGTAAGTGTGGGCTTTGCACTTGATAACAGCCACTCTGTCTGGTTCTTGTATCGCTGTTAGAAGCCTTTTTATATGGGATGCATGTGCTACAGGTGTGCCAGCTGCCGTAATGAAATTTCTGAGGTGCCATAGGGCCCCGAAATCATGCACTACTCCAAAGGCATACCTAGAATCTGTGTATATATTGGCTGACTTACCCTTGGCCAGTTCACACGCTCTGGTTAGGGCGACCAGCTCAGCAACTTGTACTGAGTGCGGTGGGCCAAGGGGTTCAGCTTCTATGATACCTCTGTCATCTACGACTGCGTATCCAGTACACAGGTCTCCCGAGTCCGTCTGTCTGTGGCAACTACCGTCAGTGTAAAAGGTAAATCTACGCCTTCCAGTGGGTTGTCACTAATGTCGGGTCTTGCAGTGAAAGTTTGGTTCAGATATTCCATACAATCATGTGTTTCAGTGTCTGTACTAAATCCTCCTTCACCATCATTCTCATCCTCCACCCTTTGTGCCTGTCCAGGCACACGCGGGAGATAAGTTGCTGGATTTAGTGCACTGCATATCTGCACTGCACTGCATATCTTTATGGTGATGTTTACAGGGGCCATTAGTGCTAATTCCCGAACCGTGCTGATGAGATATGTCTTGTTTGGGCAGAGTTCAGTAAGGCTGACACTGCATGAGGTGTATAGATAGTCAGGTTGTGTCCTAACACTATGTCTTCGCTTTTACTCACTAGCAAAGCTATCGCTGCAACACTCCGCAAGCATGTGGGGAGAGACCGTGCTACAGTGTCCAACTGTGCACTGTAGTAAGCTACCGGCCTGCTGGCATCACCATGTCTCTGGGTTAGGACACCTTCCGTACACCCAGCACTTTCCGTACCATACAATTCAAAGGGTTTCCCATAATCTGGCATGCCTAATGCAGGTGCCTGTGATAGACATTGTTTAAGTCTTTCAAATGACAGTTCGGACTCATCTGTGTGAGAGATTCGATCTGGTTTGTTCGAGGAGACCATTTCCTGCAAAGGTAAAGCCAGTATGGAGAACCCTGGGATCCAGTTTCGGCAGTACCCACACATTCCAAGGAAAGTGCGGATCTGCTGCTGGGCTTGTGGCAGAGTCATGTCGCGAATCGCCTGTATTCTATCAGCGGTGAGGTGTCTAAGTCCTTGTGTCAAGCAATATCCCAAATATTTTACCTTGGTCTGGCACAACTGTAACTTATCCTTTGAAACCTTGTGTCCCGTATTAGAAAGGTGAAACAGAAGCTGTTTCGTATCTTTCAAGGACGACTCGAGTGAATCTGAACACAGCAGTAAGTCATCTACATACTGTATTAATACTGATCCGCTCTCAGGTTGAAAGGATTGTAAACAGTCATGCAAAGCCTGGGAGAAAATACAATGAAACCTTGGGGTAGGCGAGTCCAGGTGTACTGTACTCTCCTGTATGTAAATGCAAACAAGTATTGGCTGTCAGGGTGCAGAGGGACCGAAAAGAAAGCAGAACAGAGGTCAATGACAGTGAAAAATTTAGTGGGGGAATTTGCATGAGGATGACAGCTGGATTTGGCACTATGGGGAATTGGCTCTCAACTATCTTGTTTATCCCCCTTAGATCCTGCACTAGCCTGTAACCCCTCCCCCCACTCTTTTTCACAGGGAAGATGGGACTATTGGCAGTGCTGGACGTCCTAACTAGGATGCCCTGTTGTAGCAAGCACTCTATGACTGGGTACACTCCTAATTCCACCTCTGGCTTCAGAGGATATTGTGGGATTTTTGGTGCTATCCAACCATCTTTTACTTGCACTACTACAGGAGCTACATTTGCCATCAATCCAGTGTCTTGTCCATCTTTGGTCCAGAGGGATTCCGGTATCTGGGAGATCATTTCATCTACCTTGGATGGACACCTGTCTATAACAGCAGAGTGTGACATTAACCTTTGTGAGGTGTCTAATATATCCTGCACTTCCTGAATGTGATTCTCGGGTATATCTAAGAAGACACCCTCAGGAGTACAATATATGACACACCCCATCTTACACAATAAATCTCTCCCAAGTAGATTAGTCGGAGCCGATGCAGCTAGCAAAAAGGAGTGCTTGGTCTGCAAAGGCCCTATCGTAATCTCCGCTGGTCTACTTAAAGGGTAGTGTTGCACTATTCCT
This sequence comes from Pseudophryne corroboree, assembly GCF_028390025.1. Classification (NCBI taxonomy): domain Eukaryota; kingdom Metazoa; phylum Chordata; class Amphibia; order Anura; family Myobatrachidae; genus Pseudophryne; species Pseudophryne corroboree. The sequence continues at coordinate 150,764,437 of NC_086450.1, forward strand.
GTTACCCCCATTGCTGAAATTGTTTTACCCGTGGTTTTCATACCTACCGTTGAATTTAACACTGACCTGGCCGCCCCTGTATCTACAAGGAAAGGTAGTGATCTACCAGCTACATCAACCGTAACCTCGGGTTCATTTCCAAGGCTAGCAATCAACTTCACTGGCTGCAGACTACAGGTGTGGCCTAACCCCTATTGTATGTTGTGACCCTCCCGCAGCGCGCTGGCAGCTACAATATGTGAGGGGGGTAGCTGAGAATTTCCAGAGGTCTGCCAGTCCCTCCTAGGTGGGTACCTCCTTGTTTCCCCTGCATGTGGCTCATAACTCCTCCTGTGCGATCCCTGATCCCAATGACATGTGTTATACTGTGGGTCATGTTCTTGTCTAGGGGGTCGATATACATTATGTGTGCCTTTAAAATTACAGTTCCGTGCGTAATGTCCTTCCCTCTGGCAGTTATAACATTTTACTACATACGACTTACCATCAGGGGTCTGGGGTTTTGGCTGATGTGGCTTCGTTGTCAGGGCTTTTATACTTACTGTCATCAGCTTATCCCCTGTGACTCCTTGTGCTTAATGATGTTCCGATCATGCTCGATAGCAGACTCTCTTAATGCAGCCACCGAAATACCTCTCCAGTTAGGTTGAGTGGTTTGTACCCTTGTTCTCAACGTTTCTTTTAACCCGTCCATTAATACTGACACAGCTACCTCTCTATGATTTACATTTTCCTTAATGTCCTCGACCCCAGTGTATCTAGCCATTTCCTGCAGTGCTCGATGGAAATATTCAGATGCAGTTTCACCTTCTTTTTGTCTTATGGAAAAGATTTTATTCCATTTGACAACAGTAGGGAAATATACTCCTAATTGTAGATTGATCTGTCGTACATTCTCCTGAGTGTATTCATCAGTGAGAGGTACTTCTACGTCTAATTTACAATCAGCAATAAATTTGGCAGGGTCAATATTGGAGGGTAAACATGCTTATAGCACTGTTCGCCAATCTTTGTTTGTGGGTTTGGTGGCGTTACCTAATTCTCTAATAAACCTCTGACATGCGGCTAGATCCTTTCTGGGATCGGGAAATTCAGACATGATTGTCCTCAATTCTGTCCGTGACCAAGGACAATGCATAGCAATGTTCCTGATGGGAGTGATTCCCTGAGCGTCAGTCTTCCCATTGGGGACCGCGATCACCCTGACAGGATTTAGTTCAATTACATCATTTTGTGTTGACTCTACAATCTGAGGTGCTATTGTCTCTGCATAATGTACGGTACCGTACTTACCTGTGGACATGACCTCACCTGTCCCTCCGCTAGGGGCCTTTGCTACTGCTCTTACTGGTTGGGCCGTGCCCACTTGTGTGTCTTGTATGGTGGCTGCTAGTGAGAGTGCCGATATCATGCTGGGTTCATCTTCTTGGTCGCAGTCCTGAGGGAAGTTTAAAATGGGATACAACTTGCACGGGTTAGCATTAATACATTTATCAAGATCACTCTTATCATATATCAGTATGCCATTGTCTGTAGCCACTTTCTCCCCTGTAATATATGGTGGTGGTGATGCAGTTGCTATCAGTTTCCTGCTAGGGTTGGAACCGGCTGCGTGAGCTAGTTCCCTCTGCATATCACCCTCTTGTTGCCATAAATGTAAACAGTTTGAGTGTCTGACCCTTTGTTTTCGGAATTTTAACAGACATATCCTAATCCTTAAATTCTGCAACACCTCTGGACTAAAACTGCCTACCCTAGGGAATGGTTCCCTATCTTCCGCAGTCATACGTTCCCATTCATTGCATAAAACCTCTGCGTTTGATCCATATTTCTCACACATTATGTACCTCGCCGACCCCTTGGGCCACGGAATATCAACCTGAACCCTGGTTGATCGTCCCTTACTTGAGCAACTGGCCCCCATCTTTTGCAGGTATTGCCTTCTCAGCTAATTCCTACAAAAAAACAAAATACTCAATATAAGGCAATGGTGAAAGTTCAACGAGTGCTCTCACCCACTCACGCCCACGTTGGCCAATATACCTAAACACTGTCGTCAGCGCCGGTATGTACCCAACCTAGGGCCCCTGTGTAACCTCTATTCACTGGAAGTATATGGGAGTCACTTACCCTTCCCAGTAAATATTGGTCGTTGGAGATTTCCTGAGTGACCAGAGAAACTCCCTTAAAAATAAAAAACTGTTACACAAATCACGTTGCGTGTGCTACACCTAGCGCTTATGATCCTGCGATTTTAAGCAAAGGTCGTAAAAGGGTATCACGTTGAGCTAAATATTGCACCCACGAACGCGCGGTCCAATCGCACAGCGTATAGGTAACTGTTACTTATCCGCCGTACGACCAATGGAATCGTTTTTCAGGCTGCGAAACCTCAGCCGGAGCGTATCTGAATGGGCCTATATGGGTTCTACGCCAACCACCTGGGCTGCGCTCTCTAAACGAAAACCTCGCTGACCTTTGGTCTGCGGTACTCTATACCTTCGCTGACCTTTGGTCTGCGATATCTACTACTTTGCTCCTTTGTACTTTAATCAATGTTAACGTGAGCAAGCCACTCTCACGCCACCAAGTGTCCACTCACCTGGTGTGGTCTCCTACAGAATCCCGAATTCCCTGGGTCCACAAAACCTTTATTGTTTGCACACTCAAGCTCGTTCACTCATATGCACTTTGATTTTTCTGTACAGAAAATTAACTTTCATTCAGATAAAACAGCCTTAGTGCCAGAGGTAATACAGTAAAAAAGGTTTTTAAACTAAATATTGGAAACTGAACAATTTGTGCTATTACCGCGTGGCTACCGTTTCGCGCCTAAACTAAACAATGCTATTGTGTCATTTGTACTTAGCGGCCGTATCCTTTCGCACGTTGCGTAAGCACGCGATCGTGCGTACGTCTTTACATTGCGTACGCAGTCCCGTACTTTGTCCGAGACACGTATACAAAGACTGTACGTCCGCAACAGTACAAATCCCACACTTCTATAAATGTAAGCGATATTACCTATAATCGCTCACTTAACACCAACTACAGTTTCTTCTGTATAAACCTTTACAACTAGGCCAGGCTGTGTGTGCGTCTTACACTTATTTTTAAATATTAACTCTATATTTAAACTAAATAGCAACAAATTTTTCAGTACAGGTCAAAATGAATTTAATAATCAATACTTATGGCAATAATGCGAGCAGATATGCAAAGTACAAAATACAGGTGTATGCGTGTGATGTGTGCGCATTTGGCGCCAAACAGAAATTCACATACTTTAAAAATAGCTTTGCGTTCTTACCTTACGGATCCCACCAGCATCCCTACAAACCATGCAGAGCAGACGCTTATCTTATCAGCACTTGAGAAAGAGTTTACCAGAGCACCAACCAGGAGAAGGCTTACATGGATACCTGTCTGCCCTTTGATGATAGATAAAGTCTGCTGTACCCTGCTAGGCTGTGGGTATGAGGAAAAACAGGACGATGCCCCCAATTGATAATGTCGATATTATCTTAAACCGTAAAGCTATACCTCTACATACACTTTTAACGTGTAACCGCTATGGCCGCTAGACAGAATACACGCGCTACGCACCTTGTAAGCTAATTGCGTACAGAGTCCCGTACGTGGTACGTATTTGGCGTACGCACGCCGCGCTGAGTGTACAGAGTACGCACAGCGCGCGCACACACAATTGATAACCTTTAAACCTTATTAGTAATACAATGTAATAATATGGTTACACTTTAAACCTTTATGCAGCAAAGCACTGCAATGATGTTATGCCTTAAACCTTAAGTAGCGCTGATGGTATAAAGTACCCGCAGTGCGTACACCTTATCAATACTTATAAACCTTATATAGTTAAATACGCTTTAAACCCTAGCAGGGAAATGAGGACACAACACCAATATGTAGTTGAACCACAGGGTTCTAAGGCCACAGTGGATTATTTCAAAAGGTAAAACAGTACAAATTATACACTACAGGCACACCAGATAAATCTACAACAGAATAATGGCTACAGTCAATGTACATACGTGTGAATAATCGCGTGCGCTTCCCGGTCCTCTGCTAATCAGGTTGAAAGCGTTAAGAGTTTGTGATAGTGACCTGGCCTGCAGCTCGCTCTTTATTCAGTAGATCAAAACATAATACAATAGACACTTTGTGCTCTTCTTCCATTGGTTCGGGGGTGGGACATATCCTGTGCACCGGGGACCATTGGTCAGTTCAAGAAGTGGGCGATGGCTAGGACTTGAGATGTGGTTTCTGTTGTTTACATCTGAGTTCCCGCCCCATGATCAGTTAAACCCATCACATTAATCATAAATCTGGTATTATTAATAACTTAATGAGGTAATATTTAATAATGTTCTTATTCCCACCAGATTAATGTTTACGTGTCTCTTAACAATATGATCCCACAATATCCACATATTCACATATATATACATATATATATATATATACACACACACACGTACACACATACTCCTGCTATTACAATTTGTTAGGGATTATATATTTATTCATTCATATATATATATACATATATATATATATATATATTATATATATATATATGTATATATATATATGAACACCTACATTTCCATGGGTTTTAGACTAGGAATGTTAATATCTTAAATTTCTATCTGTCTGGTCTTGTTGTGGTTAGCTATTGTTTCTGATTTTCTAAACAGATTCGGTTCCTGGGTATTGTCACTTCGTTTGTTTTTACTTTCAGGTGAGACAATGACAATTCAGTACTCATTGTTTTAAATAGAAACTTGGCTATTTTAGTAAACAAAAGTGTATGCCTTCTTCGTAGAATTTCAAAGCTTAGTGTAAATAAGGCCATTGTATTTTAGTCTCTGGGAGTTTTAATTTATGTGTGACTGATTTTCATGCTATTTAAAGGTTAACGCAGACAGTGTGGGATTTATACAATATATATATATTAGATTTATGATATGTCTTTGTGGCTTTTCCATGAGAGTACAAACTCCACTGTAATTACTCATACCACGCTCAAACCGTGCAGGACCGCGGGTGCGACCATACGCAATTTGCGGATATGTGCACGCATGGCGGACATGTGTGTGTGGTTTGTACGTGATGTGTGTACTGCAATATTTTCCGACTTTGACAATGTGTATAAGCATCTCCTCTTTGGTGTAATGTGTATAAGAGTCTCCTCTGTGGTGTAACATGTATAAGTGGCTCCTCTGTGATGTAACGTGTATAAGCGGCTCCTCTGTGGTGTAACATGTATAAGCGTCTCTACTGTGGTGTAATGTGTATAAGCGGTTCCCCTGTGGTGTAACGTGTATAAGTGGCTCCTCTGTGGTGTAACATGTATAATCGGCTCCTTTATGGTGTAACATGTATAAGCAGCTCCTCTATGGCGTAACATATATAAGCATCTCTACTGTTGTGTAACGTGTATAAGCAGCTCCTCTGTGGTGTAACATGTATAAGCAGCTCCTCTGTGGTGTAAGGTGTATAAGCAGCTCCTCTGTGGCGTAACATGTATAAGCGGCTCTACTTTGGTGTAATGTGTATAAGCAGCTCCTCTGTGGTGTAACGTGTATAAGCGGATCCTCTGTGGTGTAATGTGTATTAACAGCTCTACTGTGGTGTAACATGTATAAGCGGCTCCTCTGTGGTGTAACGTGTATAATCGGCTATACTGTTGTGTGGTGAAGCATGTATAATAGGCTTCCTATCGTGTAGCATGTATATTGGGCTCTACTGTGTGGTGTAATGTGAATTGATACTATTCTGTGGCCGGGATGCAGTCAATTTACCTCCAATCAAAATCCAGACGGTCGAAATCCCGACAGCAATTGACCGACGGTTAAAATCCCGACAAGGTAAAAATCCCGACTTGGACAAAATACCGACATTTAAAATACAGATAAGCTCAAAATACCGACATGTAAAATGCCAACAGGTCAAAATGCCGACATTAGTTTTTCATGATTTTTTAATTGAAGCCGACTTGTTCATACTTTACCATCCCAGTGGATCTGGAGGGGGAATATAATAGCATGGCGTGTGCAGCGTGCCATGCGAGGGGCCGCTGTACACTTATATGGTGTCCATGTCGACCTATGTTGACATACACACAAAAAACAATGAAAACTGCATTTCGGTATTTTCACCTGTCGGCATTTTACACCAGCATGCCGACTTCCGTTATCACGTACCCAACCATAATAATGGGAATTAGACAAAGCGGGACATGTTGCAGTCAGTGAAGGGGGAAAGTAATATAATAGAAAAGAAGGAAAAATGACAAATAATGCAAGGGGCATAAATCAGAACAAAAACATAGTGCTATGGATTGTTTGATGAATCTTGCTTAGGGCCCCATGAGGTCTAAATCCGCCTCTGAGTACACAACTACTTTCCTCCATCCAAACAAACACTACCAACAATAAATTAAGGCAAGAAACAAAATGGCTTCTTCCACTGCGGTGCATACCTAGCATGCAAAACCACCAAAGAGACTAGTACAATGCCAAACAAATAACCTCCAATCCAATAACTCAACCATAGACATCACAGGACGAATTTCATGCAGCACGAAGGGCATCATCTATATGCTAGAATGCCCTTGCAACATACAATACATAGGTCGAACAATCAGACCCCTTAAGACACGCATCAATGAACACATCAGAAATATTAAAAAGGGCACCAGTGACCACCAACTTTCAAACCATTCTAAAGAATACCACAACTGCAATCCATCATTACTCAAATTGACATGACTCAAGAAAGTTAAACAGAATTGGAGGGAAGGGGACTATGCCCACCGAATTAACAAAGAAGTAAAACACTTGTACACACTAGGAACCTTCACCCCACTAGGGCTGGACATAGACAATTTGGTATGTATTAAAATAGTTCAAGAGAGAAATTGTTCTCAATATTCTGCCTGGAGTTGAAATGATAAGAGTGCACCCAGAAAAGAGTCTATTTCTTCTAGCAGTAGCACACATGAGCCAACCTACAGTAAGCTTGCAAAGAACATGCAAACATGAGATTGCATTTATTACTTGCAGAGAGCATACATATATTTTCTACTGGCAAGAATTTTGGCATCCATTAGGTGAGCAGTGTTTTTAGAGAACATTGCCTATAAAATTTAAAGGAATTGAAGTAGCTGGTAGCAGTAACAGACTGGAAGACATTTTTACTATTTCTCATTGAAGCTTTTAAGGATTATCCATAAATCCGCAAAGCTAGTCCCCTATCAAATGTACATTGCTATCAAGGATCATATGGTTGTGCAATGGACTTCTATAGAAATAGGTCAGCACTAAGCAGCAGGTAGTGAATAAGTTTTAATGCATTTTCTGATAGGTAACGCAATTTAGCATTTAAGTGCTGAAAGTGGAGTGTACAACTGTGCAGACTCCATGTTGCTACTCTTCCAGGGAAGCTTCATTCCCTGTTCCAAGATGGCCATCAAGTTTACCACGGAGCATATGAGGAGCCATCTTGAGACTATGTGAGAGTGTCATAGTGGAAGACAGTAGTCCTTAACTTAGCTCCAGTGAAACCTGTGATTACCTACTGTTTTAAATGCTGTTACAGCATCCTGCTCCACTCAAGCTCTACCTTGTTTATCAGAACTACTATATGCTACATCCTCAAACCTGTTCACACATATTGCCAACATTAAGGACAGATAAGACGTTTCTTTCCACATTCATTTTATTTTTAATTATTTAGTTACCCTTGATAATTCAGTTTTCTTGAAATCTGTAATATGGATATGTTCTGACAATGTTCTTGCCATATATAGATCTATAAACCAATTAACTAGGACATACAGTACAATATAACTGCAATTGTAATAACGCATACATTGTTGCCTACATTAATACAAATCTGATTCAGATGTACATACAATTGTATTACTCTGGGAAGTCATTGTTTAGTACTTTTTACACGTAGGGCAGATATGGCATTAAAATTTTATTAATCAACAAAAGAGTATTGCCTGATATTAAAGTTATAAAGATTAATTAAAAACAGCATTAGGATATTAAAAGTTAATGTAGCAGATGGATCATATTTAAACAGCTTTTTGCATTAGGGAATTAATGTTTACATAAAAGAAAGGACTGACTGTTTAGTTAACTATAACTTTCATGGTTTAATAAAGGGATGGTTTTAGAAATTACCAGGCTCCATAGCACAGCCATGCAAGCCTCACACCTGTCCCCTTCCTACTGCCAGGAATATAGGGGGTCATTCCGAGTTGATCGCTCACTGACGATTTTCACAGCACAGCGATCAGGTAAAGAAATGGCAAAACTGCACATGCTTATGCACCGCAATGCGCAGGCACGTCGTACGGGTACAAAGAGGATTGTTGCTGGGCGATGGATTTAGCGATGATTCCATTTGCACAGCCGAACACAAGGTGATTGACAGAAAGAGGGCGTTCATGGGTGTCAACTGACCGTTTTCTGAGAGTGTCTTAAAAAACCCAGGCATGTCCAGGCGTTTGCAGGGCGGGTGTCTGACGTCAATTCCGGCACAAAAAAGACTGAAGTGATCGCAAGGGCTGAGTAAGTCCAGAGCTATTTAGAAACTGCACAAAACGTTTTTGCTATACTCAGCTGCAAAGGCGTACACACACGTGCAAAGCGAAAAAACAATCCCCCGTGGGCGGCGACTATGCGTTTGCACGGCTGCTAAAAGTAGCTAGCGAGCGATCAACTCGGAATGACCCCCCTAGATCACAGACTCTATCCATGTTAACATCACTATTATTATTATTTTCATAATTTCTTTATTTTTTTTATTTAATTCCTTAATTGAACTCATTTCCACTAGTATTTAAGTTTTTATCCGCAGGCCATACAGGAATGGTGTTCATGCATCTGGCAAGTACTGTATATTGGTGGTCATTCCGAGTTGATCGCAGCTAGCAACTTTTTGCTGCTGCTGCGATCAACTAGTCCAGGCCTATGGGGGACTGTATTTTAGGTTTGCAGGGCTGCGATCACTTGTGCAGCCCTGCTAAGCTAAAAAAGATTAAAGCAGAACAAGACTAGCCCTGGACATACTTACCCTGTGCGACGATCTCAGCGATGCTGGAGCAGGCTTTGACGTCAGACATCCGCCCTCCGTTCTCCTGGACACACCTGCGTTTTCTTCTCCACTCCCCAAAAACGTCAGGCAACGGTCTGGAGACGCCCAGGAACGCCTTCTTTCTGTCAATCTTCTTGCAGTCGGCCCTGCGACCGCGTTCTTCTCTGAGCGCAACGTAACCCGGCAACCCCTGTCGCCGGGCAACGACGTGCGTGCGCAGTGAGGTAGCTGCGCATGTGCATTCCAGACCCGTTCGCACTGCAGCGACAAACCGCTGGGTTCAAACGGGTCGGAATGACCCTTATTGACAATTTCCTGCTTTGCTAATGACTGACACAGGTTATTGGAAAACTCCAACATGTTAGAAATCCTCAATTTGCCTATTGGAACGCAAAAGTGATTGGAATCTGAGAGTTGGGAATGTTTTACATGTAGGATATTTCCAATTCCCCAACAAATCAGCAATCAGCGGATTGGCATTAGCAGAGTGGGGAATTGCCGCTTAGATGTATGGGCCATGCATTACACTCTCCAGCTCTATTCCACGCTCTTCATTCAGTCAATCTTGTAGTAATATCTATTGCCTGTCAGTGTGATTGTCTCATCCTCTAGGACCCTTTTGCCCTTGAATCTAGCAGTAACAGTATTACCACAACTTTAGTTACAGACTGCAGTTAACTGTTTTGTCCTTAGGCCTTATCACTTCTATTTTTAATTACTTAAATTTATGGTTAGGTGTACTTTGAGAGAAACATGAATCCTGTTTGCCTTTGCCCCAAAGGTTGGTCATTTATTTATTTATTTATTTATTTATTTATTTATTAACCCATTTTTCCCCCTTGTTCCCAAATGGGAACACTTTTCTTTCTTATCGTTCATCAGTTCTGTTGATTCGTAGTATCTATTTCCTTGAATTCATCATTTTCCAGACTCGTTGAAAACCATTCAATGTTCGGTTTTATTTGATTGTTTGTTTGTGTAGCCTTAGTCAAATGTACAAAAAATTCTGAAAGCTTCTTGCCCTGGTCTTCCAAAATGGGAAAAAAAGGACACAACCCTGTTTGATCCTGGTGTTTCCAATTGGGAACAAAGTTCTAAACGGCTCTTTTTTTTTTTTTAGTTCTTTATCATATACGTAACAACGCCATTTTAAAATACTTAAAAAAATAAGTTTGAAATAAAAAAACTCAGGCAAAAATAGGATAAATGAAAAAGAATGTTTTTCACCAATAATATTGACCAGCTTACTCTCTGTATTGACTTTAATTAACCATGAGCATGTGGATATTGTTTTTTTTTTTGTTACATGTGACATGTGACAATTGTGTGGGCAGGAAACATTGCTTTACATTGACTACATAGCCGCTGGAAGGCACAAACTAGGTCCTATTGAAAGTTTAGGATGAGATTTTACTGCAAAACTCCCTCAGCAGCCTGGAATACACTGAAAAATATTCTTTCTGTCACTTTATTGCATTTCAGCAGTCTTGACTAGAAAGATAATGCATGCTACTCTGTAAACGCCTTCATCGTGCTCTGTAAACACATGCATTATCACTCAAATCTAAACTTACTGTATCTGAGCAAACTCAGGCAAAAAGCATTAGCAGGAGCTTTTGCCTTGCTTCTTGTGTTATGCTTTGTGCATTACCTTTGATGAATGTACAGTAAACCACAATTACAGGGGCTGATGTAGAGTTGATGGCAAGTCAACTGTAATTGCTCCCACATTGCATACATGAAACTGAATGGGGATTTCCCCCTTATGAGGGTTGTACAAATCTCTGCAACCAAACAAGCTCTATCCATGTGGTTGGTTTCACAGCCGTGATCACTACCAGGGCCCCAAGAATGACTATGGGTCCGGAAACTGAAGGGGGCATGGCCAAATGGGAAATTGTTGACACCAGAGCTGGCCCTAGCCAATTTGATGCCCTAGGCAAAATTTTGGCTCGTGCCCCCTAGCACCGTTGCTAGTTCTGCATCTGACCCAGCAACACTCAGGCAGTGGGCCAGTTCAGCCCTGCATAATGCCACACAGTAATGCCCGTAATAAAAAAAAATCCACACAGTATTGCACCTTACACATATGCTCCACATTAGTATTGCCAATAATACACATAATGCCACACAGTAATGCATCTAATTACACATATCCCCCACATTAGTAATGCCCATAATACACATAATTCCACACAATAATGCACCTAATTACACACATTGCACTGCATGACAGGAGAAACTTGTGTGGCAAAGAGCTTCACCGGACGGACGGAACTGTGTGTCACTTTGGGAGACGGGTTCCGGAGCCAGCTTCCTCGTAACATCAAAGGCACATATTTCTTGAAAATCTGGTAAACCTCCAACTTTACCTTTTTATATCAAGGGATATTTGAGCTGTATTCTTTCTATTATTTGGAATTCTGTTTTTTTCCCCACATATGGATCCTATTTATATGAAGTATTTAGCAGAAGACTTGTGAGGAAAGTACCCCTTTTTTCATTAATCTTATAAGCGCACGACATCTGGTCTTACTTCACCTTACCCATTTTATCCTTGGTATTGGGGATACCTTTTAGACCAGCCTGTGTGCAGCTGATTCTTTGTTGGCGCCAAGGTACTTTTCTGTTATCCATTTTCACTAATTACACACATTGCCCACATTAGTAATGCCCATAATACACATAATTCCACACTATAATGCACCTTACACATATGCCCCACATTAGTAATGCTAGTAGCTTCTTTTATAAAACTTACTTTTGCCTGCTGGCGTGCTTGCAGTCTGTGTGTGCGCCCTTGCAGCTCCCTGGATCCATGACTGCGTTTTGTGAGATGAGGGTGGCAGGATGGGTGAGTTCTTGTGCTCGCACCCGTTAAAGGGGCACCCGTACAAGGGATGTGACCTCACAGGGTATGCCGTCCTTTGCAAGCCTCACCCTTTATTTTTGCTGGTAGTACACAGATAGCAGCAATGTCCAGTCATACTTGCTTATTATGTAAAAAGACCAGTATCAAACATGTAGCAACTGCCCATTCCCTTCACTGTTCAGTGTGTTTGCTGGTGTCTTTTACTCCCGGCAACTGTATGCCCTTTATTATATACTGTGGGAGCGATATGCTCTGCTTTCCAGTCTGATGCATCCAAAAGTCACGCTGCACTGACGTTTCATATAGAAATAGCTCAACGCAACTTACTGACCACATTACTGTGCTGGATGGCAGGGGAATTTTATGGCATGGACTGAAAGAGAAATTAAGTGTGGGGGGATCACTGCCCATGTTATGACCCTGCAGACACCTGTGGTTTGCACAGGGATAAGGGACACACACAGGCTGGCAGGGTCCCCCTCCCCCCATGTGCATAAGCAGTATAGGTGATGTCAAATTTATGTGAAGCAGTCTTCCAAAATACACATGTGGTATCATAAGGAGCCATCCAGTAATAACCTTATATAGTCAGTGAAAATGTCACAGGTCTAGGAATTGCAGTTACTGGGCTTCTGCTCTCTGAGGTCTCACAAGTCAGGGGCATTCAAGCATGTTAGAGGGAGTTTAAGGGACTGTCTGCATTCTATTTGACAAATGTAAACAGCAGTGTATACAAGTACTGATTGAATACATTTGGAAAGTAGCAGATAGTTTGCAGACTGTCCCTCCCAGCATGAGATACTGCAGGGACATGCTTGGATGCCCCTAGACATGCTTGGATGCCCTAGGCAAATGCTTAGCCTGCCTATATCTAAGGCCGTCTCTGGTGGCCACACCCCATAAAAAATATGAAATAATGGCTTTCCCACTGGGCCACTCCAGCAATCCCAGGCCCAGGTAATTCGTACTCGCTTCCTCCCTCTCAGTACCACTGATCACCAGAGCCGTAACTAGGTGTGGGCCAGAGGGGCATTGCACACAGCGCAACTGCACTGTGGGTGCACCCTCTGGCAACACCACCGCACGGCCGCTGTCCGCCTCCCACTCTCGTTGCCTCCTGCCTCCCGCCGGCCGCCGCTGCAGTACTGTCCTGCACGCAAGGGGAGGGGGATTCTGAGAAATCCCCCCTGAGGGGGACGTAGACACCTATGCAGCGGGCCCCCCTCCCTCCCTCCTCCTCTCCTGCTGCAGTGTATGTGACCGGGAGACGAAGCAGGCTACGGGACAGGCTCACGGGCAGCGTAGTGGTGCGGTGGACTAGATTTCACTTCCAGCCACACAGAGATGAGGGGCGCCGCGGCTGATCGAAGCAGGCAGCATCAGCAGAAGCAGGACGTAGACTCACTGTATATCAGCCTAACAGTGAGTATGCTGCTGTATCGCGGCTGCCAGGTGGGGGGCCCAATCGGCACTTGGTGAATCAGTAACCACTGGCACAAAGACTGACAGTGTGTCTGTCAGTGTTGGCCTCACCTCCTGGCAGGCACCCCCCCACCCCCACATACACACACACACACGCTGCTGATTGTTGGCCTCACCTACAGCAGTACTGACTACTGAGGCCAACAATCAGCGTGTGTGTGTGTGGGGGGGGGGGGATGGGTGCCTGCCAGGACAGTGCTGCTAAAGGTGTAAAAAGGCGATGCTGTCTTCCGTAATGTGTAAAAAGGGGGACGCTGTCTGCCGTAATGTGTAAAAAGGGGGACGCTGTCTGCCGTAATGTGTAAAAAGGGGGACGCTGTCTGCCGTAATGTGTGTAAAAAGGGGGATGCTGTCTGCCGTAATGTGTGTAAAAAGGGGGACGCTGTCTGCCGTAATGTGTGAAAAAGGGGGACGCTGTCTGCCGTACTGTGTGTAAAAAGGGGACGCTGTCTGCTGTAATGTGTAAAAAGGGGATGCTGTCGGCCATAATGTGTAAAAAGGGGGGCACTGTCTGCCGTAATGTGTAAAATGGGCTCTACCTGGTGTAGTGGCGCTACTGTGCGGCGTAATTTGAATAATGGAGACTACTGTGCACCGTAGTATGAATTGCTATTATTTTGTGGCCACGCCCCTTCCCCGTGAAGCCACGCCCCTATAAATTTATCGCGCGCCTCCGGCGCACACTGCCCCTTTCTTGCATGGGGGGGGGGCGCCACTATCGTTTCTTGCACACAGCACTAAAATGCCTAGTTATGGCACTGCTGATCACTACAAATGTGCACGTTATCAAAGGTGCAAAAAACTATTATGTGTATGCACTATTCTTCATAACCTGCAGTTCCATCAATACACCTGTGACATGCCTTTGCTAAACTTAGCCTACATCCGAATGCCCAATTATGCCCCATTTAGGCGCCTTCACCTGCAAGTAGAGATGGAAATAAATTGTGTATGCTCAGCTCTGGAACATGCACAGCTGTGAAACATGTACAATATGTCTGCATCAGCCTTTAAGATACACAAATAGTCTCAAGTAGGCTGACTACTTGTATAACATGTTATAAAGTTTTAGGATTAGAAAACAAGTTTTATTTTAAAATAATGGTTTTTTATGTTTGTTTTTTTTAAATGGTCTTTCAGCACAACAAATTCTATACAAAGTCATCCAATATAACAAGTTATTGTACAAAAATTACATTATAAATTAAACCCTTCATTCGTTTTTATCAGCTTTTCAAGACTTGCAATTGTATTTTGAACTTTCGACATTACGGAAAGGAGGTTATTTATTACTATGGAGACTGTTAATGTTTGCCTGAATATTAAAAAATAAAGTACTTAGCTTTTTGTAAATTTGACATTTCTTCCATACACTTTCTGTACATCAGACAGGACTGTTATAATAATAGGTAATAATAATTTCTGTAAGCAATCTTAGTGCCTTTGATATTTTTTCATATTTAGAATAATAATTAATGTGCACTGTTTTTTCATCCTTTTCCATTTAAATAATTGTTTGACATGTGGGTTTTATCTTTATATTTTTTTATTGTTAACTATATTTTGTATATTACGTTACCTATTTCTTTTAATAATATTTTATCACCCTAGATATCGTAAATACTTTTTTGTTCAATCAAAACACTCTCTCAATATATTTTGTATGACTCCTTTACTCTAGTAGCAAGACACTACGCTTTGGTACTTAATGAGATCATTCTCTGAGTTTGCAAATTGTTAATGTGTTTTGTGTTTTGTTTCTCGTACATGACTTTACCTCTTTGATGTATTTTTAATCATCTGCAAACTAGATCTTCAAAGCAATGCTCATATTTGCATCCATAAATACAGTGATTTAAAAGCATATTAAAAACAAATTTAATTATTTTAGAATTGTGTTCAGTATACATGTAAATGCACCTACATTTTTTCCATTTGTAAATATGACTGCTTGTTGAGCTTACACTATGGGGTACATTTACTAAAATTCCTGTTTCAGCTGATTTCAGTCGAGATTGAATTCGACTGACATCGGCCGTGTGAGATTGCAACGTTTTGTAAAAAAACCCTTGTAATTTACTAAACTACTGTGTTTGTGAAATTAGAGTTTTCCGATGTCAATATCATTCATATTTTCTGCGTTTGTTTTACGGCCACATTTGTCATTTTTCAGCCGAACATGGGTGGTTTAATGTATGATTCGTAATTCTCAAGTACAGCAATGTATTCTTGAAAGTGCAGCTGCGTTTTTACATTTACTTCCAGTTTTGAAAGTGATGCTTGATTGGCTGTAATACGTGGGAGTGTCATAGCGCAGCCATATAAATACGCCCCAAACCATCCAAACCTGGTGGGAGAGGTGAGAAATAGTGTTCTGAGGAGTTGGTGAATTTGGTAATTTCTTATTCGATTTTTGATTGCTGTATTGTGCTTGAAAGTTGTTTTGTTATTATTGTTATATTGCTATTTAGTAGTCTTATTTTCTGTCAGTGTCAGTTTTTTTTAAGTCTCTTGTCAATGTGTGTGTGTGTGTGTGTGTGTGTGTGTGTGTGTGTGTGTGTGTGTGCGTGTGTGTGTGTGGTGAGTGTTGTGGAGGATTACATGACTGAGGATGAAGGAGTCGTGACTTCCACCAGGGTAACCCAAAGCAACACTCAGAATTTTAAGTTTTGCATCATAAACCACCTGGACATTAGTTGACTGATCTTGATGTCGATTTGTATATATGTATTGTCTGCCCCTAAGTGGTCTCTATGACAATGGAGTCAATAGTATAGATTGAAAATTTGGTATACAGTAGCATAGTGGTTACATACTGTAGTGGGTAGTGTGTTGGAATTACAGAAGGAGGCAATCACATAGTAACTTACCCAGCAGCTACCCCTCTGACATTTGTCTGGCTTCAGATTTATCATAGAGGGATGACTGACTGAGGATAAAGGAGTCGTGACATCTGCCAGGGTCACCTACAACAACAGTAATAATTTTAAGTTTTGCATCATAATCCACCTGGAAATTAATTGACTGATTTTGATGTCGATTTGTATATATGTATTGTCTGCCCCTAGGTGGTCTCAGCTGTACGTGTGTGCAGTCTATCTCACCTAGAACATTGGTTATGTCAGCAATGTGATAGAAAGCAACCCTGACTGAATGCCACTGTGACTCCTGGCTAGGGAAGCAGATAGGGGGCTAGATGCATAATTTCCTGGAGAGTGATAAAATGGAGAGTGAAAAAGTGCAAGCCAGTCAGCACCTAACTGCCATGTCACAGGCTGTGTTTGAAAAATGGCAGTTAGGAGCTGATTGGCTGATACTTTTTCACTCTCCATTTCATCACTTTCCAAGCGATGATGCATCTAGCATCTATATATGTGTAAGGCATACATTACCTGCATTAATTAGCTTGAAGAGGTGGGCTGTGAGATCTCAATAACTGTGCCAGACACAGCCTGAAAGCTGCCAGTAGCCAGAAAGTGAAACACATCCAGGAGTTTATTAGAGATGAGCGGGTTAGGTTCTCAGAGAACCGAACCCTACCGGAGTTCACGTAACGAGCCCGGATCCGAGTCAGTCTCGGGTTTTCCCACCTGACTTGGAAACCAGAACGACGCAAAAAATCATCATCCTGCTGTCGGATTCTCGCGGGGTTTGGATTCCATATAAGGACCCACGCATTGCCGTCATTTTCACTCCGGCATTGGAGAGTGTAGAAAGAGGACCTGTCTCCGTTCTCTCAGTTTCCTTGAGTGTCTGTGTCTTGTGCTGCATCTGTCCAGTCACAGTGGTTGTGTCCTCTGCTGCCATATGTCCAGTGCTGTCCAGTGGTGCTGTGTTGTGCTGCATCAGTTCAGTGGTAGTGTGTTGTGCTGCATTAGTCCAGTCACAGTGGTGGTGTCCTCTGCTGCCATATGTCCAGTGCTGCTGTATAATAAGTCCCTTACAGTGTTGCTGTGTTGTCCTGCATCAGACCAGTGGTAGTGTCCTGTGCATCAGACAGTCCAGTGACCAGTCACAGTGGTGTCCTCTGCTGCCATATGTCCAGTGCTGCTGTATAGGGTGCTGTGTTGTGCTGCATCAGTACAGTGGTAGTGTATTGTGCTGCATCAGTCCAGTCACAGTGGTGGTGTCCTCTGCTGCCATATTTCCAGTGCTGCTGTATAATAAGTCCCTTACAGTGTTGCTGTGTTGTCCTGCATCAGACGAGCGGTAGTGTCCTGTGCATTAGTCAGTCCAGTGACCAGTCACAGTGGTGTCCTCTGCTGCCATATGTCTAGTGCTGTAGTATAAATCCAATCCATTGCAGTGGTGCTGTGTTGTCCTGCATCAGTCCAGTGGTGGTGTCCCTGTGCTGCCGTATATGTCCAGTGGTACTGCCGTATATGTCCAGTGATCCTGCCGTATATGTCCAGCGGTACTGCTGTGTATGTCCAGCGGTACTGCCGTATAAATCCAGTAATCCTGTCATATAATTCCAGTGATTCTGCCATATAATTCCAGTAATCCTGCTGTATAATTCCAGTAATCCTGCCGTATAATTACAGTGATCCTGCCATATAATTCCAGTAATCCTGCCATGTAATTCCAGTAATCCTGCCATATAATTCCAGTGATCCTGCCATATAATTCCAATGATTCTGCTGTATAATTCCATATAAATCCATATAATTCCGTATAAATCCAGTTCAGTGGTGCTGCCATATAAATTGAGTGGTGCTGTCCTGTGCTGCATATTATTTACTCTAAATAAAGGGGTTTGCCCTGTGAGGTGTAGGGGTACGCTCTCCTGTGCCGCATATTGTGTTATCTAAAAATAATGGAGAACAAAAATTTGGAGGATAAAATAGGGAAAGATCAAGAACCACTTCCTCCTAGTGCTGAAGCTGCTGCCACTAGTCATGACATGGACAATGAAATGCCATCAACATCGTCTGCCAAGGCCGATGCCCAATGTGATAGTAGAGGGCATGCAAAATCCAAAAAGCCAAAGTTCAGTAAAAAGACCCAAAAAAAGAATTGAAATGGTCTGAGGAGAAAGGTAAACTTCACAATATGCCATTTACGACACGGAGTGGAAGGAATGGCTAAGGCCCTGGCCTATGTTCATGACTAGTGGTTCAGCTTCACATGACGATGGAAGCCCTCATCCTCCTGCTAGAAAAATGAAAAGAGTTAAGATGGAAAAAGCACAGAAAAGAACTGTGTGTTCTAAGATGGTATCACAGATCCCCAAGGACAGTCCAAGTGTGTTGGCTGTTGTGATGCCTAACCTTCCCAACACTGGATGGGAAGAGGTGGCTACTTCCACCATTTGCACACCCCCTGTAAGTGCTGGAAGGAGCACTCACAGTCCAGTTTCTGATATTCAAATTGAAGATGTCACTGTTGAAGTACACTGGGATGAGGATATGGGTGTTCCTGGCGCTGAGGAGGAAGTTGACGATGAGGATTCTGATGGTGATGTGGTTTGTTTAAATGAGGCAGTGGGGGAGACACCTGTTGTCCGTGTGATGAATAAGACCATTGTGATGCCTGGGCAAACTACCAAAAAAGCCACCTCTTTGGTGTGGAATTATTTCTCCTCAAATCCGGACAACAGGTGTCAAGCCGTGTGTTGCCTCTGTCAATCTGTAATAAGTAGGGGTAAGGATGTTAACCACCTAGGAACACCCTCCCTTATACGTCACCTGCAGCGCATTCATAAGAAGTCAGTGTCAAGTTGTGAAACTTTTGCTAAGAGCGTAAGTAGTCCACTGACACCTAAATCCATTCTTCCTCTTGTACCCAAGCTCCTGCAAGCCACACCACCAACTCCCTCAATGTCAACTTCCTCCTTAGTCAGGAACGTCAGTAGTCCTGCAGGCTATGTCACTGGCAAGCAGTGGCGTAAGTTTGTCCCAGATGCCCGGAGGCAAGATAAATATTGGTGCCCCCCACCTATATAAAGACAAATATATATATATATATATATATATCTAGAAAAAGGGGAAGTAACCCTTAGCGCTGTGTGTATATGGAATGTGCTGCACACCAGAGGGAACCTCCTGTTAGATGAGGTCCAATATAAGGTATGGAAAAAAAGGGGGGGATCTGGGTGCGCTAAAAATACACTGTCATCAACGGCCATGAACAGAGAGAACAGTGATCCAGTAATTTAGTATTTATTACATAAAAAACAGGGAATTCTTCCCTTCATATAAAAACCAAATGAACCAAGTGTTACTTACTGGGTGAGCATGTAGTGGTTCTCTCAAAGTCCAGAAGGCAACTGGAAGAGAGTACCACCAGCAGAATATTTATACCAAACTAGAAATTACATCACTTCCTGGAGTAATTAGTGAGGTCTAATTAACAAAATAAAAAGAAAACTTAATACCCAGTTAAAAAAGAGGTTGAATAGATAAGTGATAACAATAACGTGTGTATCAAAAACCTAATGGTTTACTCAAAAAATCGGGACGAAACGCGTTGGGTTTCTACAAGCACTGTTTCCACCATCATAAACAGTTTGTTGGATAATGTTTTATTAACATTGAATGTATATTACTCACCGTGTATTGGTATGAATTGTACTGCCTAAAAATTCTGCAAAAATCATTTGGTTTTTATATGAAGGGAAGAATTCCCTGTTTTTTATGTAATAAATACTAAATTACTGGATCACTGTTCTCTCTGTTCATGGTCGTTGATGACAGTGTATTTTTAGCGCACCCAGATCCCCCCCTTTTTTTTTCCATATATATATTAGAGATGAGCGGGTTCGGTTTCTTTGAATCCGAACCCGCACGAACTTCACTTTTTTTTCCACGGGTCCGAGCGACTCGGATCTTCCCGCCTTGCTCGGTTAACCCGAGCGCGCCCGAACGTCATCATGACGCTGTCGGATTCTCGCGAGGCTCGGATTCTATCGCGAGACTCGGATTCTATATAAGGAGCCGCGCGTCGCCGCCATTTTCACTCGTGCATTGAGATTGATAGGGAGAGGACGTGTCTGGCGTCCTCTCCATTAGAATAGAGATAGATAGATTAGATAGAGAGAGATTGTGCAGAGTCGCAGACAGAGTTAGTTTACCACAGTCAGTGACCAGTGCAGTTGCTAGTTAACTTTTATTTAATATAATATATCCGTTCACTTCTCTCTGCTATATCCGTTCTCTGCCTGAAAAAAAAAACGATACACAGCACAGTCAGTCACACAGTGTGACTCAGTCTGTGTGCACTCAGCTCAGCCCAGTGTGCTGCACAGTCATCAATGTATAAATTAAAAGCTTATAATTAATTGTGGGGGAGACTGGGGAGCACTGCAGGTTGTTAGCAGGAGCCAGGAGTACAATTATATTAATTAACAGTGCACACTTTTGCTGCAGGAGTGGTGACCAGTGCCTGACCACCAGTATAGTATTGTTGTATACTACTAATATCTCTTTAAATATCAACCAGTCTATATTAGCAGCAGACACAGTACAGTGCGGTAGTTCACGGCTGTGGCTACCTCTGTGTCGGCACACGGCAGGCAGTCCGTCCGACCAGAATTGTATTATTTATTATTATATACCTACCACCTAACCGTGGTTTTTTTTTCATTCTTTATACCGTCATAGTGTCATCCTAATTGTTACGAGTATACTACTATCTCTTTATCAACCAGTGTACAGTGCGGTAGTTCACGGCTGTGGCTACCTCTGTGTCGGCACACGGCAGGCAGTCCGTCCGACCAGAATTGTATTATTTATTATTATATACCTACCACCTAACCGTGGTTTTTTTTTCATTCTTTATACCGTCATAGTGTCATCCTAATTGTTACGAGTATACTACTATCTCTTTATCAACCAGTGTACAGTGCGGTAGTTCACGGCTGTGGCTACCTCTGTGTCGGCACACGGCAGGCAGTCCGTCCGACCAGAATTGTATTATTTATTATTATATACCTACCACCTAACCGTGGTTTTTTTTTCATTCTTTATACCGTCATAGTGTCATCCTAATTGTTACGAGTATACTACTATCTCTTTATCAACCAGTGTACAGTGCGGTAGTTCACGGCTGTGGCTACCTCTGTGTCGGCACACGGCAGGCAGTCCGTCCGACCAGAATTGTATTATTTATTATTATATACCTACCACCTAACCGTGGTTTTTTTTTCATTCTTTATACCGTCATAGTGTCATCCTAATTGTTACGAGTATACTACTATCTCTTTATCAACCAGTGTACAGTGCGGTAGTTCACGGCTGTGGCTACCTCTGTGTCGGCACACGGCAGGCAGTCCGTCCGACCAGAATTGTATTATTTATTATTATATACCTACCACCTAACCGTGGTTTTTTTTTCATTCTTTATACCGTCATAGTGTCATCCTAATTGTTACGAGTATACTACTATCTCTTTATCAACCAGTGTACAGTGCGGTAGTTCACGGCTGTGGCTACCTCTGTGTCGGCACACGGCAGGCAGTCCGTCCGACCAGAATTGTATTATTTATTATTATATACCTACCACCTAACCGTGGTTTTTTTTTTCATTCTTTATACCGTCATAGTGTCATCCTAATTGTTACGAGTATACTACTATCTCTTTATCAACCAGTGTACAGTGCGGTAGTTCACGGCTGTGGCTACCTCTGTGTCGGCACACGGCAGGCAGTCCGTCCGACCAGAATTGTATTATTTATTATTATATACCTACCACCTAACCGTGGTTTTTTTTTCATTCTTTATACCGTCATAGTGTCATCCTAATTGTTACGAGTATACTACTATCTCTTTATCAACCAGTGTACAGTGCGGTAGTTCACGGCTGTGGCTACCTCTGTGTCGGCAGTCGGCAGGCAGTCCGTCCATCCATAATTGTATTATTATTATAATATATACCACCTAACCGTGGTTTTTTTTTCATTCTTTATACCGTCGTCATAGTGTCATACTAGTTGTTACGAGTATACTACTATCTCTTTATCAACCAGTGTACAGTGCGGTAGTTCACGGCTGTGGCTACCTCTGTGTCGGCACTCGGCAGCCCGTCCATAATTGTATATACCACCTAACCGTGGTTTTTTTTTCTTTCTTTATACATACATACTAGTTACGAGTATACTATCTCTTTATCAACCAGTCTATATATTAGCAGCAGACACAGTACAGTGCGGTAGTTCACGGCTGTGGCTACCTCTGTGTCGGCACTCGGCAGCCCGTCCATAATTGTATACTAGTATCCAATCCATCCATCTCCATTGTTTACCTGAGGTGCCTTTTAGTTGTGCCTATTAAAATATGGAGAACAAAAATGTTGAGGTTCCAAAATTAGGGAAAGATCAAGATCCACTTCCACCTCGTGCTGAAGCTGCTGCCACTAGTCATGGCCGAGACGATGAAATGCCAGCAACGTCGTCTGCCAAGGCCGATGCCCAATGTCATAGTACAGAGCATGTCAAATCCAAAACACCAAATATCAGTAAAAAGCCTCTTTTTTTCTTTGCGTCATGTGCTGTTTGGGGAGGGTTTTTTGGAAGGGACATCCTGCGTGACACTGCAGTGCCACTCCTAGATGGGCCCGGTGTTTGTGTCGGCCACTAGGGTCGCTAATCTTACTCACACAGCTACCTCATTGCGCCTCTTTTTTTCTTTGCGTCATGTGCTGTTTGGGGAGGGTTTTTTGGAAGGGCCATCCTGCGTGACACTGCAGTGCCACTCCTAGATGGGCCCGGTGTTTGTGTCGGCCACTAGGGTCGCTAATCTTACTCACACAGCTACCTCATTGCGCCTCTTTTTTTCTTTGCGTCATGTGCTGTTTGGGGAGGGTTTTTTGGAAGGGACATCCTGCGTGACACTGCAGTGCCACTCCTAGATGGGCCCGGTGTTTGTGTCGGCCACTAGGGTCGCTAATCTTACTCACACAGCTACCTCATTGCGCCTCTTTTTTTCTTTGCGTCATGTGCTGTTTGGGGAGGGTTTTTTGGAAGGGCCATCCTGCGTGACACTGCAGTGCCACTCCTAGATGGGCCCGGTGTTTGTGTCGGCCACTAGGGTCGCTAATCTTACTCACACAGCTACCTCATTGCGCCTCTTTTTTTCTTTGCGTCATGTGCTGTTTGGGGAGGGTTTTTTGGAAGGGACATCCTGCGTGACACTGCAGTGCCACTCCTAGATGGGCCCGGTGTTTGTGTCGGCCACTAGGGTCGCTTATCTTACTCACACAGCGACCTCGGTGCAAATTTTAGGACTAAAAATAATATTGTGAGGTGTGAGGTATTCAGAATAGACTGAAAATGAGTGTAAATTATGGTTTTTGAGGTTAATAATACTTTGGGATCAAAATGACCCCCAAATTCTATGATTTAAGCTGTTTTTTAGTGTTTTTGGAAAAAAACACCCGAATCCAAAACACACCCGAATCCGACAAAAAAAATTCGGTGAGGTTTTGCCAAAACGCGTTCGAACCCAAAACACGGCCGCGGAACCGAACCCAAAACCAAAACACAAAACCCGAAAAATTTCAGGCGCTCATCTCTAATATATATATGTATATACATATATAGAGCTGGAGGGGCACCAATATTTATCTTGACGAATATATATATATATCACCATTCTTCGCAGGCATAACGGCGTATGCTTGAAGAAAATTCCAAAGAACAGCTCTTGCAGTAAGAGCTGTTCTTTGCTATGATAGGAATTCCTGAAATCCTATCTGCGCATGCGTGGGCAGACACACGTGCCACTGGGAGGGATCTATTTGAAATGCGGGAGAAGCCCATAGACACCATCTTAGCCAAGGGAGGGGGGGAAGGGCAGGCGGTGGCAATGGAGATCAGAGTGGAGGACAGGATGAGGCAGAATGGGGGTCATTGGTGACTAGTATATGTATGTATGTGTATATATGTATATATATATATATATATATATATATATCTGTATCTATTTGTACATATATATATAACATATACTGTGTACATATATATATATATATATATATATATATATATATATATCTCACAGTATATCTCAAAATATATTTACTAGAATATGGCAGTGCACTCAGAGAGGGAGAAAGGGGGCATACGTTTTTATATAGGCACGTACAGAACACAGACACCTCGTTCTTAATCTTCTCCTGGTGCCCCTTCTACTCCTCCTCCTCTGCACTTGTGAAAGAAGGCTCTGCTCTCCCCGCAGAGAGCAAGCCACAATAGGGAATCCGAGGTGAGTGCTGTAGCTGTACCTGTACCGGCTGTTCATATCATAACAGCGCCTCGCACGTCCCTCCCGCAGCAGCAGAAGCTCCTCTCCCAACTTTCACAACCACTGCAGTCGTGCACAAGTGCCATGCCTTCCTGGAGGTAAGTGCTGGAGGGACCGCATCACAGTCTGCAGCCGGCGGGCTTACTGTACAGGAATGAGTCAGTTTGACTCATTGCTGCCATCACGTAACTGGAGACAACTGAGGCGAGGTGCCCCCTTTAAAGCAGGAGCCCGGCGGCAGCTGACTCCGTTGCCTCCCAGAGTTCTGCCTCTGCTGGCAAGACTGAGGAGTCCTCTCCTAACCAGGATTCCTTCGAAGGATCCTTGAGTGGTACGTCTGCTGTTGTTGCCGCTGCTACTGTTGCTGATGGGAGTCGATCGTCTTCTACTACTTCCAGTAAGCAATTGACTGTCCAACAGTCCATTGTGAGGAAAATGAAATATGACAGCAGTCATCCGTTTGCAAACCAGATAACTGAGGCCTTGACATTATGTTGGTGTTAGATGTGCATCTGGTATCCGCCATTAGTTCAGTGGGACTTAGAGAATTGTTTAAGGTACTGTGTCCTCGGTATCAAATCCCATCTAGGTTCCACTTCTCTAGGCAGGCGATACCGAGAATGTACAGAGACGTCAGAAAAAGTGTCCTCAGTGTCCTACAAAATGCAGTTGTACCCAATGTCCACTTAACCACGGACATGTGGACAAGTGGAACAGGGCAGACTAAGGACTACATGACTGTGACAGCCCACTGGGTAGATGTCTGGCCTCCTGCAGCAACAACAGCAGCGGCACCAGTAGCAGCATCTCGCAAATGCCAACTCATTCCTAGGCAGGCAATGCTATGTATCACTGATTTCCATAAGAGGCACACAACTGACAACCTATTACAGAAACTGAGGGACATCATCGCAGAATGCCTTTCCCAAATTAGACTCTCCTGGGGATTTGTGATATCGGACAATCCAAAAATATTGTGTGTGTATTACATCTGGGCAAATTCCAGCACGTCCCATGTTTTGCACATACAATTAATTTTGTGATGCAGAATTTTTTGAAAAATGACAGGGGCGTGCAGGAGATGCTGTTTGTAGCCCAAAAAATTGCAGGCCACTTTTGGCATTCAGCCACCACGTGCTTAAGACTGGAGCGCCATCAAACACGCCTGAACCTGCCCTGCCATCATCTGAAGCAAGAGGAGGTATGCTTCAGAGGATGGAGGAGGAACATAATGCCTTTCAAGCCTATATATCCACCTACGATATAGGCAAAGGAGGGGGGATGCACCTAACTCAAGCACAGTGGAGAATGATTTCCATCTTGTGCAAGGTTCTCCAACCCTTCGAACTTGCCACACGTGAAGATAGTTCAGACACTGCCAGCTTGAGTCAGGTCATTACTCTTATCAGGCTTTTGCAGAAGCAGCTGGTGAAATTGAAGGAGGAGCTAAGATGTAGCGATTCCGCAAAGTATGTGGGACTTGTGGATGGAGCCCTTCATTCGCTTTGTCAGGATTCAAGGGTGGTCAATCTGTTGAAATCAGAGCACTACATTTTGGCCACCGTGCTTGATCCTAGGTTTAAAGCCTACATTGTATCTCTCTTTCCAGCAGACACAAATCTGCAGAGGTTCAAAGACCTGCTGGTGAGAAAATTGTCAATTCAAGCGGTATGTGACCCATCAACAGCTCATCCTTCACTTTCTCCCGCCACTGGGGCTGCAAAAAAAAGGCTAAGATTTCCGTGCCCACCCACTGGCGGTGATTCAGGGCAGTCAGGAGCGAGTACTAACATCTGGTCCAGACAGAAGGACCTGCCAATGATTACTGACATGTCTACTGTCACTGCATATGATTCTGTCACCATTGAAAGAATGGTGGAGGATTATTACAAGTAGGCATGGCAGACAGTCCGTACATATACTGGCAGGAAAAAGAGGCAATTTGGATGCCCTTGCACAAACTGGCTTTATTTTACCTAAGTTGCCCCCTCTGCAGTGTGTACTCTGAAAGAGTGTTTAGTGCAGCCGGTAACCTTGTCAGCGATCGGCGTAGGAGCTTAATTCCACAAAATGTGGAGAAGATGATGTTCATTAAAGTGAATTATAAATTCCTCCGGGAAGACCTTTACCAGCAATTGCCTACAGAAAGTGCACAGGGACCTGTGATGGTGGATTCCAGTGGGGATGAATTAATACTCTGGGAGGAGGGGGATGTACACAGTGAAAGTGGTGAGGAATTGGAGGATGAGGATGAGGTTGACATCTTGCCTCTGTAGAGCTAGTTTGTGCAAGGAGAGATTGATTGCTTCTTTTTTGGTGGGGGCCCAAACAAACCAGTCATTTCAGCCACAGTCATGTGGCAGACCCTGTCGCTGAAATGATTGGTTTGTTAAAGTGTGCATGTCCTGTTTATACAACATAAGGGTGGGTGGAAAGGCCCAAGGACAATTCCATCTTGCACCTCTTTTTCTTCTTTGCATCATGTGCTGTTTGGGGACTAGTTTTTTAAAGTGCCATCCTGTCTGACACTGCCGTACAAGTCCAGGGGTACTGCCGTATAAGCCCATAGAAACTGCCGTATAAGTCCAGTCCAGTGGTGCTATCTTGTGCTGCATCAGTATAGTGGTGGTGTCTTGTGCTGCCATAAGTCCAGTGGTGGTGTCCTGTGCTGTATAATATTTACTCCAAATAATAGGGTTATATACATTACTTATATTATTATCCAAATAATTTTTACAGGGTTTGCCCTGTGTGGTGTAGGGGTACGCTCACCTGTGCTGCATATTAATATAATAGCTTAAAATAAAAGGATTATTATTATCCAAATTAATTTTACAGGCTTTGCCATGTGTGGTTTAGGGGTATGCTACCCTGTGCCACCAATATTGTGCATATATTGCATCTTGGCAAATTCCAGCACGTCCCATGTTGTTTGTGCCGAACACTTGTGTCGCTTAGCTTAGTCATACAGTCACCTTGTGCAACCTTTTGGCCTAGAATCAAAATTGTGAGGTGTGAGGTATTCAGAATAGACTGAAAATGAGTGTTATTGAGGTTAATAATACTGTAGGATCAAAATTACCCCCAAATTATGTGATTTTAGCTGTTTTTATGTTTTTTTTTCAAAAATCATCCAGATCCAAAACCAAAACTCGAAAGGGTGGTTTTGGCAAAACCAAGCCAAAACCAAAACACGAGCGGGGAATTAGTACCAAAAACAAAACACAAAACACGAAAAGTGCCCGCCACACATCTCTAGAGTTTATGTTGGCCTCATACAGAGTGTGAGCATGCTGTCTCAGGGTCTAGGTACAGTTTGGGTGTGTATTGCGTGACCGTCAGTCAGGAGACTGCCGGTCAGCATACCGATGCCGGCATCCCGGCAGCGGAATGCTGGCGAGGGGGCGAGCGCAACAAGCCCCTTGCGGGCTCACTGCGGTCTCCACAGGTTCTATTCACACTCTATGGGTGCCGGGGACACCCACAAGTGGAAATAGTCCCTGTTAGTCGGGATGTAGGGGGAGGTAATGTGGTCACATAACTACATCCCTCCAATTTGACAAGGTCATACAGACTGAAAAAGTTGTTACAATTGAGCCGAAACATCTGTGTGACCTGGTGATCGGCCAATGCATTTAAGTTCAAACACCCCTGAATAAAATGAGGCCTGTACAGCCTCTGCAGTACCTGCACAAACTACTGACCATGTTCAGTTTCTTGGCCCTGATTCCTTTCAAACAGGAGGTACAGTCTCAGGAATTCCACAGCACCCAGCACATCACCACAGCACAGCACAGCACAGCACAGCAGCCATTTATGATAGTGGGAAGTGAATCATATGCTTATTTCCCTTTTAAAGGGCTCTTAATTAAGGTGTGAGTAATTGGAAATTAGACACACACATTAAACAAGCCAGCACAAAGCAGCTCTATTTGAAATTTCTATTTTGGTACGAATTGCTGCCTCTTTCAGCTGTGTTTAAGCTATTTCCGAATGATTTTACAAATATGAATCCTTGGTAAATTCCCGTGTTCTATGAGGCATATGTGAAGTACAAACCGCATCTGACCGATGGTGTATTGATTCGTATTTGTGTGGTCGGCCATGAAACTCAATAAGAACTGGCTCAACACTGCCCTGTTTGGTGCTTAGTAAACTACCAAGATGCATTTGCGTCCACAAATGCAAATTTGAATGGATTCGGGAGCTTAGTAACTTTCCACCTATGTGGCCATTGCAATTACTAGCGAACTGTCACTGAAACGGTTTTTGGTTGCAATCCCAGATATTTCTCTCTTGCTGATTTCTGTTTGCAGCCTACTGTGAGCATAAATCAGGCTACTGTAATTGCGTTTGTGGTGAAAAGACACATTCTGCTCCAAATTTCAATGGTTGGTTGTGTTAGAATGCTATTTTTGTTATGTATATTTGTAGATTCCTATGTCTGCTTAATATGGATTTAGAAACAAATGTCATTACTATTAGAAGCAGATTATTAATATTTAATTTTATATACATATATACCCATTGCTCCACTCAGCAAGGTTGGACTGGCCCACAGAGGTACAGGGGAATTTCCCAGTAGGCCCCACTGTCTGAGGGCCCCACCTCATCCTCTAATGTCACGTTTCAGACTGCATGCTCAAATTATACATTGTTACTCAATTAGAGGGTCAGTTGCATGGTCTCTAATGGCTGCCCAAGCCTCTGTGGGGGCTAGTCTCACCCCATTAGAGCTTACAGTTTAAATTCTCTGTCACACACATATACACTTGGGTTCATATTTGTCAGAAGCTAATTAACCTTTTAGGACTTTGTTCATGGAATCTGGAATACCTGAAGGAACTCAGCCTAACACGATAAGAACATACAAATGCCACACCATATGGTTCTGGTGGGAATCAAACCCAGGACCCCCATGCTGAGAGGCAGCAATTCTGACTACTATATCAATGTGTTGTCATTTACATATTACCATATTATTTTTCATTAGCTGTATAAAATGTATGTCTTTTAAAAATGGCTTAGTACTCCTTAATGTATTATTGCCTAGTGCTAGTAGTTCTTAAGCAATTCATATAGCATGAAATTAAAGCACAGCTTCATTTTATGCTCTCTCTTTCAGAACACCACTTGCTTAGACAGGAACGATGACTTCTAAACTAACTCTATTTTGACTATTTGACTCTTGAGTATCACTTGTTATGCACATGCTATTGTTGAAATAAAGACTATGGCCCTCATTCCGAGTTGTTCGCTCGCTAGCCGCTTTTTGCAGCAGTACACACGCTAAGCCGCCGCCCTCTGGGAGTGTATCTTAGCTTAGCAGAATTGCCAACGAAGTATTCTCAATATTGCGAAAAGATTTTTCTGTGCAGTTTCTGAGTAGCTCGAGACTTACTCTTCCAGTGCGATCAGTTCAGTGCTTGTCGTTCCTGGTTTGACGTCACAAACACACCCAGCGTTCGCCCAGACACTCCCTCGTTTCTTCAGCCACTCCCGCGTTTTTCCCAGAAACGGCAGCATTTTTTCACACACTCCCATAAAACGCCCAGTTTCCGCCCAGAAACACCCACTTCCTGTCAATCACAGTACGATCACCAGAATGAAAAAAAAACCTCGTAATGCCGTGAGTAAAATACCAAACTTCTTAGCAAATTTACTTGGCGCAGTCGCAGTGCGAACATTGCGCATGCGCAATTAGCGGAAAATCGCTGCGATGCGAAGAAAATTACCGAGCGAACAACTCGGAATGAGGGCCCATATTGCTGTGTATCTGCCCTGAGTTTTACCACAAGGACAGCGCTGTAAAGAGAAATGTAATTTTCTCATAAGTCTGTAAGTGACTGCAATCTGTGTTATAGACATTGGTCTAGATTCTGATGTTTTTCCTTTTATCCTCCACACAAATAAATATAGAACTTAAGTTTCTATTCTGATTTTGCCCTCAATAACTGTCAGGAGATTTCAGTAAATAGACCCCAAAGGCATCTTCTTATTAATTAATGCCTCTGGTTGACCTATTCTAACAAAATCACTTCACACATTTTTACAATGAAAGTGTATTTTCCCCTTTGAATTATTAATCCTCTACTCTTGGTGTAATGAATGTCTAAGGGATTTAAATGAGATACAGAAGCATTTGTTACTGGCTCCCTGTGGAACATCTAGGTCTTGTTGTCCTGTTGTCAAGCGTTCAGTCATTGCTTCTGTAACAACATAATAAAGTACTGCACATGAAGGTGACCTACCTCAAAATGTAATAATACAGTATCTCCAGTTCAGTGGACATTTTTCCTCCTTCGGTTCCAAATTTTCTTCTAAAACATACATTTAAATGTTGGAGTTTATGCAAAAGTGTTTCCATGTGGAAAAAATACTACACGACAGTGTACATTTTTAATAACCAGCCGGCTTGTTTTTTTTTATTCTGTGTACAGTATGTGTGCTTTATCTGCAGAAGCTGAGTCCCCCCATTGGGTAATCCATGACCTTGAACAGAGGACAAATTATAAAAGAGCTGCTGAATGAATGAAAATGTGTTTGCATATTTTGCTTAAGTACAGAAAAATAACAATACTTTAAAAGTAGCTTCAAGGATACAGACACGTAATACAGTGTATTTCTGGAGGCCACACAGCAATGCAAATAAAGATTTGTTCGGTCACTGTTCCTCTGGGCTTTTGAATCCAGGACCTCTGCTCTTTAGTATCTGCTGCTTAGCATATGTCTCTCTCTCTCCATATTGTCTAGTATGTTCACTGTCTCTTCCTTCTGGTCTGTCTTCTCCACCCTAATGATTGCAGATGCAGTATGTGCCCCGTTAATAGCCTGCTAGAGCACTGGAGATTACTGGAGATTTTTGTGACTTAACCCTATATCCAGCCCTGCTTTGAATCTTTAGCACTGCTTTCATTGAATCCTGATCATGCCCATGGGCCAGATGCATCATCGCTGGGAAAGTGATAAAATGGAAAGTGAAAAAGTACAAACCAATCAGCTCCTAACTGACATTTTTCAAAAACAGCCTACGACATGGCAGTTAAGACCTGATAGAGAGTGATAAAATGGAAAAAATAAGTGCCTGCCTAAGTGATGATGCATCTAGCCCTCCATCTCTGTTCTTGCCTTAGTCTTATGTATTCTTGTGTCTTTGCTTCTATGTCAACCCTGACCTGTTGTTGGTGCTGCCTTTCATGTTATCCTGCCAGTTGGAGATGAAGAGCAATACTGCACATGCTCCATACTTAGGTTTCTACAGGGATGCTTCAAATACTTAACCAAGATGGCCACCAAACCTATTACTGTGGATGTGCAGAGCCATCTTGTCACTGTGGTAGAGCACCTCAGTAGGAGACAGATGCTCAAGCTCTGCATCATGCAACAAGTCTGTTTATGTGCATAACTGTGAGAATGGCTGTACAATCACATTGCTACTAAATACCCCCCCCCACCACTGTACACACATATTCCAGTACTGTCCTGGTCATGTCACCTTCTGTTGACTCTGCTCTACTTCTATCATTACTCATGCAATACTGAGTTCAGTGAGTATACGAGGACAGACCTTAGGTTCAATGAGGCTTGTTTCAGCACAAGACCATGCTGAGATCCAGAAACTCTGCACACAGTTTGGGTGAGAAGCCCTTCTACATTTTCATGTATATGCCTCTACTGTCTTTTCTCTTCTGTCTCTGTTCTGTTTAGATGTCCCTTTATAACCCTGGTGTTGATCACTGCTTAGTTGCCAACCTGTTTGATTAGCTCATTATTAGCATTATTAGTCTGCCCGCTTGAACTTAGGGAGTTACGCAGGTGTATTAGCAACCAAAAAAAGCACAGTAATGGGCAAAACCATGTTGCACTACAAGTGGGGCAGATGTAACATGTACAGAGAGATTTAGATTTGGGTGGGTTATGTTGTTTCTGTGCATGGTAAATACTGGCTGTTTTATTTTTACACTGCAATTTAGACTTCAGTTTGAACACACCCCACCCAAATCTAAATCTCTCTGCACATGTTACATCTGCCCTACTTGTAGTTAACATGGTTTTGCCCATTATACCCCTTTTCCACTAGCTCAAAAAACACGGGTAAATGCACAGGGGCGCGCATTTTTCCCGTGTTTTTTGCTAGTGACAAAGGGTCCCCCCGCAAAACCCCGGATCAAGTGACCCGTGAATCCTACCCAGGTAACTACCTGGGTAGGACACGGGAATGATCCAGGTAGGGTTGTAGTGTAAACGTAAGCTGTGTCGATGCAATACGGCTCCCATTTACACTGTATGGAAGAGCGGCGCGTGGAGATCATGTGATCTCCCAGCACCGCGCCTGCCGCGTCACTAGCAGCGTCACCCCGGCAATATGCCGGGTTGGTGAGCGCAGTGGGAAAGGGGGCTGAGCACGGGCCGCAGCTGGGTAGCACCAATGTCAGGCTCCCTGCTGTGACCCGTGCTTATTAGGTGGAAAAGGGGTATAAGGGTACTTCTTTGGTTTGCTAACAAACCTGAATAAGGCCGTTAGTCCATGGGTAATTTCACTGTTACCTTGTTTAATGTTTTGTATTTGTTTCCAAAGGCTTAATGACAGCACAGACATCCTTTCTGTTTTTGATATTGCTTGCTGTGAGTTTCTGTTGCTTTTTTATTGTTGATGATTGCACCTTGAGCCTACTGAACTCCAAAATGTGTGCAAAATCACTTAGAAGTCCTGCTGAATCAGGATTGCCACATTTGTAGGACATTTGTGCACACGTTCTTATGGAGAGGGGGAAAAAGGTGAAGTACAAATTAAAAAAGCATCAGCGTGAGATTATTTTTATAATGAAATAAAGAAGTTGCCCCTGTTATAAAGTTACATCTGTTGTTTATCAATCTGAAAACTGTTACAAGTGCCAGGGCTGTCTGTTGATAATACCAGGATTCCTCCAGGATTAATGGTATCCGGTCTTTAGGTCGACATCACTTAGGTCGACACTCATTAGGTCAACCACAATTGGTCGACATGCATTAGGTTGACATGGTCATTAGGTCGACATGATTTTTTCACTTTTTAAATAAAAAATTTGAACTTTTTCATACTTTACGATCCACGTGGACTATGATTGGGAATGCCGAGCACAGTGGTAGCGAAGCGAGGCACCTTGCCCGAAGCATGGTGAGGGGAAATGGTGCACTAATTCGGGTTCCCGGTCACTTTACAAGGAAAATTACACCAATTTTTTTTAATGCATGTCGACCTTTTTCCATGTCGACCTAATGACTGTGTTGACCTATTTCAGGTGTTGACCTATTTCAGGTGTCAACCTAGTCATTGTCGACCAACAGTGGTCAACCTAATGACTGTCGACCCAAAGATCCACACTCAGAATCTTTGAGCCTGGGATGAGATCAATGTGTATAAGATTGATACTATAACATCAAATATTCACAGGTGATTAACAAGAGGTATTAATTGTCAACTGCACAAAATTAGCTCTTATTATCCCTTCGCCTCACAGGAGACTGATCATCAAATTAAGGGAACTTGGCCTAGGAAATACTATTTGTACATCGATAGGTAATTGGCTGGATGACAGGGTACAACGAGTAGTGGTCAATGGGATGTTCTCCAGCTGGGCACCAGTAGTCAGCAGAATACCACAAAGGTCCATACTTGGCCCGCTACTGTTCAATATATTTATTAATGATCTAGGAATAGGCCTGGGAAGCACAGTGTCAATCTTTGCAGATTATATTAAACTGTGTAAGGTAATTAATTTAGAAATTGATGTGGAGTCTCTACAGAATGACTTACTTAAACTTGAAACCTGGGCGTCTAAATGGGGAATGAGGTTTAATTTTGAATAATGCAAAGTTATGCACTTTGGGATTAAAAACAAACTTGCATCCTACACACTTAATGGGGAAAATATAGGGATAACAGTAGTGGAAAAAGATTTGGGGGTGCCCAAAAATAATAGGCTTAATAACAGAACACAATGTCAAAATGCAGATAAAAAGGCAAGTAAAGTCCTTGCATGCATAAAATGGCGTATTGAGACAAGAGACGAGGATGTAATCCTGCCTCTGTATAAATCATTGGTACGTCCACATCTGCTATATTGTGTTCAAGTTTGGGCACCATATTATAAAAAAAGATATCGGGGAGCTCGAAAGAGTTCAAAAGCGAGCTACTACTGTAAACTGATTAAAGGGTTAGAGACACTGGAGTATGAGGAAAGGCTTATTAAGTTAAATATATATTCCCTTGAAAAGAGGAGACTAAGAGGTGACATTATTAATATCTTCAGATGTGTAAATGGTCAAAACAAAGAGTTAGCAGGGGATTTGTTTATTAATAGAACTCTTTACAGGACACGTGGGCACTCACTGAAGCTAGAGGAGAG
Organism: Pseudophryne corroboree; assembly: GCF_028390025.1. Classification (NCBI taxonomy): domain Eukaryota; kingdom Metazoa; phylum Chordata; class Amphibia; order Anura; family Myobatrachidae; genus Pseudophryne; species Pseudophryne corroboree. The sequence continues at coordinate 150,799,551 of NC_086450.1, forward strand.
AAAATTCTGTACAAAACATAGGAAAGGGTTCTTCACTGTAAGGGCAATAAGGATTTGGAACTCCCTGCCGGAGAAGGTAATAATTGCGGACTCTGTAAATGCATTTAAAAACGGATTGGACAGTTTTCTAGCTGAAAAAAGTATCCAAGACTATAGCATTTAATATATTGACATTAAGTATATGGGAGTGATACGAAATATAGTTGTCAATTGGTATGAAATCATTACTTCAGCTGGTGCATTATAATGTACACTCCTTAATACAGAATACCGGTTTAAACCATTGGGCGTTTTGCCTCTTTTCAACCTCATTAACTATGTTACTATGTAACGGAGGTGGCAGGAGTAAGTAAACTTGACATTCTGGAGTCCTTTGAATTTGTATTTATATTTTTTTACTGTGTATGTATTTAGCAATTCAGTGTATTTTAGTGCAGTTATTATTATTATTATTATTATCATCATCATCATCATCATCATCTTTAGAGAATAAATTTGATTTGGTTCTAGTATTTTTCCTGAGATTGTATAATTGCTTAATTAGTCATTAGGGGGGTAGCACAATAGTGTCAGAGCAAGTACTGCTGATTTTTCCCAAAAATAAAAATTTTAGGAAAAATCAGACTTGCCCTGGGGGCTGCATGAAAAAAATCATGGTGATTTCTATAGAAATCCTGTAAAAATACAAAGATAGTCTGGCGCTATTGTTACTGTAAAAGTGCCTGCCGCTATGTTCAAAAGGCTTGGTTCATAGCCTCAAAAATACCCAAAGAAAAAACACAAAAGAACAGCGCTAGCACTTTTACACTACAACTTATTGATTTAATATCACAGATAAAAATAAATTTTTCACATCCCATACCATGTAAAACAAATAAAACATACGACAATTGGAATATATATATATAGCATACAGGGTAAAACCTGATTAATATACCACGCCAGAGAACTATAACTGCCCTTCACTAGTTAGTTCATTCTATATGCAGCTGAGTATTTACACTGAATGGTACCATTCGATACATATGTCCTATTTGAAACTTTGTTTCTTCAATTGTTATAATAGTAACTAATCCAGTCACTCAGCACACCTGGAGTGATCTCACAGGTTATAGTTCATTAGCAAACAGCCAATTTAGGTGTACTTTCCAGATAACGTTCCTCACACCATTAAATTGTCGACTAGTGTGATCTCCACTTATAATGAAACACAATTATGGCTTGCAGTGTTAGTAAGGATAATTATCTGTGCATAAATGTTCGGCTTTACATGCATCCAATTGATACCTCTCCCAGCTGTCGCTTCCAAATACAGCCTTATCCGGAGTCCACCGTCTCATGGATAATAGGTTTGATGTCGGATATCACTGAGGAAGCCGCTGAGCTGTAAATCTAAGCGGGGAAACACATTTGTCGGACGTACTGCTGAGGAGTTACATTACATCTCTACCCACTTACTGGCCGGCCAGAGACAGCGCTACATGCGGGTAATATCCGACATCAAACCTATTATCCACTGCCAGGTTTGGTGGTCCTCTGGAGTGGCGCTTCTGTGCCCCTGGGGGCTCCTACTGATGCCTAGTTACTTTTGCTTTCACTCTTCTTCCTTTATATTATTATTTTTTATTTATATTTATTTTTATTTTTTATTCTGCTGCTGCATCCCACACAGCCTCCCCCTACCTTCTGTGCCGGGAGCTGCATGGACAGGGGTCTCCCAGCTGCTGCCCTTAGCTGCATATAGAGCACCATCCTGTTTCCCCGGGCTATGATAAGGCCCCACAAGGGACTTTCCAGACAGGATTTGCTCGCCACCCACCCTTGCTCCCAGCTGCCAGGTCCCTCCTTCGTTATAGAGGCCTCCTGCCTCCTCCCTTTTTCCCCCTCAACTGATTGGAGTGCCGTCCCCTTCCGGTGCCCCCTGCAACCTTACCACAACCTACTAGCATTGCTGCCTCTTGCGGTGATGCTCCGCTCTGAGCTCTTGTTCTCTACTACTTTGCTTGGAGCCATCTGATGGCCATCTGAGACCAGGTCGAGGGTAGTGACCGCTCCCCAGGAGCTATGCTGTTGAATGTAACTAACTGATCCTGACACATCCTGAGCTAATTGCAAACATCCTCCTGCTGTCCCCCCCGGAGTATGGGGCGTACCTCGAAATCCTCTAGACGGAGCAATAACAACCAATCTCGAAAAGTCACGAGGTCTCAAACGGACCTGTGGCCTTTTCTACATCCTATGACCTCCCCACAGATGGAAAACCGTTCCTCTACCCGTCCTCCGACATCTCCTTCTGCCTCCTCGATCTCGAATCCTGCTGATGATATGGCCGACTCTGCGTCAACGGGCGGCCGTGATCTCCGGGAAATCCTGACCTTCATGAGGTCCCTTCCTACCAAGCAAGACCTTCAAGATACTATTAAATCTGAGCTTGCCTCTATTAAAAGCGAAATCTCACACCTATCTGATCGCTTGGTGAATTTGGAAGAAGACCAGGAGGCTAACGTTTCCTGTATGTCCGTGATGCGAGACTCCATCCTTGCTCAATCCAAGGAAATCCGTGCCTTACAGTCCAGAATGACGGATATCGATAATAGGGGCAGACGGAATAACATCAGCGTCCTTGGCCTTCCGGAGGACGTTCCCCAATCCGGATTAGTGGACGCTCTGACCAAGATATTTAACGAACTCTTGAATAAGGACTCAGATGTTATAACTTTTGATAGAGCCCACAGAACCCTCAGGCCGAGAGGCCTCACCACTGACCGACCTCGTGACATTATTTGCCGGCTCCATTATTTCGCCCAGAAAGAGGAAATTATGTCCAAAGCCCGTTAATTGGACGGTATCGCCTTTAATGGCTCTGCAATAAGCCTATACCAAGATCTTTCCTGGTACACGCTCCAGCAAAGGAAATTCTTGATACCCCTAACAGACGAATTACGGAAACGTCAGCTTCGTTATCGTTGGGGTTTCCCTTTTAACCTCCAAGCCTGTTCCTCTGGAAAATGGTACGCCCTGTCTTCCCACGCGGACCTCTCCTCATTCTGCTCTTCACTGGGTCTGCCTCCGTTGGTCATTCCGGACTGGGAATTTCCCCTCCCTGATGTTCCTCTCCCTAAACGAGCTCCTAGCTCACAGCCTTGGCACGAGGTTCGGGGCACCAAGAAAAGAGCCCAGTCGACTGCTTCTCCCTCCAATACTGACTTGCTGTGAAGGACCCTTCTGTATACTTTTGTTGTCCCTGCTTGTTCTACATTTCTAGGGACTCATGCTGCTACTGAAGTGTTGGAGGGTATTTTTTCCCTTTATGAAGAGTTTTCACATATGCCTTGAGTTAATTTTCTAGTTGCTAACTGATGTTTTTGATAATTGTTTACCTTGTTTACAAATGCTGGTCGTTGGGTGGTGAGGGTTGTGGATTTTCTGCTGCCCTTGTCGCCCATCGGCTACTCCTTTTATTACAGGTTTTCTCCTTTTTCTTTGTGTCAGTTCCAGACATGTTTTTCACCATGGTTCCTGTTGCGGTTCACTCCCGCTCCCCCCCATTAAACCCGCCTTTGGCTACAGGCCGGTAGGGAGGCTGACGATGTTATGGTTTAGTCTCTCTCCTGTGGGTCTTTTGCTGATGTTATTTTATTTTTGTTGTATTCCTTTCTTTGTCTCTTTTCAATGCCTGCTCTTCCTTCTCCCCCTCCTCTTTCTGTCCACTTCCAGATTTATGGGAATTCGTTTTACTTCACCCCACCATGAGTCCCCCGGGGAAGATTAAAGTGCTGTCCCTCAATGCACGTGGTCTCAACACGCCGGAGAAGAGATCTAGCCTTCTACGTCTACTGAGATCTGAAAGAGCGGATGTTGCGCTAGTGCAGGAGACCCATTTTAAGGTTGGAATTCGTAACCCTACTCTTACGAATCGCTACTTCCCCACAACATACTATAGTAACACCCCGGGTAGCAAATCCAAGGGAGTGGCTATTGTCTTCTCCAGAGACTTACGCATTTCTGACGTTTCCATACACAGGGTGGTACCGGGTAGACTCCTCCTCTTGACCTGTACAATCTTTGAGCAAATGTTCACTTTTGCAGTGATCTATGCCCCTAACCAGGACCAATTGTCTTTCTTCAAGTCCCATCTCCCGAAGTTGGACTCTTTATTTCAGGGTGTCACTGTTTTGGGTGGGGACTTTAACTGGACATTAGACCCCAGCATGGACACATCATCCCAAACCTCTAGATTTATTGCATCCAAGTATCGCCGTGTTAAACGCTTACTCCACATGCAACAGTTAGCTGACTCTTGGAGGACCCTTAACCCCTCAGGACTTGACTACTCCTTTTACTCACACCCTCACCGGGTTTACTCCCATATTGACTACTTGTTCCTTAGCCATAGACATCTCCCACTTCTCATAGATGCCACCATTGGCTCTATTACATGGTCGGACCACGCCCCGGTGACTTTGACTTTAGACCTCCCTCACGGCCCCACAAACAATGGACCTGGAGACTTAACGAGTCTCTTCTTTACGATGCACTTTGTAAAGAAGCCTTAGATAAGACTCTGAATGATTACATTGCCACGAATGTCACAGATGATGTCTCCCACCTAACTGTGTGGGAAGCACATAAATGTGTAATCCGCGGCAAATTTATACAACTAGGCACTTACAAAAAGAAACAGAGGCAAGCCCTGATCTCTGGTCTTCTACTTAAAATCCATGCCCTCGAGACCTCCCACAAGGCAACACTGTCAGAGGAGACCCTTGTGGAGTTGTCGGTAGCCCGTTCACAGCTGAACAAACTCTTCTCTGATAATATAGTCCATTCCATCCGTAAATGTAAATGGAAATATTATCAATGGGGCAATAAACCTGGCCGAGTCTTGGCTCATGCGCTACGTGCCCAACACTCGGCTTCGTTCATTAGCTCAGTAAAGGACGACAGAGGAATCCCCAAATTTAAATAACCTGAGATTGGGACTTGCTTTGCACGATTTTATGCCTTGCTATATAACCTAGAAAATGCTCCCTCAGATGCGGATCCCTATTCTTCAATCCAAAAAATAAGGGACTATTTGACGTTCATAAACTATCCCGTTCTTCCGCCCTTGAAGCTCGGTTTACTAGAAGCCCCTTTCACTGCCCAAGAACTAGATCAGGCCATCTCCTCTATGCCGTCTGGGAAGAGCCCGGGCCCTGATGGATTCACTGTAGCGTATTACAAGGTGTTTAAGGACAAGCTAATCCCCTTACTCCTACGAGCGTTTAATTCAATTGCCTCTGGTTCTCATTTCTCCCGTTACTCTCTGGAGGCCCATGTTTCGGTGATAGCGAAGCAGGGCAAAGACCCTTCGGTCTGCTCCAGCTACAGACCCATTTCCCTACTAAATGTGGATCTCAAACTCTATGCCAAGATTTTGGCAAATAGATTTAGTGCGCTGGTTCCTCTCTTAGTTCACAACGACCAGGTGGGATTTGTTGTTGGCCGAGAGGCTAAAGACAACACAACCAAAATCCTCAACCTCATCCATTTAGCTTCCCACGGTTCTACCCCCACTATGTTACTATCTACCGATGCCGAAAAGGCATTTGATAGGGTCAGTTGGAAATTTATGAAAGCACTTTTGGAGCATATAGGCTTAGGTCGCAATGCACTTGCTTGGATACTGGCCCTTTATGACTCCCCGACGGCGAAGGTGCGTGTAAATGGCACTTTATCTGTCCCATTTACCATAAGCAACGGCACTAGGCAAGGCTGCCCACTATCTCCATTGATCTTTGTGCTATGTATTGAAGCGCTAGCTAGAGCTATCCGTGCCAACCACGGCATCAGGGGTTTTGCCGTGGGAGGCGGTGAATATAAGTTAGCCCTGTTTGGCGACGACGTCTTGGCCATAGTATCCCATCCCACCGACTCTCTACCGCACCTAATGAAGGAATTTGACCTCTTTGGATAGCGTTCTAATTTCAAAATGAATTATTCTAAATCCAGCGCTCTTAATATTTCCACCCCTGCAGAATCCGTTGTGGCCCTTAAATGTTCTTTCCCTTTCTTATGGCAATCGTCTCACATAACTTATCTTGGTGTTAAGCTGTCCATTAACGAGTCCCAGTTGTTCCTGTTGAATTATTTACCTCTTCTACAAACGATTCGGAATGACTACTCTAGATGGAATATGAAATATCTTTCTTGGTTTGGGAGGATAAATATAGTTAAAATGAGCACCCTCCCTAGATTATTGTATGTAATGCAGGCCCTCCCGTTCCGCATCCCAGAGTCCTGGTTCCGATCTATTTCACTTTTGATCCAGCAGTTTGTCTGGCAGAGGAAGAGACCGAGGCTTAAATGCTCCCAGTTGACTAAATCAATCGAGAATGGAGGCCTCCGACTTCCTGATATAAAAGGTTATTACCATGCCATTCTTTTGAGTAGAATCATAGACAGGACAAGAAACCGCAAACATAAACAATGGGCGGAGCTGGAGGGCTTGTATGTGCAGCAATTCCCGGAGATATTCCCCTGGCTCCCCTCCTCCCCAAAATTGCCTCTTCCCCATCCTACCATAACTCCCACGCTTGCCGCCTGGAAATCGCTAAGGGAACTTCCTTATATCTCTTCCAAATTCGGCCCCTTGACCTCCTTTCTGGCCAACCCTTACTTTGTGCCGGGTATTAACCTCGCCCACTTATCACGTTGGGCTGTGGTGGGACTGTTCAGGGTCTGTCAGATGGTATCACCGACTGGAGTCAAACAATTCTCAGACTTGAGGGAGCGGTGGGACGTCCCCCAACGGGACTTTTGGAAATTCCTACAAATACGACACTTCTTGGTGACTGGCTCTAGACTTCGGAACGCCGCTAGAGAATTGACTCTATTTGAGAAACTCTGTATTGCTGTCCCCGACCAGACCCACGCCATATCCACCCTGTACAAAATTGTTTGCCACTTCCGACCTCTCGCTACTCCATCCTTTGCTGTTGCTTGGGAGAGGGATTTCCCTGTCACCTAGGGACTGGGAACAAATTTTCTTGAAAGCCCACACGAGTTCTGTTTGTGTCCAGATCAGGGAGACTCAATATAAAGTGGTGACACGGTGGTACAGACACCCCTCCCTCCTCCATGCTATGTATCCCTCTTCATCAGCCCATTGCTGGCGCTGCTCTTCCCCATCCGGCACCCTTATACATATCTGGTGGACATGCCCCCTGATCCAACCCTTTTGGCGGGAGGTCATACACATCTCCCAGGTTATTCTTAAAACTCTAATCCCGCAGGACCCAGCATTCTGGCTTATTAATCACTCCAATATTCCAGTGTCCCAACACAAACATTCATTGCTGCAACATTTCAGTAACGCAGCGCGTGCTGTAATCCCGGCCATGTGGAGGTCCCACCTCCCTCCCACGAATCGTACATGGTTTACTAAACTGGACTACTTTATGAGAATGGAAGACCTTTTTCTCTCATCGATAGGCAAATCTCATGAATTTAACGCCACGAGGTCCCCCTGGCTAGAATACAAGGCCTCCCTGGCCTATATGGCCACCCCCTTGGATAGTAGTTAGTTTCCCTGTTTCTCTGTTTCCATTGCTTTCTAAGTGTTACCTCTTATTTCTCTTACCCCCCCCCCCCTTCTTCTCCTTTCTCTCCTTTTCTTCCTTCCTTCTGCTTCTAACTCCTATCCCTGAAGCCGGTTGGCTTTCTAGTTGTGCTTTTCTTATAGTTTTATATGTTTCATATGTTTGTAAACAACTTTCATTGCTGACGTACTTTGCAGCCCTCACACAGACATAGCAAGACTCCCCTGCGTTATTTTATTAGAGTATCTCTTGCTCCTCGGATGTTCCGCTCTATCTGCCTGCCCACTGGTTACTCAGACATTTGTACGGCCAGATTTGTGTGGAGTAGACTTACTTGTATAGGTGTTTCTATATTTGTGATTATATTTGTGTTTTTCTTTCTTTGTTAACGTCTTCTAAAATCCTTAATAAAGACTGATTATACAAAAAAAAAAAAAAAGAGCGGAGAATTGAGCCAGTGGAGACGTTGCCCATTGCAACCAATCAGCACTGAAGTAACATCTATAATTTTCATACTATAAAATTATACAGAGCTGCTGATTGGTTGATGGAGCAACTTCTCCACTGGCTCACTTCTCCACTCTTATCACTGCTTAGTAAATGTCCCCCAAAGTACCAGCCAATCAGCTCCTAACTGCCATATTACAGGTCTGGTTTGGAAAAGGACAGCAGCAGATGGTTGCTACATTATCACTGTGCAACTTATCACTCTTCAAGGCTTGATAAATCTGGGCCCATATCACTCTCCACTCTATCACTTTTCAAGGTCCAATGTATGTTGGGGGTCATTCTGAGTTGTTCGCTCGTTATTTTTTCTCGCAACGGAGCGATTAGTCGCTAATGCGCATGCGCAATGTCCGCAGTGCGACTGCGCCAAGTAAATTTGCTATGCAGTTAGGTATTTTACTCACGGCATTACAAGGTTTTTTCTTCGTTCTGGTGATCGTAATGTGATTGACAGGAAGTGGGTGTTTCTGGGCGGAAACTGGCCGTTTTATGGGTGTGTGCGAAAAAACGCTACCTTTTCTGGGAAAAACGCGGGAGTGGCTGGAGAAACGAAGGAGTGTCTTGGCGAACGCTGGGTGTGTTTGTGACCTCAAACCAGGAACGACAAGCACTGAACTGATCGCAGATGCCGAGTAAGTGTGGAGCTACTCAGAAACTGCTAAGAAGTGTCTATTCGCAATTCTGCTAATCTTTCGTTCGCAATTTTGATAAGCTAAGATTCACTCCCAGTAGGCGGCGGCTTAGCATGAGCAAAGCTGCTAAAAGCAGCTTGCGAGCGAACAACTCGGAATGACCCCCGTTGTGCAGTCGGAACCACAGAATAGAGTATAAACTCCACTGGGGCAAGGACTGATGCAAATGATTAAGCATTCTCTGTTAAACACTTTGTAATACATAGGAGCTATATAAACATATACACATAAATAAGTAAATATGTAGCTACAGGGTAAGTGGTGCTAATTGTCAACCTGTTCATTCCATGGTGTTTGAGTCCTATTTTAGTTCAATATAACTTCAGCTGCAATTAACACACAATTATTACTTCCAGCGAGGGAAACAAGCTATTTATTTTGTGATAAAATCTCTGCTAAAAGTGTTGAATAAACAGAGTTGACTCTTTTCTTTGATGTTGTGTTTGACTAATGATGGCAAAATAATTTGTTTAATGAGAGGAAAGAACAATTACAGCAGAACAGAAAGACAAATGTCTCCTGTGAAACCTACTTTTAGACAGGATGATAAGTAAAATCAAGTATAATTATACCTGGGCAATAAGCTATAGAATTACCAAGTAGGAATAGTTAACATTTACTGGTGATGTTAAAAAGAAACAAAGTGTTCACAAAAATGGGATTGAATAGGATTGTTCCTAGTTTTATGTAAAGTAAGTCTGGGTATTTTTCAGAGATATGATATATTCATTATTTAATTTGCATTAGTATTAGCAATTTTAGTATGATACAATATGTAATATTGGGTTGTGAAGAACCTGCAGGTGGCACTGTCTTCTTGCGCTACAGATATTTGTAAAAGGGTTACATACATTTCCACTAATGCTAAAAGAGAAAAAAAAAATTAAATTTCATATTTTCTGGCATTTCATTCCAACAAGAAATGTATGAGGGTAGGATAAGGCTGCAAATTCTGATGTGTTTATTCCACCATAGGTGGGAGTAAGGTAGAACATACTGTAAAGGTAGAAATTATCAGTGAAATGCTACTACTGTAGCTTACAGCGCTCTGAACATCAATGTTGCCTACTCTCTCTGAATGTTCGGACAGACACAAATTTTGGAGAACTCTTGCAGACTCATCCAGTGTAAATGAAAAGAAATGTAGTTGCTGTGGCAGCACAAAACTAGAGTAGGTACGGGTCCTTGGTGGCCTGCCACGCTGCAAGGTGAAAGTTGTAAAAATCCAAAACAGGAAATCTAATTTTGCTGTCCAGGCGCAAATACCTAATGTTACCTTCTTTAGATAGGAGCTTGTAGCCCAAAAGGATAGTGTAGCAAATTGACACAAATGGAAAATGCTCCCCCCAGGCTCCTGACTAAAACACAACATGTGACATACTGATATGAACAATGATATACAGCAAACAGAGCATAGACCACAGACATACTGTAGTCCCAGTGACCACCATCAGCACAGATAAAGGGGGGCATTCTGATCTGATCGCTGCTGTACGTTTTCGCAGAGCGGGTGATCAGATCCTAACAGCGCATGCGTCTGAGCCACAATGTGCACGTGCGTTGGACAGCTACAACAGGCAACGCCGGTCAGCAACGGTATGGTGCGAAGGATCCATTCACATGGGCGTACGCAAGGTGATTGACAGGAAGAGGCCATCTGTGGGTGGCAACTGACCGTTTACAGGGAGAGTCCGGAAAAACGTAGGCGTATCCAAGCGTTTTCAGGGAGGGTGTCTGACGCCAACTCCGGCCCCGATCAGCAGGATTCAATCACACTGGAAGAGTAAGTCCTGGGCTGCGCAGAGACTGCACAAACTGATTTTCTGCAGCTCTGCTAATACATAGGAACGCTCACTTGCAAAACGAAAAAACACTCCCACTGTAAGCGGCAACTATCTGAATGCAGGATAGCAAAAAACGCAGCCCAGCGATCAAATCTGAATGACCTTCAAAGTCAGAGTGATTGCCGCACAGGATCCCAATGACCGCTATACAGTACAGATGCGAGAGAGAAAGAGAGAGAGAAAGAGATATTGTAAAAATATAAAACAGGGAGTTGCTTATAGTTCACCAATCTATTTGGTCCCATAACTATAACCCATAGTTGGATAATTTTTGCTGGTTTTGGTTCTAATTGGTTGTCTGGATTTGGTTTTGATTCAGTTTTGTCTTTAAGCCGTGACTGGTTTTGGTTTTGTATTTTTCCGATAAATTGACATAAAAAGCTTAAATCACGTAATTTTGACCTTTTTTGTTCATAGAGTGTTAGTAACCTCAATAACATTCATTCCCAGTCATTTCCAATTTTGTCCCCATCACATTTCAAAATATTGTTCATGAACATAGGCCAAAGGCTACCTGGCTAAACTAAGCAACAGAGCAGCATCACAAACATACGGAAGTTAATTCTGTTTAAAAATGTTTTGCAAATTAGTAATGTATTAGCAATAACCAATAGAACCAACTTGCAAATACTTTCAATAGAAAACAATCCAACATAGAAATGTATTAAGAATCGTGTGTGAAATATCAGTGCTCTACAGTACAGTACTAGTAGTGAAAAAACAGCAAAGAAAAAAAAACTAACCCATACGTAAAATAACAACAGCAGATGTGGATGCACTCTACACAAGTGCACATGCCCCCAAGCACATGCCTATTGTCAGTGCCTAATCTATACCTACCTCCTGGAGGCCCCTGTACTCTGATGACTAGCACTCAGTGCCCATGTTCAGTAAAGTCCTGATCAATCAACCTTTTTGTTGAGCAGTTCCCCAAAATCTCCCTAACCATAAAAACAGTGTTCCCTGCTACTGTTTAAAATTGCATGCTCAACACAGGACAAGGCTGCACAGCATACGTAGACCCACCCTTGAATCAATTACTGTGACGATCAATTAAATGGACAAGGAGCCCCGTGAGAACTGAATCCGGCTCTGACTCTGACAGACACAGGTACTGAATGGGGGTGTGGCTAAACCAGGGTAGGTTAAAAAAACATTAGGCAAAAGCAGTTTGCTCTTTCTCACTACCCAGTGTGATGCTCAGCTGCATTGCTATACAGGCACATCCAGCAGTAGTGCGCAGAGTAGTGGTAGGAATTACAGACCCAGGTCCCCGCCAGGCTCATCCATCCGGCCCGGGCCTGGATAAAGAGTAGCAGCCCACCCCTGTCTTGGCTCTTCTGGAAACAGTGGGTGGTGACATCTCACACTGCTACTACAGTGACGCATACACGCGTGCCCGTCCAACTGTTACAACATTTTCCTCTGACCTCAACCAGTCACCTAGCAACCTGCGTCCACTCACCAATTCTCTCAATTTGGGAGAGATATAAAATTGGGAGAGATAAAGTACCAGCCAATCAGCTTCTGCCTTCCATTTTACAGGCTGTGTTTACAAAATGGCAGTTAGGAACGGATCGAATGGTACTTTTACTCTTATAGTTTTATCTCTCTCCAAGCTTGATAAATACCCCCCTAGGCCTGGACAGAGGCTTCTACACAACACCAGGTGGTGGTGGGGAATAGGCAAAAAAACCAGGATGTTAGAAATACCCAACTCTTCAATCCCGATCATGTTTTGGTCAGAATCAGTGAATCAAGAATTTCCAACATGTTGGATTTCCCCAATCCCCTGACCCAGGCATCGGGAAAATGGAATGGCCCTGATTGTCCATTAATGTATGTACTCCAAACAAATGCAATCCTGTAGCTATTAGAGAATAATTTCTCTACCTGTGACATTAGATTTAGAAAGGTTTTCTTTTTGCTTGAGATCTGTAAATACGTGTGGGCTTGTGTGCTTTGCATGAAAAGTCTTTTAGAAAGTCCCAGTCTAGGTCTGATTATAGGAATGAAAATAAATTCTGCACAATTCTTCAAAATGCAACTGAAACAAGACATTTGTTGTTAGCAGACAATTAGATAACTCTGTAATCCTTTAATTTTGTTTTAAATAAAAAACATTTATGAATTCCATGTCAGAATATTTTGGCTTATTTCATAATGCAATTTACAGTACAGGATCATTACTTTAATAATGATGAAGTGTGGAGAAAAAAAACATATTTACATGGCTTAGAATATGTGGGTCCGACCCAGAGCTGCTTCTAAACAATTTGGCTTCCAGTGCAACCATAAAAAAAATGCAAATAAATATTCAAAAATGCGCGTGCCCCTCCCCCCCCCCAACATAAAAAAATAAGGAAAACTTTTTTGCTCCCGGTTAGGGGGTGTGGTCTCACTAAAATAGGCATGGCCTCACTAAAATAGGCGTGGCCTTGCAGGAAAAGAGTGCCTTACACCCCAATTTTTGATCCCGCAAAAAAAACAAAACAAAACATTCCACCGTATTAAGCCCCACACAGTAATAACTTCTTGCACCATCTTATGCCCCCTGCACCATATTATGCAATATACCACAATGCCCGTGATACATTATGCCCTACATGCGCTGGGTGTCATGCTCGCTGCCAGGGGCTTCATGCTCTGGGATCCATGCTTGTTGCCAAGGGTAATGCTTGATGCCAAGGGGGTGTATATACACTTGTGGACGCCAGCCCACCATCACTGTTATTCTCTTTTCCCTCTTCCACAGTACTCTACTCAGGAAGAGAAGAGTTTTGTGGAATGACTCGGTTGTGTCGCAATGTCATGATGCATCCACGTCATTCCATGAAATTCCACCCTCTGAGTGGAGTACTATGGAAGAGGGATGAGGGGGAGCAGAATAGGAGCTACAAAGTGCCGCGGCGGGCTCCCTGTGTGATCGCACAGCTCGTCCGCCACTAGAAACTGCACTGCTTGAACTGTCTGTCAGAGTAGAACTAGAGCAGTTAATGCGAAAGTGATATAATGAATACATTATCAAGACAGGCAGCTCTGCTGACACTTCTCTGTAAAGATAGATGTATGGCAACCAATTTTATTTGCTACCAGGCAGCCTGTTAAAGGCATGTATCTGTCGAGCCTCGACTTAACGAGCTATTCCCACTTCTCTCCCCAGTGTAGGTTGCTTTAATAACTAGTCCAAAAAAATGTATGAAGAAGAGAAAAAAATACACACCCTTGGGTGGTGGCCCTGTTTGGGGCTCTGACCAGATGGCAACACATAGGGCCTAATTCATATGTGGTTGCTATTGCTATTGCTATCTTTTGCTGTACACAATTGTGATTATATGCTAATATGGGCAAAAGCTAACCTGGGCATAAGGACACCCACTGCTATACCATTATTTACCTCTGATGGTGTATACAGTAATTGCTGATACATTGGAACCATCGTTGCAAATCAGGTCATGTCGCAGAGTCTGAGTGCCTCTGTAGACACGCAGGCTGAGCTGCTCTCCAGGGACACAGAGAGCTCTCCAGTAGCAAGTAAAGGGGGGTACTCACAGAGCGATGTTCTAAGCAATCTGAGTAGATTGCTTAGAATTTAAGCATTATTGCTCCGTGTGTACCCCCTAGAGCAATAGCGATGCGCAGCCCCGCGCATCGCTATCGCTGGTGCTAGATTGGCCTGCATGCAGGCCAATCTAGCGGGTCACTCACTTCACCCGCTGGGTGAAATTAGTAGCCCCCCCGTCTGCCCCCGCACGCTCAGCACACATCGCGCTGTGCTGAGCGGGGGGAGAGATGTGTGCTGAGCGGTTCGCTCAGCACACATCTCTCTCACATCGGCCAGTCTATATAGGCCTTAAGACCGCACATGCTAATTTATGCACGCCCAGGCAATGCCATCTGAACGGCCATGACATGCCTTCATTTACCTGACTACATCCTGTTAACAACCATAAAGGCTGTCTTTCTGTCACTCACTTTCTGACTAATTCCACGATGCGACAACAATCGCAATTCACTTACTGCACATGTGCACTGCAGCTCAGACCCCTATTTTGAAACTACAGCAATGACGCCTGATGAATACGATGCCACCTAATAACCTGATGCGGAGTTGGATGAAAATGAGGCACATGTGCTTCCACTGTGTGCCCCCCCCACAAAAAAAACATATATTCTCCAGTAGGCAGAGTTGTCCTATTCCCTATCGATATGATTGCTTTGATGCTAGTTACCAAATAGAAAGAGTAGTCACTGCCCTATAGGCCCCACGCTTTTTATGGGCCCTGTGACAATGAATCAAAATAATATTTAATTGATCTTGAAAGAAAATTACGATCAAGCTTTCATAAATTGTTTCCAAAAGGGGTGTGGTATAGAAGTCACACAGTTAAAAGATAGACATTAGGTCAACACCATATGGTTGACAGTTTAAAGGTCGACAGGACCAAACGGTTGACAGGGTCAAAAGGTCAACAGGGTTGACACAATTATTTTTTGTTATTTTGTGTTTTTGAACATTCTTTACCCAAATTTGTTGAAATGCGTCCCCTCATGGGCTCACTTCACTTGCCACAAATTGGGCTTGGTGGCTCGCTATGCTCTGCTCTGCTCGCCACAAGGTTACTAAAGGTAATAGGGAGATTGATGTTACTGAGTGCTGTGGTGTGTGTAGTGTGAAGGTAAGAGGAAATGTTTAGGACAAATAATCAAATAAAATAAATTAAGGTAAATAAAAATTAAAAGAACAAAAGAAAAAAAAATGTTTAAAACAGCGTTTTTTGATCATTTGAGCAGGGGGCGTGGTGTATATTCCGTGGTATTGTGCGCTAGGATAATGCCAGTAATATTGTGAGAGCATACAACTGGGTGAATTTGAACCTATGTTTTGCTCACACAATCAACTTGTTGGTACATATTTTTTTATTTTTTTTCAATGATATGTTTGAGCATGAGATGCTGTTTGTGGACTAAAAATTTTGTGACAGTTTTGGCATTCAGTAAGAGCATATAGATTGTAGAGATGAGCGGGTTCGGTTCCTCTGAATCCAAACCCGCCCGAACTTCATGTTTTTTTACACGGGCCCGAGCGACTCGGATCTTCCCGTCTTGCTCGGTTAACCCGAGCGCGCCCGAACGTCATCATCACGCTGTCGGATTCTCGCGAGGCTCGGATTCTATCGCGAGACTCGGATTCTATATAAGGAGCCGCGCGTCGCCGCCATTTTCACACGTGCATTGAGATTGATAGGGAGAGGACGTGGCTGGCGTCCTCTCCGTTTAGAAATAGATAGGAGAGTGAGAGTGAGACACTTCATTTACTGGAGCTTAGGAGGAGTACTCAGAGAGTGCAGAATTTTGCTGATAGTAGTTAGTTAGTTATACTAGTGACTGACCAGTGAGACCACCAGTGCAGTTTTATTATTATTTAATATAATCCGTTCTCTGCCTGAAAAAAACGATACACAGTGACTCAGTCACATACCATATCTGTGCTCAGCCCAGTGTGCTGCATCATCTATGTATAATATCTGACTGTGCTCACACAGCTTAATTGTGGGGGAGACTGGGGAGCAGTTATAGGTTATAGCAGGAGCCAGGAGTACATATTAAACAGTGCACACTTTTGCTGCCAGAGTGCCACTGCCAGTGTGACTGACCAGTGACCTGACCACACTGACCACCAGTATATTGTGATTGTCTGCCTGAAAAAGTTAAACACTCGTCGTGTGACTTGTGTGGTGTTTTTTTATTCTATAAAAAACTCATTCTGCTGACAGACAGTGTCCAGCAGGTCCGTCATTATATAATATATACCTGTCCGGCTGCAGTAGTGATATATATATATTTTTTATATCATTATTTATCATCCAGTCTATACTAGCAGCAGACACAGTACGGTAGTTCATGGCTGTAGCTACCTCTGTGTCGGCACTCGGCAGTCCATCCATAATTGTATACCACCTACCCGTGGTTTTTTTTTCCTTTCTTCTTTATACATACTACATCTCATTATCATCCAGTCTATATTAGCAGCAGACACAGTACAGTACGGTAGTCCACGGCTGTAGCTATCTCTGTGTCGGCACTCGGCAGTCCATCCATAATTGTATACCACCACCTACCCGTGGTTTTTTTTTTCTTTCTTCTTTATACATACTACATCTCATTATCATCCAGTCTATATTAGCAGCAGACACAGTACGGTAGTCCACGGCTGTAGCTACCTCTGTGTCGGCACTCGGCAGTCCATCCATAATTGTATACCACCTACCCGTGGTTTTTTTTTCTTTCTTCTTTATACATACTACATCTTATTATCAACCAGTCTATATTAGCAGCAGACACAGTACGGTTGTCCACGGCTGTAGCTACCTCTGTGTCGGCACTCGGCAGTCCATCCATAATTGTATACCACCTACCCGTGGTTTTTTTTTCTTTCTTCTTTATACATACTACATCTCATTATCATCCAGTCTATATTAGCAGCAGACACAGTACGGTAGTCCACGGCTGTAGCTACCTCTGTGTCGGCACTCGGCAGTCCATCCATAATTGTATACCACCTACCCGTGGTTTTTTTTTCTTTCTTCTTTATACATACTACATCTCATTATCATCCAGTCTATATTAGCAGCAGACACAGTACGGTAGTCCACGGCTGTAGCTACCTCTGTGTCGGCACTCGGCAGTCCATCCATAATTGTATACCACCTACCCGTGGTTTTTTTTTTCTTTCTTCTTTATACATACTACATCTCATTATCAACCAGTCTATATTAGCAGCAGACACAGTACGGTAGTCCACGGCTGTAGCTACCTCTGTGTCGGCACTCGGCAGTCCATCCATAATTGTATACCACCTACCCGTGGTTTTTTTTTCTTTCTTCTTTATACATACTACATCTCATTATCATCCAGTCTATATTAGCAGCAGACACAGTACGGTAGTCCACGGCTGTAGCTACCTCTGTGTCGGCACTCGGCAGTCCATCCATAATTGTATACCACCTACCCGTGTTTTTTTTTTCTTTCTTCTTTATACATACTACATCTCATTATCAACCAGTCTATATTAGCAGCAGACACAGTACGGTAGTCCACGGCTGTAGCTACCTCTGTGTCGGCACTCGGCAGTCCATCCATAATTGTATACCACCTACCCGTGGTTTTTTTTTCTTTCTTCTTTATACATACTACATCTCATTATCAACCAGTCTATATTAGCAGCAGACACAGTACGGTAGTCCACGGCTGTAGCTACCTCTGTGTCGGCACTCGGCAGTCCATCCATAATTGTATACCACCTACCCGTGTTTTTTTTTTCTTTCTTCTTTATACATACTACATCTCATTATCAACCAGTCTATATTAGCAGCAGACACAGTACGGTAGTCCACGGCTGTAGCTACCTCTGTGTCGGCACTCGGCAGTCCATCCATAATTGTATACCACCTACCCGTGGTTTTTTTTTTCTTTCTTCTTTATACATACTACATCTCATTATCATCCAGTCTATATTAGCAGCAGACACAGTACGGTAGTCCACGGCTGTAGCTACCTCTGTGTCGGCACTCGGCAGTCCATCCATAATTGTATACTAGTATCCATCCATCTCCATTGTTTACCTGAGGTGCCTTTTAGTTGTGCCTATTAAAATATGGAGAACAAAAATGTTGAGGTTCCAAAATTAGGGAAAGATCAAGATCCACTTCCACCTCGTGCTGAAGCTGCTGCCACTAGTCATGGCCGAGACGATGAAATGCCAGCAACGTCGTCTGCCAAGGCCGAAGCCCAATGTCATAGTACAGAGCATGTCAAATCCAAAACACCAAATATCATAAAAAAAAGGACTCCAAAACCTAAAATAAAATTGTCGGAGGAGAAGCGTAAACTTCCCAATATGCCATTTACCACACGGAGTGGCAAGGAACGGCTGAGGCCCTGGCCTATGTTCATGGCTAGTGGTTCAGCTTCACATGAGGATGGAAGCACTCAGCCTCTCGCTAGAAAAATGAAAAGACTCAAGCTGGCAAAAGCAGTAGCACCGCAAAGAACTGTGCGTTCTTCGAAATCCCAAATCCACAAGGAGAGTCCAATTGTGTCGGTTGCGATGCCTGACCTTCCCAACACTGGACGTGAAGAGCATGCGCCTTCCACCATTTGCACGCCCCCTGCAAGTGCTGGAAGGAGCACCCGCAGTCCAGTTCCTGATAGTCAGATTGAAGATGTCAGTGTTGAAGTACACCAGGATGAGGAGGATATGGGTGTTGCTGGCGCTGGGGAGGAAATTGACCAGGAGGATTCTGATGGTGAGGTGGTTTGTTTAAGTCAGGCACCCGGGGAGACACCTGTTGTCCGTGGGAGGAATATGGCCGTTGACATGCCTGGTGAAAATACCAAAAAAATCAGCTCTTCGGTGTGGAAGTATTTCAACAGAAATGCGGACAACAGGTGTCAAGCCGTGTGTTGCCTTTGTCAAGCTGTAATAAGTAGGGGTAAGGACGTTAACCACCTCGGAACATCCTCCCTTATACGTCACCTGCAGCGCATTCATAATAAGTCAGTGACAAGTTCAAAAACTTTGGGCGACAGCGGAAGCAGTCCACTGACCAGTAAATCCCTTCCTCTTGTAACCAAGCTCACGCAAACCACCCCACCAACTCCCTCAGTGTCAATTTCCTCCTTCCCCCGGAATGCCAATAGTCCTGCAGGCCATGTCACTGGCAATTCTGATGATTCCTCTCCTGCCTGGGATTCCTCCGATGCATCCTTGCGTGTAACGCCTACTGCTGCTGGCGCTGCTGTTGTTGCTGCTGGGAGTCGATGGTCATCCCAGAGGGGAAGTCGTAAGCCCACTTGTACTACTTCCAGTAAGCAATTGACTGTTCAACAGTCCTTTGCGAGGAAGATGAAATATCACAGCAGTCATCCTGCTGCAAAGCGGATAACTGAGGCCTTGACAACTATGTTGGTGTTAGACGTGCGTCCGGTATCCGCCGTTAGTTCACAGGGAACTAGACAATTTATTGAGGCAGTGTGCCCCCGTTACCAAATACCATCTAGGTTCCACTTCTCTAGGCAGGCGATACCGAGAATGTACACGGACGTCAGAAAAAGACTCACCAGTGTCCTAAAAAATGCAGTTGTACCCAATGTCCACTTAACCACGGACATGTGGACAAGTGGAGCAGGGCAGGGTCAGGACTATATGACTGTGACAGCCCACTGGGTAGATGTATGGACTCCCGCCGCAAGAACAGCAGCGGCGGCACCAGTAGCAGCATCTCGCAAACGCCAACTCTTTCCTAGGCAGGCTACGCTTTGTATCACCGGTTTCCAGAATACGCACACAGCTGAAAACCTCTTACGGCAACTGAGGAAGATCATCGCGGAATGGCTTACCCCAATTGGACTCTCCTGTGGATTTGTGGCATCGGACAACGCCAGCAATATTGTGTGTGCATTAAATATGGGCAAATTCCAGCACGTCCCATGTTTTGCACATACCTTGAATTTGGTGGTGCAGAATTTTTTAAAAAACGACAGGAGCGTGCAAGAGATGCTGTCGGTGGCCAGAAGAATTGCGGGACACTTTCGGCGTACAGGCACCACGTACAGAAGACTGGAGCACCACCAAAAACTACTGAACCTGCCCTGCCATCATCTGAAGCAAGAAGTGGTAACGAGGTGGAATTCAACCCTCTATATGCTTCAGAGGTTGGAGGAGCAGCAAAAGGCCATTCAAGCCTATACAATTGAGCACGATATAGGAGGTGGAATGCACCTGTCTCAAGCGCAGTGGAGAATGATTTCAACGTTGTGCAAGGTTCTGATGCCCTTTGAACTTGCCACACGTGAAGTCAGTTCAGACACTGCCAGCCTGAGTCAGGTCATTCCCCTCATCAGGCTTTTGCAGAAGAAGCTGGAGACATTGAAGGAGGAGCTAACACGGAGCGATTCCGCTAGGCATGTGGGACTTGTGGATGGAGCCCTTAATTCGCTTAACAAGGACTCACGGGTGGTCAATCTGTTGAAATCAGAGCACTACATTTTGGCCACCGTGCTCGATCCTAGATTTAAAGCCTACCTTGGATCTCTCTTTCCGGCAGACACAAGTCTGCTGGGGTTGAAAGACCTGCTGGTGAGAAAATTGTCAAGTCAAGCGGAACGCGACCTGTCAACATCTCCTCCTTCACATTCTCCCGCAACTGGGGGTGCGAGGAAAAGGCTCAGAATTCCGAGCCCACCCGCTGGCGGTGATGCAGGGCAGTCTGGAGCGACTGCTGATGCTGACATCTGGTCCGGACTGAAGGACCTGACAACGATTACGGACATGTCGTCTACTGTCACTGCATATGATTCTCTCAACATTGAAAGAATGGTGGAGGATTATATGAGTGACCGCATCCAAGTAGGCACGTCACACAGTCCGTACTTATACTGGCAGGAAAAAGAGGCAATTTGGAGGCCCTTGCACAAACTGGCTTTATTCTACCTAAGTTGCCCTCCCACAAGTGTGTACTCCGAAAGAGTGTTTAGTGCCGCCGCTCACCTTGTCAGCAATCGGCGTACGAGGTTACATCCAGAAAATGTGGAGAAGATGATGTTCATTAAAATGAATTATAATCAATTCCTCCGCGGAGACATTGACCAGCAGCAATTGCCTCCACAAAGTACACAGGGAGCTGAGATGGTGGATTCCAGTGGGGACAAATTGATAATCTGTGAGGAGGGGGATGTACACGGTGATATATCAGAGGATGATGATGAGGTGGACATCTTGCCTCTGTAGAGCCAGTTTGTGCAAGGAGAGATTAATTGCTTCTTTTTTGGTGGGGGTCCAAACCAACCCGTCATATCAGTCACAGTCGTGTGGCAGACCCTGTCACTGAAATGATGGGTTGGTTAAAGTGTGCATGTCCTGTTTATACAACATAAGGGTGAGTGGGAGGGCCCAAGGACAATTCCATCTTGCACCTCTTTTTTCTTTAATTTTTCTTTGCGTCATGTGCTGTTTGGGGAGTGTTTTTTGGAAGGGCCATCCTGCGTGACACTGCAGTGCCACTCCTAGATGGGCCCGGTGTTTGTGTCGGCCACTAGGGTCGCTTATCTTACTCACACAGCTACCTCATTGCGCCTCTTTTTTTCTTTGCGTCATGTGCTGTTTGGGGAGGGTTTTTTGGAAGGGACATCCTGCGTGACACTGCAGTGCCACTCCTAGATGGGCCCGGTGTTTGTGTCGGCCACTAGGGTCGCTTATCTTACTCACACAGCTACCTCATTGCGCCTCTTTTTTTCTTTGCGTCATGTGCTGTTTGGGGAGGGTTTTTTGGAAGGGACATCCTGCGTGACACTGCAGTGCCACTCCTAGATGGGCCCGGTGTTTGTGTCGGCCACTAGGGTCGCTTATCTTACTCACACAGCTACCTCATTGCATCTCTTTTTTTCTTTGCGTCATGTGCTGTTTGGGGAGGGTTTTTTGGAAGGGACATCCTGCGTGACACTGCAGTGCCACTCCTAGATGGGCCCGGTGTTTGTGTCGGCCACTAGGGTCGCTTATCTTACTCACACAGCTACCTCATTGCGCCTCTTTTTTTCTTTGCGTCATGTGCTGTTTGGGGAGGGTTTTTTGGAAGGGACATCCTGCGTGACACTGCAGTGCCACTCCTAGATGGGCCCGGTGTTTGTGTCGGCCACTAGGGTCGCTTATCTTACTCACACCGCTACCTCATTGCGCCTCTTTTTTTCTTTGCGTCATGTGCTGTTTGGGGAGGGTTTTTTGGAAGGGACATCCTGCGTGACACTGCAGTGCCACTCCTAGATGGGCCCGGTGTTTGTGTCGGCCACTAGGGTCGCTTATCTTACTCACACAGCTACCTCATTGCGCCTCTTTTTTTCTTTGCGTCATGTGCTGTTTTGGGAGGGTTTTTTGGAAGGGACATCCTGCGTGACACTGCAGTGCCACTCCTAGATGGGCCCGGTGTTTGTGTCGGCCACTAGGGTCGCTTATCTTACTCACACAGCTACCTCATTGCGCCTCTTTTTTTCTTTGCGTCATGTGCTGTTTGGGGAGGTTTTTTTGGAAGGGACATCCTGCGTGACACTGCAGTGCCACTCCTAGATGGGCCAGGTGTTTGTGTCGGCCACTAGGGTCGCTTAGCTTAGTCATCCAGCGACCTCGGTGCAAATTTTAGGACTAAAAATAATATTGTGAGGTGTGAGGTATTCAGAATAGACTGAAAATGAGTGGAAATGATGGTTTTTGAGGTTAATAATACTTTGGGATCAAAATGACCCCCAAATTCTATGATTTAAGCTGTTTTTTAGGTTTTTTGGAAAAAAACACCCGAATCCAAAACACACCCGAATCCGACAAAAAAAATTCGGCTAGGTTTTGCCAAAACGCGGTCGAACCCAAAACACGGCCGCGGAACCGAACCCAAAACCAAAACACAAAACCCGAAAAATTTCCGGCGCTCATCTCTAATAGATTGCAGCCACTGCAAGAACAGTCCAATTTGCCATACCACTAACTGAAGCAAGAGTTGGTAACAAGGTGGAATTTTACCCTTTATATGTTTCAGCAATTGGAGGAATACCAGCAAGCAGTCCAAATGTACACAACAACTAGAGAGAGGTGGGGGAATGTACAATAGTCCAGTACTGTTTTATGCAAGGTACTGAAACTTTTTGAAAGAGTAACCTATGAAGTAAATTCAGACACTGCCAGCTTGAGTCAGGTGATTCCCTTAATCAGACTAATAAAAAGGCAGCTCAAGAAACTGAAAGAGGAGAAGAAACAAAGTGGTTTCGCTAAGTATATTGGACTTGTAGATCAAGTATGTAATGTCTATCTTTCCAACTGACACGGGTCATAAAGAGATGTGAAGAGCTCTTTGTGAGCAAGTTGGCAACTCAAGTAGCCAAAGGACGACTCCATTTTGCACCAATTTTCTTTCATAATGGGCTGTATATTTGGGGAGCATTGGGGATGGTCTCTTTTGTATAGACAAATATTTTTTATTGGTTATTGCTCTAATACATTACTCATTTGAAACACATTTTTAAACAGAAAAGAATACAATGTTCATACAATAGTCAAGGATTCCTAACAAGGGTTGAAGAGCAATATTAATAGTCATGGATTCCTGACAAGGGTTAAAGGGCAATGTTAATAGACACAGATTCCCAACAAGGGTTGAAGAAAAATATTAATAGTCAAGGATTCCCGACAAGGGTTGAAGAACAATGTCAATAACCAAGGATGCCCAACAAGGGTTGATTAGCAATGATATAAGTCAAAGATTCACAACAAGGGGTATAGAACTTAGGAGTCTAACCTACTGGCCATTCCTCCCCTCTTCCCCCATAAATTTTCTTAGTCAAACAAATAACTTATCAATCCTTCCTTACATTACCTGCCTTCCACTACAAACATACTCCACCTCCCTTTACTTGTACTGCCCTGTGGCCTCTTCTTTTGAAAATATTCATTCTATGGGGTCGTATAGTTTATTAAACTGCCATCCTGTCTGCCACAACTGTGCCACAATGTTTCATAGATTTTCTATATTTTTAAAGTAACTGTCATGTAATTGTGCAGCTGCTCTGTTGTTTCATTTAGCCAGCCAGCCTTTGGCCTATATTGGTGAACAATATTGTGAGCTGTGAGGTGGAAATTAATGTTATTGTGTTTAATAATATGGTAGGAAAAAAGCACGCCCAAATTTTAGCTGTTTTAACAATAAAAAAATAATGCAGATCCAAAACCAAAATACCGGAAGGTGGTTTTGCAAGAAACAAAACTTGAAGATGAATACAGATCCAAAACCGAGGGTTGGTGCACATCTTTAGTTTTGGTGTATAGTTGAGTCATAAAATATAAAATGTGATCTATTCATATTAGCCTTTAGGCAAGTATTCATTGACTTTTTGTGACTAGCTTTGTGCTGTTTATTGACAAAAAGCTACTGTATTGTACGTTAAATAGCAGTTACAAGGTTAAAGGAAAAAAAATAAATTTGTTCTAACAATTCATAATATAACAACCTTTTTCATCCAGCTTTTAATATATCTTCCTTTATTCTACAGACCCTGCTGACGTTTCCTTGTATTCAGTTCTGTACTGTTTGTGTCCTTTAAAGTGAAAATCTCGTAGGGAAAAATGAATCTTCAGTTACTGAGATTCAATCAACACAATTAACCAGTATAACAGGCAGACAGTCAGGGTCATAAACTAACTTGTTTGAAATGGGACAAAATCATGGCAATTATACTCGCTTTATAAAGAAAAAGATTTGTGGTCATTAAAAGCATTTGCACATCAATAGGATTTATTTATAATAATGTATATATAATTTTGTATAATTTATAATTTATTTTTAAATAAAGACATATTATTTGTTAAATATGGACATTAAATGATTCACTTATTTTACTCTTTATTTTGTTTCCTGGTGTTTGTGTTAGTGGTCTCTATCTACTTATTGATGCATTAAACTATGGAATGCCCACATGTGTACAAGACCAATTATTTCTCTGAACTCTTAGCCTTAATAAAGGAAATGATTTCAAAGTCTGTAAGACAAAATAAATACATTAATATTTGTATAAAATATGTCCTATTTTATTAACAACATCATTTTCTGAGAGACATTATATAAATAAGTAAATCCTGAAGCTTGTGTAACAATGTGTGATATTAAAATATAAAAATGAAAATCTTTAAACATTAATGTAATAAGCCTTCATGAGGTTTGCGGCAGAACATGACATTTCACAGAGGTATGAAGTTCTATTGAATAAAATAATAACGTTTTGCTTTTAGTTTGCCATTTCACAGAATGTCATTTTGTATTTGAAGAATGAATAATGCGGAGGCAACAACAGCCAACAAAATCTGTTATTTGATGGGATTAGGGTAAAATTTAAGGCCAAATCCCATGCCACAATTTGTAGAAAGTTTTTGAAAATGTTACTTATCTCTAGACCTACAGTAGATCATGCATTAGACAATCTAGGTCACTAAGGGGCATATTTATTAATATTATTTTTACTAAAATAATGTGAAAAATGGTGTTTCCACATTCTTTTCACATTCTTTTAGTTTCAATTAAATGTATTAAAGGACTTTTGGAGCAGCTTTTGTGAAAAAACCTACTCCAAACCCTTTAATTCATTTTTCTTTTCTTTTTTCTTTTGGTAATCAGATCACATATCTCATACTTAAAATGGGAAATGCGATCTGGCTGAATGTACTAAAACAAATGTGAAAAAACACAGCTAGGGTCCCTGTGATAATATTGCTGTCTTGAGACAGTGTAATGACAGATTCCCTGCCTCCTTCATGAAAAATACCCTGAGTTTTGTGATGACTGGATTCACAGGGACAAAGCTTACTCTGCATGTGATAATTGATACATCTCTGCAATGTATTCAATTATCACAGTGCGGATTGGGGCAAATTTATCACATTCCATTCGCATCTAATATGTGGATTGTGACAAATTCCCCCAAGGGCCTTGGTTTACTATAGCCTAACCTGTTTTCATGTTTTTCTAGGGGTGCAAATGGAGATAGGAGATGAGGCCCAAATCTTGCCTAGGGCCCAATAGGGTTTTAATCTCTAGTTATACAGTAAATTATAATTTTAGTAATGCAGTAGTTGCATAATTCAAGGAAAGTCAGTAAAGTACTAAGTTTACTACACAACAGCAACAAAATTGGACATATATTTTAGGGGTTGATGTACACTGAGTGATCAATCCAATTATCCGCGGCTTCATCACAGATGAGAGTGCTGCAGGACTCATGGATTTTTGTTCGCAGCCCCATGAACTATAACTGGAGTAATATGACTGCTTGCTTCTTTGTCCTGCTCCCTGCTACCTGGTCTGATGCGACCACGCCAGGTTAACCACAAAAACTACTCAGCCATGTCGAGGGAAGCCAAGCCTGGATTTATCACATCTGATGTGACCATGCCAGGCAAGTGGTTAATCACAAAAACTGCAAGGGGGTGGCAATACTCACTTTTTCATAGAGTGCATACAGTCTACAGCAGGGAGTTCACTAACATCACTCCATACCAGCCAGAAGGCGTAACAGCTCCCATGGAAGGCCTACTATGCTGTACCTGCAAGGAAGTCTACTCCACCCACTCCAGGCAACAATAACAACAAGCAATGATCTCCAAATACACTGGGTTGGGTACAGGATCCCGGTGGTCTGAATCCCAGTGGTCAAAATACCAATGGCGGAATCCTGACCGTCAGAATGCCGGCAGGGGGGCGAGCGGAACGAAGCCCCTTGCTGGCTCGTTACACTCACCATGCTGCGGGCTGGGAATAGCTGTGGCGGCACTGTTGGCATTCTGGCAGTTGGGATTCCAGCATCAGTATTTTGACTGTCGGCATTCCAAACACAGGGATTCCAACTAGATTCCAATACACTATGTGGTCACTGTCAGCTGTGTAACAATAAACTATGTCATCCTGTAGGTTTAGTGCACTGACATGGCTCCTCAATACTACTAACAACTACAGGCAACTTAACACAAGATAGGGCACAATAACACAATATGTCGGCAGATGCGCATTGCAAAGCAGTGACAAGATGTCTACAAATTTACATCAACAGTGTACCATCAGTGGAGACCTGCCTTTTGGGGAACCTACTGGAAGGGAATCAAAGAGATTTACAGAAGGTGACACCACAGTGATTAACCGTCATTGACTGACAAGAAAATGGGCATAATGCGTGGTCCATGTCTAAGGCCTCTATAGGCCTCTATAGGCCTGGGATTACTTCATTGGCTGTCAAAGAAATACTTTATTTTTATTTTTATTTAATTTTATTCCTACCCTTAATCAGCAGTTGCTCATCAGTCTGCTGATTAATGACATATGTAGCTGGGCATATCCATCAATACAACATACACATACCATCATCATACTACATCCAAAGTTAATTTGGATGCTGAGTACAGGATTACAATCAAATTAAAATGTGGGAGAACTGAGTTTTGCAGCACATTTAAGAAGAAAGCCACACATGTGGACATGATTGACAAGTGAGGACTGATTCCCCCTCCAATCACAATGGAGAGTGGTAATTAAGGACATCTAGGATTGACCAATAACTACAGCCATTAAAGCTTATAATGGGTGTAGGACATCAGACATGCAACCCTGGACAAAGGCATCCGTGCTGAAACGCGTTGGAACTTGCTAATTTACACCACAATTATTCACAGCCACCCTTCCCCGGCCGGAGAAGGGAACACAGCGGCTTTCACTACAGACGGAGCGCTCACGTGACATTGCACGTGACGCGCAAACCAGGAAGTGGTAGAACGGGACCCGTGGACGGAGGAGACCGGCGGCTGCAGGAGAAGCGCGCGGACCGAAGAAGACTGAGGACACGGACAAAGAGGACCAAGGCCTGAGTTCGTGGAAGGAAGAGACGAGGTTACCGGCGGCAGGAAGAGACCTGCCCCCGGCGGTAAGTGTGTGACACACAGCCCACAGCCCACGACCCCACAACTCAGTGCCGCACACGAAAGGGGACTGACAGGCGGGACGCCGCACTGGTCAAAACCCCCCAGACACTAATTTAGGACACAGCTTCAGAGGATACATAGGCACCCACCACACCTATGGTAAAGGTGACCCTTAGGGTACACCTGACATTTACCTGAGCTGGGGTCCATTTTGGTATACCATTAGTGAGGTATACCTTGTAAAGGGTAGTCTGCAGGACACACCTGACAGTGGTGAAGGAACGGTGGGATAAGGAACCATATATCATTTCAGAAGGTTGCTGACCTTTTTATATATATCCAATACCACAATAAATTTATGTTTAGAAACCACCATTAGACTGATCATTGCTGTAAACCCACATTTATACGAAAAATTCTGATACATCTATATATCTATAACAACACCCTATCCCGCAACATCCCCTCTTTTTTCTACCTCTTTCTCTTTCATTTTTCATAATGAGCGCTCTGACCACTCCAAACTACAGAAGAAATACTAGAGCCCAATGCTCATTGCAACTCATAAAGAATGAGGTCTTCTCCTCCTTGCTTCCAAGGCCTAAATGCCTTATTTTAAGCACTGCGGGCCTAACACCTAATTTACTGATTAATTAAAGTTGATTTGGTCATAGACCCTATCTATCTCAGGAAGGAGTCACATAGGCAACTCATGAATTGAAACTAAAGCTTAGTGCCCAGGTATACAGGGACTACTGTGTCACTAGGGAACTGATGCCCAAAGGTACAGTATGTGGCCAATATTCCTTGGTGGTCAGTGGGCACAGATGAAACACATGTGCCCCACTGGGGTCTTATCTGGTTTAGCCATTCTCAGTGGGCTATAGGGAACACCTGGGGCTATTTCTTTTGCATATGAGAACCCTCTGTGCTAGGTCTTCCCTATTGAGTCAGCATAATTTCTCAACCTTATTGGCACCTGCACATCCCTTGCCGCTCAGTTGTTACTTGCACTGATCTTCACCTGGATGGCAAGAAGGCAAAATTATAGCTATATTTTACTTAAGAACTGCCAAGACTTGTTTTATGTATTTTTGCCACAGGTACTGTAAAGGTCCATACACACTTAACGATATAATGAGCGACGTCGCTCATTTTCCCCCTCCTTGAGCGACGTCGCTCATTATATCGTTAAGTGTGTATGCCGCCAGCGACGACCGATGCGCGGCCCCGCGGGTCAGCAACGATCGTCGCTGTCGGTAGGGCATGCATGAAGGATGTTGACTGTCGTCCACGACCTTCATGCAGGGCTGGCGGGGGCGTGACGTCACTGAGCGATATGAGCGGTCATATCGCTCAGTGCGTACAGGCGGCCGCCGACTGGCCGGCCCGGGAGGGGGAGACGTTAGACGATGTCGCTCACAGAGCGACATCGTCTAATGTGTATGGGCCTTAAGGTCCATACACACCTAACGATATAATGAGCGACGTCGCTCATTTTCCCCCTCCTTGAGCGACGTCGCTCATTATATCGTTAAGTGTGTATGCCGCCAGCGACGACCGATCCGCGGCTCGGCAACGATCGTCGCTGTCGGTAGGGCATGCATGAAGGATGTGGACTGTCGTCCACGACCTTCATGCAGGGCTGGCGGGGGCGTGACGTCACTGAGCGATATGAGCGGTCATATCGCTCAGTGCGTACAGGCGGCCACCGCCCGGCCGCCCGGGAGGGGGAGACGTTAGACGATGTCGCTCACAGAGCGACATCGTCTAATGTGTATGGGCCTTTAAGATTGAAATCTGCTCTCTTGATTCATTTGTATCAGCTACTGAACCACATAAACTTTGGCAACAAAATAAGTTACTTCTCTTGCAGAGAAAGGTTAAAGACAGAGCAGGAAGAAAAGCTCAATACAATAAATTAAAATTGTGCATATGCAATTAAAATGTATGCAGGAAAGAGACGCAACACGCAAGTAAAAATAAAAAAGTGTAAAAGTGTATACTCTGTGCATACCTGCATATGTTCAGACAGATAAACCTCAAGATACATCAAACTGAAAAATGATAGCATTAACGTCATATTTAAGGACAGTATCGAATATATATACTTTCTCCCTAAGACTGGGCAGAGGAAGCACAGAGGATTTACAGTGTAGGTACTATAGTAAATGCTAAACTCACATTACCCTATTAGTACACAATAAAATGTATGTATGTAGATAGATAGATAGATAGATAGATAGATAGATAGATAGATATGGGAGATACTCGATATCCCGGCTGTCGGGATTCCGGTGTTCTGTATACTGGCGCCAGGATCCCAACTGCCAGTATATCGACAATAATTCTACCTCTTGGGGTGTCCATGATACCCTGGAGGGAGAATATGCACCACTGTGCCGGCAGTGTGGCAAGTGCAGCATGGCAAACATAGCGTGGCAAGTGCAGTGAGCCCGCAAGGGGCTTTTTTGCGCTCCTCCCGCTGCTGACATTAAAGCGGTCAGGATCCTGGGTGCTGGGATCCCGAGCGCTGGTATATCGTAGTACACCCATAGAGATAGATAGAGATAGATAGATAGAAAGATAGATAGATAGATAAACAGTCCATATACTATGACTCCACCAGGGGCTCAATAATAATGGAGGAACAGTACACCAGAATCATATAATGAAATCAGGGGCATTTTAAGGAGAGGAGTAGGCCCATGGAACAGGGGTTCACTACGGCTGGCCGGCGGTCGGGCTCCCGGCGACCAGCATCCCGGCGCCGGGAGCCCGACCGCCGGCTTACCGACAGCTTGGCGAGCGCAAATGAGCCCCTTGCGGGCTCGCTGCGCTCGCCACGCTACGGGCACGGTGGCGCGCTACGCGCGCCACACTATTTTATTCTCCCTCTATGGGGGTCGTGGACCCCCACGAGGGAAAATAATTGTCGGTATTCCGGCTGTCGGGCTCCCGGCGCCGGTATACTGAGCGCCGGGAGCCCGACCGCCGGCAAACAGAAGACCACCCTGGAACAGTAGTCTCTGGCACTGTGCTAGAGTCTACTGTGCATGCGCAGGTCTCCGTAAACATGGCACCCGCAAATTTCACTACTTCTCATACACATTGACCATTTTGGCTGTGAGTATTGAGCAGCTGCAGCACCCAAGAAGGGACTCTTGAAAGGTATTAAAACATGAGTGCAGTGTGTGTGATGTGGGTCTCCCTATACCCAGGGGCCCGCGTGCACAGCACACATTGCACCCATTATAGAAATGCCAATAAATGAAATATTCAATCCAGTTAATGAATAGCAATGGCACTCATTTACAGATGTAGCCTTGCTCATATTTAGTGCAATGCAGCATGCTGCAACACGGCTTGCTGCATGGCGTGCCAGGCTGCAACTATTCACAGACTGCGATCGCTACATTAATTCCGAAAGAATTTAATGAAGCTAGTGTCGGCTGCAAAAAGTCGCAGCCTGGCATACCATGCAGCATGCCTTGGTGCAACATGCTGCATCGCAGTAAGATGAGCATGGCTACATCTGTAGTTACAAGCACAGCTTTCACATAGCATTTACAAGCCATGACTACTTATCAGCAGCAAGCACTGGGCATCATGATCAATCACCCATAATCATTGTGAGTCCATTAATCATTTCAGTATGCTACCACCTTCCTCAAGTTCCTCAAGTACACTTAATTGCTCTACAGCAGGGGTGGGGAACCTTTGGCCCTCCAGCTGTTGTTGTTCTACACATACCAGCATGCCTTTCTACAGTTTTGCTATTTGGCCATGCTAAAACTGTTGCAGGGCATGCTGGTAGTTAAACAACAGCTGGAGGGCCGCAGGTTCCCCACCCCTGCTCTAATTAGGTGTACTCACAGCTGCCTTTTCTTCCCTGTGTGTGCTGTTTCTTTCCTCCTGCTGCACACAAAATGTATGTCTTATCAATGCAATTTACCCTCATACTGCCACAATTAATATTATGTGAGAAAGAATCGTGCATTAGTTCATGCAAAAACTGCATTCTAAAAAATAATTGAATGCAAAATAAAAAATACAAATTAAAGTCTATTTTAATTAAACATTAATAAACATGTAAATAAATTAAAGTAATGTAAATAACATCTGTTGCTTTCCACATTAAAAAGAAAATGGTAAACTTATTTCCTGCTGTAGTTCGTTTGGAAATATCAATATAATAATTAAGTAATGCAAATAGGCAGCTGTCACTACATATAATCTATCCAAAACGCTAATGATTTGATTACTATAGGAATATAATGTACAGTAGAACAATCAGCTAGTTACAAGCCACTAACTACTTAGTGATACATTAATTACGTATTGTTGCACCAGTTCTATAGCACTCACTTGAGTCATGCCTGATAAAATGTATATAAAATTTGGACTACACCCTCTACGTGATATACACGGTCGAGTCACATTATTATGTCCACCGGCTAATAGCCAGAGTAACTGCCGTGTGCAGCACGGACAGCAGCTAGACGGGTTGGGAGCGACTTAATAAGGTGCTGGTAGGTTGGCACAGGTACATTTTGATGGTGAACTGCTCCACTTTAGCTTGTCGGTCGGCCCTCATGCACCTTCGTAGCTGACGTTCACCTTCCACATCAATAGCACATGGTGCTCCACATTTTCCACGTCGGTTATTTGCAATGGTGCCAACTGTCCAGTCACAATACGCCTTCACCACAGCAGCTTGCGCCTTCACCATAGCAGCAGCTTCACAAACTGCGCTGTTTCAGAAATACTGCCACCCTTGGCCCAAAAACTAATAATCATCCTATTTTGCAACTCAGATAAATTGCCCCTTTTACCCATGACAGCAATGAGTGATATGTGTGCAGGCGGCCTATCACACACCTTATATATCTACCAAGCCAGCACACGGCACGTGACGTATTTCATGAGGTATGCACTGCCGACGTCAAATGTAGGAAGTGGCCATTATAATGTGACTCGACAGTGTGCATATGCCTGCTCCTGCTCACCCATCATTAAACATCTCCAGGCATAAGGAGACGCAAACCAATGAGATGAAAAACGCATACTGTATATAGATGTATTTGTATGCGTTTTTATCATGCATCTGCAGTACGGAAGTTTCTATCCTACAGTATGCCAGGAAAAACAGATGTATGTTTAAATCTGATGTTTTCAGAATAGGCATACATTTACTTATCATTTCAAGCCCCCAGGGTTTTCTAAATATCTTTCCATTTTTCCCTATTGCTCTTGTAGTCAATTTTTCTTATAGAGCCTGAAAATATCACACACAAAAGACAACGGAGAATGACCAATTTTGTACAGCACAGTGAAGAATCATGATGTGGTTTATGTCCACAGAAGACATTAGGCGAGGAATTAAAACATATTTTAGTACTTTTGGATATGTCTATGGATTTTAAAGTACAGTATGGCACA
This sequence comes from Pseudophryne corroboree, assembly GCF_028390025.1. Taxonomy (NCBI): domain Eukaryota; kingdom Metazoa; phylum Chordata; class Amphibia; order Anura; family Myobatrachidae; genus Pseudophryne; species Pseudophryne corroboree. Next base: position 150,833,119 of record NC_086450.1, read on the forward strand.
AAACAAATCCATTCTGGACACTTTCTCAATTACATTTAAAGGAAAAAACTGTGGACTTTACAAAAAAAAAAAAAAAAACCTTTATTATGTATTAAGTGCACAGACTTTGTTTATAGAGCCTGTAAAATCATATTGCTATGACAGCAGAATCTTGGAAGGCATATGAAAGGTTTTGGAATAAAGAGATATGTCTCTCTGCAGTTAGTATAAGTTGTATTTTATTTCCTTATTTAGGTCTTTTACACAAAGGAATTGCATATAAATGCTAAAGTGTGTGCCGGGGTACATTGCATAGTGTTATATTTAGCTTGTGTTGTAATGCTTCAAATGTTTGTATTTGTTATATTCATTGCCCCATACTGGTAGCAAAATGTATTTGTGCTCTAGAAAAGGCAAATAATCCTCCCTTGAGTCTTGAGATGATATGAGAATCTTATTTCAGATAGCACCGTCCTTCAGGTGGCAAAGACAAGGTTCTCTCCTCGCCTCCTAGAACAAAGCCATCTCTTTACCTCACCCTGCACTACTGTTATGGTGCACATACACTTGTGCGATTGCTTTCAACGCGATATCGGCCCCGATTTCCCTTGAAGCTCACCTTGAGACAAATCTCATCGAAAGTACATTTTTTACTGCATTCGATGCGCATACAATCCTGAGATTTATCTCATGCCCCTTACGACCGGAAATCGGGTGGTATCGCATGATTGAATTCGAGCGCATCTCATGCTGCCCAAAAGCACACCAGATTTATCTGCCAGATTAAGAAAAATGTAAATAGATGGCTGGCCTATCTGGGGGATATAGAAACAAGCAGCCATTTTAACTCTGTGCACTTCTGTTTGCTCTGTGACTAGAGAAGTTTGGTTTATACCTGCTGCTCGTTCCACATTGCTAGCTACCGTGCACTGCTTTGTTCTGCTTGCATTACAATATGTTTCTGTACTGCTGTGTGTGTGTGTAGAGATGGATTCTACTCGCTATCAGGCTGTCATGTGCTACTCACTCTGTGCTGAAGGTGAGGGGAGACAAGGAGAGGGCCTAGCAAAGGCGGAGGGAGAGATCTTGCTGGACCAAGGAGTGGCTGCCTAAGTGGCATATTCGCTCCTACATGCCCCTCCTGGATGAGATCAGGGACAACAACCCGGATGACTACCGCAACTTCCTGCGCATGAATGACGACACCTTCCAGGCGTTGCTGCATCTGGTGACCCCCCTCATACAGAAGCGGGATACCAAATGGTGGGTTCCTATCCCTGCTGAGGAGAGGCTCGTGGCTACCATGTGGTTCCTTGCTACTGGACAGTGGTTTGAGGACCTGAAGTATGGGACCCATATCTCTGCGCAGGCTTTGGGACACATCATACCTGAAACCTGCAAGGCTATTATCAAAGTGCTTCAGTATACGTACTGCAAGTTAAGAAAATTACACCACACATTGCTTGTCGTGTAACAAAATGTTTTATTTTGCAAACTGAAATTGCGTAGAAACATATATGCTTTTTATTTCTAGACATAATTGTATATGCAGCCAACATGGCTGAACTTTTTCAAACAGTATACATTTTTTATTATGCATCATTACATTTAGGACATGATAACACAATGCTATATATAGCAACAAATGTGGTGCATTTTGATACTACGGCGTTGAGTGGCACCGCAGCCAGGGGCACAATGCACACATGCAACTTGGGGTAGGAGATGGCTCCCCAGTTTCATCAACCTGCACCAAGTTGCATGTGTGCATTGTGCCCCTGGCTGCGGTGCCACTCAATGCAATAGTATCAAAATACACAACATCTGTTGCTATATATATATCAAGGTCAGCATTTCCATTTGAGAAATGTATAAAAATGCCTATAACTTTTTTTAAATATGCAGCCAACATGGCTGAACTTTTTCAAACAGTATAAAGTTTTCATGATGAAGCACATGAAATTGCTTTGAATAAATATGTGCTTTTTATTTGAAGACATAATTGTATATGTGGCCAACATGGCTAAACGTCAGCAAATAGTATAAAGTTTTCATGATGCACCACATGTGCATCATTACATGTATGAAATTATAAAAAAAAATCTATATATAACAACTAATGTGGTGCATTTTGATACTACGGCGTTGAGTGGCACCGCAGCCAGGGGCACAATGCACACATGCAACTTGGGGTAGGAAGACGGGTCCCCGGTTCTATCTACCTGCACCAAGTTGCATGTGTGCATTGTGGCCCTGGTAGCGGTGCCACTCAACACCGTAGTATCAAAATGCACCACATCTGTTGCTGTATATATATCAAGGTCAGCATTTCCATTTGAGAAACGTATAAAAATGCCTATAACTTTTTTTAAATATGCAGCCAACATGGCTGAACTTTTTCAAACAGTATAAAGTTTTCATGATGAAGCACAGGAAATTGCTTTGAAAAAATGTGCTTTTTATTTCAAGACGTGGCCAACATGGCTAAACGTCAGCTAATAGTAGTGATGTGCACCGGAAATTTTTCGGGTTTTGGTTTTGGGTTCGGTTCCGCGGCCGTGTTTTGGGTTCGGACGCGTTTTGGCAAAACCTCACCGAAATTTTTTTGTCGGATTCGGGTGTGTTTTGGATTCGGGTGTTTTTTTCAAAAAACCCTAAAAAACAGCTTAAATCATAGAATTTGGGGGTCATTTTGATCCCATAGTATTATTAACCTCAATAACCATAATTTCCACTCATTTTCAGTCTATTCTGAACACCTCACATCTCACAATATTATTTTTAGTCCTAAAATTTGCACCGAGGTCGCTGGATGGCTAAACTGAGGGACCCAAGTGGCCGACACAAACACCTGGCCCATCTAGGAGTGGCACTGCAGTGTCAGACAGGATGGCCCTTCAAAAAAATTGTCCCCAAACAGCACATGATGCAAAGAAAAAAAGAGGCGCAATAAGGTAGCTGTGTGACTAAGCTAAGTGACCCAAGTGGCCGACACAAACACCTGGCCCATCTAGGAGTGGCACTGCAGTGTCACGCAGGATGGCCCTTCAAAAAAATTGTCCCCAAACAGCACATGATGCAAAGAAAAAAAGAGGCGCAATGAGGTAGCTGTGTGACTAAGATAAGCGACCCAAGTGGCCGACACAAACATCTGGCCCATCTAGGAGTGTCACTGCAGTGTCACGCAGGATGGCCCTTCAAAAAAATACTCCCCAAACAGCACATGACGCAAAGAAAAAAAGAGGCGCAATGAGGTAGCTGTGTGACTAAGCTAAGCGACCCTAGTGGCCGACACAAACACCTGGCCCATCTAGGAGTGGCACTGCAGTGTCACGCAAGATGGCCCTTCAAAAAAATAGTCCCCAAACAGCACATGATGCAAAGAAAAAAAGAGGCGCAATGAGGTAGCTGTGTGACTAAGATAAGCGACCCAAGTGGCCGACACAAACATCTGGCCCATCTAGGAGTGGCACTGCAGTGTCACGCAGGATGGCCCTTCAAAAAAATACTCCCCAAACAGCACATGACGCAAAGAAAAAAAGAGGCGCAATGAGGTAGCTGTGTGACTAAGCTAAGCGACCCTAGTGGCCGACACAAACACCTGGCCCATCTAGGAGTGGCACTGCAGTGTCACGCAGGATGGCCCTTCAAAAAATACTCCCCAAACAGCACATGATGCAAAGAAAAATGAAAGAAAAAAAGAGGTGCAAGATGGAATTGTCCTTGGGCCCTCCCACCCACCCTTATGTTGTATAAACAGGACATGCACACTTTAACGAACCCATCATTTCAGTGACAGGGTCTGCCACACGACTGTGACTGAAATGACTGGTTGGTTTGGGCCCCCACCAAAAAAGAAGCAATCAATCTCTCCTTGCACAAACTGGCTCTACAGAGGCAAGATGTCCACCTCCTCCTCATCGTCCGATTCATCACCCCTTTCACTGTGTACATCCCCCTCCTCACAGATTATTAATTCGTCCCCACTGGAATCCACCATCTCAGGTCCCCGTGTACTTTCTGGAGGCAATTGCTGCTGGTGAATTTCTCCACGGAGGAATTGATTATAATTCATTTTAATGAACATCATCTTCTCCACATTTTCTGGAAGTAACCTCGTACGCCGATTGCTGACAAGGTGAGCGGCTGCACTAAACACTCTTTCGGAGTACACACTGGAGGGAGGGCAACTTAGGTAGAATAAAGCCAGTTTGTGCAAGGGCCTCCAAATTGCCTCTTTTTCCTGCCAGTATACGTACGGACTGTCTGACGTGCCTACTTGGATGCGGTCACTCATATAATCCTCCACCATTCTTTCAATGGTGAGAGAATCATATGCAGTGACAGTAGACGACATGTCAGTAATCGTTGCAGGTCCTTCAGTCCGGACCAGATGTCAGCACTCGCTCCAGACTGCCCTGCATCACCGCCAGCGGGTGGGCTCGGAATTCTTAGCCTTTTCCTCGCACCCCCAGTTGCAGGAGAATGTGAAGGAGGAGCTGTTGACGGGTCACGTTCCGCTTGACTTGACAATTTTCTCACCAGCAGGTCTTTGAAGCCCTGCAGACTTGTGTCTGCCGGAAAGAGAGATATAACGTAGGTTTTAAATCTAGGATCGAGCACGGTGGCCAAAATGTAGTACTCTGATTTCAACAGATTGACCACCCGTGAATCCTGGTTAAGCAAATGAACGGCTCCATCCACAAGTCCCACATGCCTAGCGGAATCGCTCTGTTTTAGCTCCTCCTTCAATGTCTCCAGCTTCTTCTGCAAAAGCCTGATGAGGGGAATGACCTGACTCAGGCTGGCAGTGTCTGAACTGACTTCACGTGTGGCAAGTTCAAAGGGTTGCAGAACCTTGCACAACGTTGAAATCATTCTCCACTGCGCTTGAGACAGGTGCATTCCACCTCCTTTGCCTATATCGTGGCCAGATGTATAGGTTGAATGGCCTTTTGCTGCTCCTCCATGCTCTGAAGCATATAGAGGGTTGAATTCCACCTCGTTACCACCTCTTGCTTCAGATGATGGCAGGGCAGGTTCAGGTATTTTTGGTGGTGCTCCAGTCTTCTGTACGCGGTGCCTGAACGCCGAAAGTGGCCCGCAATTCTTCGGGCCACCGACAGCAACTCTTGCACACCCCTATCGTTTTTTAAATAATTCTGCAAAATCAAATTCAAGGTATGTGCAAAACATGGGACGTGCTGGAATTTGCCCAGATGTAATGCACGCACAATATTGCTGGCGTTGTCCGATGTCACAAATCCCCAGGAGAGTCCAATTGGGGTAAGCCATTCTGCAATGATCTTCCTCAGTTGCCGTAAGAGGTTTTCAGCTGTGTGCGTATTCTGGAAAGCGGTGATACAAAGCGTAACCTGCCTAGGAACGAGTTGGCGTTTGCGAGATGCTGCTACTGGTGCCGCCGCTGCTGTTCTTGCAGCGGGAGGCAATACATCTACCCAGTGGGCTGTCACAATCATATAGTCCTGAGTCTGCCCTGCTCCACTTGTCCACATGTCCGTGGTTAAGTGGACATTGGGTACAACTGCATTTTTTAGGACACTGGTGAGTCTTTTTCTGAGGTCTGTGTACATTTTCGGTATCGCCTGCCTAGAGAAATGGAACCTAGATGGTATTTGGTACCGGGGACACAGTACCTCAATCAAGTCTATAGTTGGCTCTGAATTAACGATGGATACCGCAACCACGTTTCTCACCGCCCAGGCTGCCAAGGCCTCAGTTATCCGCTTTGCAGCAGGATGACTGCTGTGATATTTCATCTTCCTCGCAAAGGACTGTTGTACAGTCAATTGCTTACTGGAAGTAGTACAAGTGGTCTTCCGACATCCCCTCTGGGATGACGATCGACTCCCAGCAGCAACAACAGCAGCAGGCGTTACACTCAAGGATGCATCGGAGGAATCCCAGGCAGGAGAGGACTCGTCAGACTTGCCAGTGACATGGCCTGCAGGACTATTGGCTTTCCTGGGTAAGGAGGACATTGACACCGAGGGAGTTGGTGGTGTGGTTTGCTGGAGCTTGGTTACAAGAGGAAGGGATTTACTGGTCAGTGGACTGCTTCCGCTGTCGCCCAAAGTTTTTGAACTTGTCACTGACTTATGATGAATGCGCTGCAGGTGACGTATAAGGGAGGATGTTCCGAGGTGGTTAACGTCCTTACCCCTACTTATTACAGCTTGACAAAGGCAACACACGGCTTGACACCTGTTGTCCGCATTTGTGTTGAAATAATTCCACACCGAAGAGCTGATTTTTTTTGTATTTTGACCAGGCATGTCAATGGCCATATTCCTCCCACGGACAACAGGCGTCTCCCCGGGTGCCTGACTTAAACAAACCACCTCACCATCAGAATCTTCCATGACAATTTCCTCCCCAGCGCCAGCAACACCCATATCCTCATCCTGGTGTACTTCAACACTGACATCTTCAATTTGACTATAAGGAACTGGAATGCGGGTGCTCCTTCCAGCACTTGCAGGGGGCGTGCAAATGGTGGAAGGCGCAAGCTCTTCCCGTCCAGTGTTGGGAAGGTCAGGCATCGCAACCGACACAATTGGACTCTCCTTGGGGATTTGTGATTTCGAAGAACGCACAGTTCTTTGCTGTGCTTTTGCCAGCTTAAGTCTTTTCATTTTTCTAGCGAGAGGATGAGTGCTTCCATCCTCATGTGAAGCTGAACCACTAGCCATGAACATAGGCAAGGGCCTCAGCCGTTCCTTGCCACTCCGTGTCGTAAATGGCATACTGGCAAGTTTACGCTTCTCCTCAGACGCTTTTAATTTTGATTTTTGGGTCATTTTACTGATCTTTTGTGTTTTGGATTTTACATGCTCTGTTCTATGACATTGGGCATCGGCCTTGGCAGACGACGTTGATGGCATTTCATCGTCTCGGCCATGACTAGTGGCAGCAGATTCAGCACAAGGTGGAAGTGGATCTTGATCTTTCCCTATTTTTTTAACCTCCACATTTTTGTTCTCCATATTTTAATGCGCACAACTAAAAGGCACCACAGGTATACAATGTAGATGGATGGATAGTATACTTATGGACGACGAGTGACGACACAGAGGTAGGTACAGCAGTGGCCTACCGTACTGCTATATACAGTATAATGGACCTGGTGGACACTGTCAGCAGACTGCTAAACTAGTACTACTAGTATAAAGAAAAAAAGCCACCACAGGTATACAATGTAGATGGATGGATAGTATACTTATGGACGACGAGTGACGACACAGAGGTAGGTACAGCAGTGGCTACTGTACTGCTATATACAGTATAATGGACCTGGTGGACACTGTCAGCAGACTGCTAAACTAGTACTACAAGTATAAAGAAAAAAAGCCACCACAGGTATGCAATGTAGATGGATGGATAGTATACTTATGGATGACGAGTGACGACACAGAGGTAGGTACAGCAGTGGCCTACCGTACTGCTATATACAGTATAATGGACCTGGTGGACACTGTCAGCAGACTGCTAAACTAGTACTACTAGTATAAAGAAAAAAAGCAACCACAGATATACAATGTAGATGGATGGATAGTATACTTATGGACGACGAGTGACGACACAGAGGTAGGTACAGCAGTGGCCTACCATACTGCTATATACAGTATAATAAATGGACCTGGTGGACACTGTCAGCAAACTGCTAAACTAATATAAAGAAAAAAAGCCACCACAGGTATACAATGTAGATGGATGGATAGTATACTTATGGACGATGAGTGACGACACAGAGGTAGGTACAGCAGTGGCCTACCGTACTGCTATATACATTATAATAGACCTGGTGGACACTGTCAGCAGACTGCATTTATAGTATAAAAAAAAGACACCACAGGTATACAATGTAGATGGATGGATAGTATACTTATGGATGACGAGTGACGATACAGAGGTAGGTACAGCAGTGGCCTACCGTACTGCTATATACAGTATAATGGACCTGGTGGACACTGTCAGCAGAATGCTAAACTAGTACTACTAGTATAAAGAAAAAAGCCACCACAGGTATACAATGTAGATGGATGGATAGTATACTTATGGACGACGAGTGACGACACAGAGGTAGGTACAGCAGTGGCCTACCGTACTGCTATATACAGTATAATGGACCTGGTGGACACTGTCAGCAGACTGCTAAACTAGTACTACTAGTATAAAGAAAAAAGCCACCACAGGTATACAATGTAGATGGATGGATAGTATACTTATGGACGACGAGTGACGACACAGAGGTAGGTACAGCAGTGGCCTACCGTACTGCTATATACAGTATAATTGGACCTGGTGGACACTGTCAGCAGACTGCTAAACTAGTACTACTAGTATAAAGAAAAAAAGCCACCACAGGTATACAATGTAGATGGATGGATAGTATACTTATGGACGACGAGTGACGACACAGAGGTAGGTACAGCAGTGGCCTACCGTACTGCTATATACAGTATAATAAATGGACTTGGTGGACACTGTCAGCAAACTGCTAAACTAGTATAAAGAAAAAAAGCCACCACAGGTATACAATGTAGATGGATGGATAGTATACTTATGGATGACGAGTGACGACACAGAAGTAGGTACATCAGTGGCCTACCGTACTGCTATATACAGTATAATGGACCTGGTGGACACTGTCAGCAGACTGCTAAACTAGTACTACTAGTCTAAAGAGAAAAAGCCACCACAGGTATACAATGTAGATGGATGTATAGTATACTTATGGACGATGAGTGACGACACAGAGGTAGGTACAGCAGTGGCCTACCGTACTGCTATATACAGTATAATGGACCTGGTAAACACTGTCAGCAGACTGCTAAACTAGTACTACTAGTATAAAGTAAAAAGTCACCACAGGTATACAATGTAGATGTATGGATAGTATACTTATGGACGACGAGTGACGACACAGAGGTAGGTACAGCAGTAGCCCACCGTACTGCTATATACAGTATAATGGACCTGGTGGACACTGTCAGCAGACTGCTAAACTAGTACTACTAGTATAAAGAAAAAAAGCCACCACAGGTATACAATGTAGATGGATGGATAGTATACTTATGGACGACGAGTGACGACACAGAGGTAGGTACAGCAGTGGACTACCGTACTGCTATATACAGTATAATAAATGGACCTGGTGGACACTGTCAGCAAACTGCTAAACTAGTATAAAGAAAAAAAGCCACCACAGGTATACAATGTAGATGGATGGATAGTATACTTATGGACGACGAGTGACGACACAGAGGTAGGTACAGCAGTGGCCTACCATACTGCTATATACAGTATAATAAATGGACCTGGTGGACACTGTCAGCAAACTGCTAAACTAGTATAAAGAAAAAAAGCCACCACAGGTATACAATGTAGATGGATGGATAGCATACTTATGGACGACGAGTGACGACACAGAGGTAGGTACAGCAGTGGCCTACCGTACTGCTATATACAGTATAATGGACCTGGTGGACACTGTCAGCAGACTGCTAAACTAGTGCTACTAGTATAAAGAAAAAAAGCCACCACAGGTATACAATGTAGATGGATTGATAGTATACTTATGGACGACGAGTGACGACACAAAGGTAAGTACAGCAGTGGCCTACCGTACTGCTATATACAGTATAATAAATGGACCTGGTGGACACTGTCAGCAAACTGCTAAACTAGTATAAAGAAAAAAAGCCACCACAGGTATACAATGTAGATGGATGGATAGTATACTTATGGACGACGAGTGACGACACAGAGGTAGGTACAGCAGTGGCCTACCGTACTGCTATATACAGTATAATGGACCTGGTGGACACTGTCAGCAGACTGCTAAACTAGTACTACTAGTATAAAGAAAAAAAGCCACACAGGTATACAATGTAGATGGATGGATAGTATACTTATGGACGACGAGTGACGACACAGAGGTAGGTACAGCAGTGGCCTACCGTACTGCTATATACAGTATAATAAATGGACCTGGTGGACACTGTCAGCAAACTGCTAAACTAGTATAAAGAAAAAAAGCCACCACAGTTATACAATGTAGATGGATGGATAGTATACTTATGGACGACGAGTGACGACACAGAGGTAGGTACAGCAGTGGCCTACCGTACTGCTATATACAGTATATTAAATGGACCTGGTGGACACTGTCAGCAAACTGCTAAACTAGTATAAAGAAAAAAAGCCACCACAGGTATACAATGTAGATAGATGGATAGTATACTTATGGACGACGAGTGACGACACAGAGGTAGGTACAGCAGTGGCCTACCGTACTGCTATATACAGTATAATGGACCTGGTGGACACTGTCAGCAGACTGCTAAACTAGTGCTACTAGTATAAAGAAAAAAAGCCACCACAGGTATACAATGTAGATGGATTAATAGTAAACTTATGGACGACGAGTGACGACACAGAGGTAGGTACAGCAGTGGCCTACCGTACTGCTATATACAGTATAATAAATGGACCTGGTGGACACTGTCAGCAAACTGCTAAACTAGTATAAAGAAAAAAAGCCACCACAGGTATACAATGTAGATGGATGGATAGTATACTTATGGACGACGAGTGACGACACAGAGGTAGGTACAGCAGTGGCCTACCGTACTGCTATATACAGTATAATGGACCTGGTGGACACTGTCAGCAGACTGCGTTTATAGTATAAAAAAAAAGACACCACAGGTATACAATGTAGATGGATGGATACTTAGTATACTTATGGACGACGAGTGACGACACAGAGGTAGGTACAGCAGCGGCCTACCGTACTGCTATATACAGTATAATAAATGGACCTGGTGGACACTGTCAGCAGACTGCATTTATAGTATAAAAAAAAGACACCACAGGTATACAATGTAGATGGATGGATACTTAGTATACTTATGGACGACGAGTGACGACACAGAGGTAGGTACAGCAGTGGCCTACCGTACTGCTATATACAGTATAATGGACCTGGTGGACACTGTCAGCAGACTGCATTTATAGTATAAAGAAAAAAAGACACCACAGGTATACAATGTAGATGGATTGATAGTATACTTATGGATGACGAGTGACGACACAGAGGTAGGTACAGCAGTGGCCAACCGTACTGCTATATACAGTATAATAAATGGACCTGGTGGACACTGTCAGCAATCTGCTAAACTAGTATAAAGAAAAAAAGCCACCACAGGTATACAATGTAGATGGATGGATAGTATACTTATGGACGACGAGTGACGACACAGAGGTAGGTTCAGCAGTGGCCTACCGTACTGCTATATACAGTATAATGGACCTGGTGGACACTGTCAGCAGACTGCGTTTATAGTATAAAAAAAAAGACACCACTGGTATACAATGTAGATGGATGGATACTTAGTATACTTATGGACGACGAGTGACGACACAGAGGTAGGTACAGCAGTGGCCTACCGTACTGCTATATACAGTATAATGGACCTGGTGGACACTGTCAGCAGACTGCGTTTATAGTATAAAAAAAAGACACCACAGGTATAAAATGTAGATGAATGGATACTTAGTATACTTATGGACGACGAGTGACGACACAGAGGTAGGTACAGCAGTGGACTACCGTACTGCTATATACAGTATAATGGACCTGGTGGACACTGTCAGCAGACTGCATTTATAGTATAAAGAAAAAAAGACACCACAGGTATACAATGTAGATGGATGGATAGTATACTTATGGACGACGAGTGACGACACAGAGGTAGGTACAGCAGTGGCCTACCGTACTGCTATATACAGTATAATGGACCTGGTGGACACTGTCAGCAGACTGCTAAACTAGTACTACTAGTATAAAGAAAAAAAGCCACCACAGGTATGCAATGTAGATGGATGGATAGTATACTTATGGACGACGAGTGACGACACAGAGGTAGGTACAGCAGTGGCCTACCGTACTGCTATATACAGTATAATGGACCTGGTGGACACTGTCAGCAGAGTGCTAAACTAGTACTACTAGTATAAAGAAAAAAAGCCACCACAGGTATACAATGTAGATGGATGGATAGTATACTTATGGACGACGAGTGACGACACAGAGGTAGGTACAGCAGTGGCCTACCGTACTGCTATATACAGTATAATAAATGGACCTGGTGGACACTGTCAGCAAACTGCTAAACTAGTATAAAGAAAAAAAGCCACCACAGGTATACAATGTAGATGGATGGATAGTATACTTATGGACGACGAGTGACGACACAGGGGTAGGTACAGCAGTGGCCTACCGTACTGCTATATACAGTATAATGGACCTGGTGGACACTGTCAGCAGACTGCGTTTATAGTATAAAAAAAGAAGACACCACAGGTATACAATGTAGATGGATGGATGGATACTTCGTATACTTATGGACGACGAGTGACGACACAGAGGTAGGTACAGCAGTGGCCTACCGTACTGCTATATACAGTATAATGGACCTGGTGGACACTGTCAGCAGACTGCGTTTATAGTATAAAGAAAAAAAGACACCACAGGTATACAATGTAGATGGATGGATAGTATACTTATGGACGACGAGTGACGACACAGAGGTAGGTACATCAGTGGCCTACCGTACTGCTATATACAGTATAATGGACCTGGTGGACACTGTCAGCAGACTGCTAAACTAGTACTACTAGTATAAAGAAAAAAAGCCACCACAGGTATACAATGTAGATGGATGGATAGTATACTTATGGACCACGAGTGACGACACAGAGGTAGGTACAGCAGTGGCCTACCGTACTGCTATATACAGTATAATGGACCTGGTGGACACTGTCAGCAGACTGCTAAACTAGTACTACTAGTATAAAGAAAAAAAGCCACCACAGGTATACAATGTAGATGGATGGATAGTATACTTATGGACGACGAGTGACGACACAGAGGTAGGTACAGCAGTGGCCTACCGTACTGCTATATACAGTATAATAAATGTACCTGGTGGACACTGTCAGCAAACTGCTAAACTAGTATAAAGAAAAAAAGCCACCACAGGTATACAATGTAGATGGATGGATAGTATACTTATGGATGACGAGTGACGACACAGAGGTAGGTACAGCAGTGGCCTACCGTACTGCTATATACAGTATAATGGACCTGGTGGACACTGTCAGCAGACTGCGTTTATAGTATAAAGAAAAAAAGACACCATAGGTATACAATGTAGATGGATGGATACTTAGTATACTTATGGACGACGAGTGACGACACAGAGGTAGGTACAGCAGTGGCCTACCGTACTGCTATATACAGTATAATGGACCTGGTGGACACTGTCAGCAGACTGCGTTTATAGTATAAAAAAAAGACACCACAGGTATACAATGTAGATGGATGGATACTTAGTATACTTATGGACGATGAGTGACGACACAGAGGTAGGTACAGCAGTGGCCTACCGTGCTGCTATATACAGTATAATGGACCTGGTGGACACTGTCAGCAGACTGCGTTTATAGTATAAAGAAAAAAAGACACCACAGGTATACAATGTAGATGGATGGATAGTATACTTATGGACGATGAGTGACGACACAGAGGTAGGTACAGCAGTGGCCTACCGTACTGCTATATACAGTATAATGGACCTGGTGGACACTGTCAGCAGACTGCTAAACTAGTACTACTAGTATAAAGAAAAAAAGCCACCACAGGTATACAATGTAGATGGATGGATAGTATACTTATGGACGACGAGTGACGACACAGAGGTAGGTACAGCAGCGGCCTACCGTACTGCTATATACAGTATAATAAATGGACCTGGTGGACACTGTCAGCAAACTGCTAAACTAGTATAAAGAAAAAAAGCCACCACAGGTATACAATGTAGATGGATGGATAGTATACTTATGGACGACGAGTGACGACACAGAGGTAGGTACAGCAGTGGCCTACCGTACTGCTATATACAGTATAATAAATGGACCTGGTGGACACTGTCAGCAAACTGCTAAACTAGTATAAAGAAAAAAAGCTACCACAGGTATACAATGTAGATGGATGGATAGTATACTTACGGACGACGAGTGACGACACAGAGGTAGGTACAGCAGTGGCCTACCGTACTGCTATATACAGTATAATAAATGGACCTGGTGGACACTGTCAGCAAACTGCTAAACTAGTATAAAGAAAAAAAGCCACCACAGGTATACAATGTAGATGGATGGATAGTATACTTATGGACGACGAGTGAGGACACAGAGGTAGGTACAGCAGTGGCCTACCGTACTGCTATATACAGTATAATGGACCTGGTGGACACTGTCAGCAGACTGCGTTTATAGTATTAAAAAAAAAGACACCACAGGTATACAATGTAGATGGATGGATACTTAGTATACTTATGGACGATGAGTGACGACACAGAGGTAGGTACAGCAGTGGCCTACCGTACTACTATATACAGTATAATGGACCTGGTGGACACTGTCAGCAGACTGCGTTTATAGTATAAAAAAAAAGACACCACAGGTATACAATGTAGATGGATGGATAGTATACTTATGGACAACGAGTGACGACACAGAGGTAGGTTAAGCAGTGGCCTACCGAACTGCTATATACAGTATAATGGACCTGGTGGACACTGTCAGCAGACTGCATTTATAGTATATAAAAAAAGACACCACAGGAGTGTTTTTCAGGCAGACAAACGTATACTGGTGGTCACTGTCAGCAAAACTGTGCACTGTACTCCTGCTATAGCTGCTCCCCAGTCCCCACAATTAAGCAGTGTGAGCACTCAGCACAGATATATCATGCAGCACACTGAGCACAGATATGGTATGGAGCATTTTTTTCAGGCAGAGAACGGATAAAAAACTGGTGGTCACTATTAGCAAAACTCTGCACTGTACTCCTCCTAACAGCTGCTCCCCAATCCTCCCCACAATAAGCTAAGCAATCTGATCAACTGTGTAACTATATAAACGGAGAGGACGCCAGCCACGTCCTCTCCCTATCAATCTCAATGCACGTGTGAAAATGGCGGCGACGAGCGGCTGCTTATATAGAATCCAAATCTCGCGAGAATCCGACAGCGGGATGATGACGTTCGGGCGCGCTCGGGTTAACCGAGCCATACGGGAGAATCCGAGTATGGCTCGGACCCGTCTAAAAAGGGTGAAGTTCGGGGGGGTTCGGTGTCTCGGAAACCGAACCCGCTCATCACTAGCTAATAGTATAATGTTTTCATGATGAAGCACATGAAATTGCTTTGAAAAAATTTGCTTTTTATTTCAAGACATGTGGCCAACATGGCTAAACGTCAGCTAATAGTATAAAGTTTTCATGATGCACCACATGTGCATCATTACATGTATTAAAAAAAATTCTATATATAACAACTAATGTGGTGCATTTTGATACTACGGCATTGAGTGGCACCGCAGCCAGGGGCACAATGCACACATGCAACTTGGGGTAGGAAGATGACTCCCCGGTTCCATCAACCTGCACCAAGTTGCATGTGTGCTTTGTGCCCCTGGCTGCGGTGCCACTCAAAGCTGTAATATAAAAATGCACCACATCTGTTGCAATATATAAGTGCAGTATGATATACGGTGCAGTATGATATACAGTGTTTTTTGAGTGGCAGCGCTTTGAGGGGCACAATGCACACATGCAGGTATGCCTGGCTTCAGGCTCCCCGGCACCATCAACCGGACCCAAGCTGCATGTGTGCATTGTCCACCTGAAAGCGGCGCCACTAAAACGTAGTATATCATAGTGTACCAGATCTATCATAGTATATACCAGGGCAGCAGGAATGTTATATACCAACAGATGTGGTGTATTCTGATACTGCGGTGTTGAGTGGCACCGCAGCCAGGGGCACAATGCACACATGCAGCTAGGGGCCGGAAGATGAGTCCCCGGTACCATCAACCTGTCCCTAACAGCATGTGTGAATTGTCCGCCTGAAAGCGTTGACTGCACCACATCTGTTGGTATGTATACAAGAAGGTCATAATTGCGGAGGAGACGGTGGATGTGTGGCTGGCTTGGGAAGGGTAGCTGTTTTGAGGAGGAGATTGGAAAGTGGGGGAAGGGTGGGTGGATGGGGTTGGGGGTTGACGAAAACGGGGAGGGTGGATGGTTTGATGAGGAGGGGTTTGAGGAGGATGGAAAGTGGAGGAAGGGTGGTTGGATTGGTCCTGTGGTTGCGAATAACCGGAATGATAGCGGGGATGTGGAGTAGTAGATGTAGGGTAGGTGGTTGGTGGTGAACAGAAGGTCAATGGGAGATGAGGAACAGGTGCTGGAGGTTCTGGCCCATGAACGCTCCACTCTGGTGTCAGGTGCCCTGAGAGTGTTTGGTACAAAACCTGCGACAATAGGCGCTGGCACTCTACTTACTGCTGAGCAGAAACCTTCCGCATAGTTTTTCTCACATATGAAGCAAAGTCGTCAAACTCATCTGGTTTACATAGCAGCTGTGAACGGACCTCCGCTAGGAAAGGGTCTTCTACAAATTTTGTTTTCTGTGGCTTCCTCTTGCCAGTAGGTCACGTCGGAGAGGTTGGTTCCTCTGGGAAGGTGTTGATGAGGGCAGGGGTACAGCTGAGGTCTTCTTCAGGTGTCTGTAGGGTAAAGAGAAACATATTTAGTGGATAGTCAAACTATTTTTTTTTCTTTTACAGTTCCCTACAAGCGTGGCAGAATGGCAAGCTATTGCAGAGGACTTTGACAGGCGCTGGAATTACCCAAACTGTGGTGGTGCAATAGACAGGAAACATGTGCACATCACCAAACCAACCGACAGCGGGTCGGACTACTACAATTACAAGGGCTACTTTAGCATTGTTCTCATGGCGGTGGTCAATGCAAACTATGGGTTTATTTTCCTGGCTGTTGGGAAAAATGGTCGTTGCTCGGATGGTGGATCGTTGAAAAATACACGCTTCTATGATAGGCTCACCACCAACTCCATTCATCTGCCGCCTGTGGAGCAAACAAAGAATGGCCTGGGATTTGTGTTCATGGCAGATGAGGCCTTCACACTGCACGAACACATAATGAAGCCCTACCCGCAGAGTCCTGAACCACAATAGGCGCATTTTTAACTACCGCCTTTCTAAGGCCCGCAGGGTTGTTGAGAATACATTTGTCATTCTCAGCAACTGGTTCAGGATCTTCCACAAACCCATTAACATGAGGCTGGACAAAATTGACTGTGTACTACACAACATGCTCCGTCACAAGTCCACGAGGCAAATGCCTTTGCTCCCAGCAGGACTGGAAGATCCCAACCAGCCTGTGGTGACAGCGCCAATTTCCTCGGTGGGACCACCTGCAGCAGCTTTACACGGCACTGCAAGGGCAAAAGAGGTCCGGGAAAAATATAATGCCTTCTTCAATGGGGAAGGAGCTGTGGCATGGCAGGAGGAATGTATTAGGTAAAAACAATTTAAAAAGCAACTTACCCCTTCGGCCTCCGACTTCCCTCCTCAAACTCGTCCATCACCACCATGGTCTCCTTAGCTGACCTTTTCTCCAGAAGGAAGTTGAGATTTTTAAAGTACCACAGCTGTGGAACATACACCTTGTCTGCACCAGCCCCTGAACTCTTGGACTCCTCCACCATGCGATTTTCTTTGACAAAGACTGTCCGCAGATTGGGGATCTTCTTTCGGACCCAGGCACCGAGGCAGCAGAGAAGGTGGGCTTGGAGTAATCCACCATGCGCGTATAAGCAGCCTCCCTCTTCTGCTTGTTGCTGTAGTCTGGTGAGGACGTCAGCCACTGACACTCCTCCTCGTGGTACAGGCTGATGAAGCCATAAAGAAACTCACGGTTCTCATAGGACATCTGCAGAATGCAAAAAAAGGAAAATTAAAAAACATGAAAAAAGTTCAAATATTCATGTTAAATAAAGATTGTTTTATAGTTACTGGTGTGAGTTATCTGAAATATGTAGCGAGAATACATTGGTGTGCAGGGTGCAGCAGCATAACGGTGGGATGTGGGTTGCAGTGATGCAGTATAATGGCGTTTAGTGCGCGGCCGCATGGGGCTTGCAGTAGTGCAGCATTTTGGGCAGGGGGCCTGTATAATCGTGGATAGAGCAGCAGAAACGGTGGGCAGTGTTGTTAAAAAAAGAATAATAGTCATTGGTGGCCAGTGGCGCAGTATAATGGTGTTTAGGGCGCGGTCGCATGGGGCTTGAAGTAGTGCAGCATTTTGGGCAGGGGGCCTATATAATCATGGGAAGAGCAGCAGAAATGGTGGGCAGTGTTGTTAAAAAAAGAATAGTAGTCATTGGTGGTCAGTGGTGCAGTATAATGGTGTTTAGGGTCCTGTCTTCACTTATCGCACATCGCGGTGTGATTAGTGATGAGCGGGTTCGGTTTCTCGGAAACCGAACCCCCCCGAACTTCACCCTTTTTACACGGGTCCAAGCCATACTCGGATGCTCCCGTATGGCTCGGTTAACCCGAGCGCGCCCGAACGTCATCATCCCGCTGTCGGATTCTCGCGAGATTCGGATTCTATATAAGCAGCCGCGCGTCGCCGCCATTTTCACTCGTGCATTGGAAATGTTAGGGAGAGGACGTGGCTGGCGTCCTCTCCGTTATTGTTGAACTTGATTTTGCATTATTGCTTAATTGTGGGGAGGGCTGGGGAGCAGCTGTATAACATAGGAGGAGTACAGTGCAGAGTTTTGCTGATCAGTGACCACCAGTTATCCGTTCTCTGCCTGAAAAAACGCTCCATATCTGTGCTCAGTGTGCTGCATATATCTGTGCTCACACTGCTTAATTGTGGGGACTGGGGAGCAGCTGTATTATATAGCAGGAGTACAGTGCAGAGTTTTGCTGACAGTGACCACCAGTATACGTTGTCTGCCTGAAAAACACTCCATATCTGTGCTCAGTGTGCTGCTTCATTGTGGGGACTGGGGACCACCAGTATAATATTATATAGGAGGAGTACAGTGCAGAGTTTTGCTGACCAGTGACCACCAGTATATAATATATAGCATCACGGTACAGTAGGCCACTGCTGTACCTACCTCTGTGTCGTCATTAAGTATACTATCCATCTACATTCTATACCTGTGGTATTTTAGTTTTGCAGTTTGCTGACACAGTGACCACAAGTATACTATATATAGCAGTACGGAAGGCCACTGCTGTACCTACCTCTGTGTCGTCATTCATTAAGTATACTATCCATCTACATTCTATACCTGTGGTGCATTTTAGTTTTGCAGTTTGCTGACACAGTGACCACCAGTATATATAGCAGTACGGTACGGAAGGCCACTGCTGTACCTACCTCTGTGTCTTCATTAAGTATACTATCCATCTACATTCTATACCTGTGGTGCATTTTAGTTTTGCAATTTGCTGACACAGTGACCACCACTATACTATATATAGCAGTACGGTACGGAAGGCCACTGCTGTACCTACCTCTGTGTCGTCATTAAGTATACTATCCATCTACATTCTATACCTGTGGTGCATTTTAGTTTTGCAGTTTGCTGACACAGTGACCACCAGTATATATAGCAGTATGGTACGGAAGGCCACTGCTCTACCTACCTCTGTGTCGTCAAGTATACTATCCATCCATACCTGTGGTGCATTTCAGTTGTGCGCAGTATATATAGTAGTAGGCCATTGCTATTGATACTGGCATATAATTCCACACATTAAAAAATGGAGAACAAAAATGTGGAGGTTAAAATAGGGAAAGATCAAGATCCACTTCCACCTCGTGCTGAAGCTGCTGCCATTAGTCATGGCCGAGATGATGAAATGCCATCAACGTCGTCTACCAAGGCCGATGCCCAATGTCATAGTAGAGAGCATGTAAAATCCAAAAAACAAAAGTTCAGTAAAATGACCCAAAAATCAAAATTGAAAGCATCTGATGAGAAGCGTAAACTTGCCAATATGCCATTTACGACATGGAGTGGCAAGGAACGGCTGAGGCCCTGGCCTATGTTCATGGCTAGTGGTTCAGATTCAGATGAGGATGGAAGCACTCATCCTCTCGCTAGAAAAATGAAAAGACTTAAGCTGGCAAAAGCACAGCAAAGAACTGTGCGTTCTTCTAAATCACAAATCCCCAAGGAAAGTCCAATTGTGTCGGTTGCGATGCCTGACCTTCCCAACACTGGACGGGAAGAGCTTGCGCCTTCCACCATTTGCACGCCCCCTGCAAGTGCTGGAAGGAGCAGCCGCAGTCCAGTTCCTGATAGTCAAATTGAAGATGTCACTGTTGAAGTACACCAGGATGAGGAAATGGGTGTTGCTGGCGCTGGGGAGGAAATTGTCAAGGAAGATTCTGATGGTGAGGTGGTTTGTTTAAGTCAGGCACCCGGGGAGACACCTGTTGTCCATGGGACGAATATGGCCATTGACATGCCTGGTCAAAATACAAAAAAAATCAGCTCTTCGGTGTGGAATTATTTCAACACAAATGCGGACAACAGGTGTCAAGCCGTGTGTTGCCTTTGTCAAGCTGTAATAAGTAGGGGTAAGGACGTTAACCACCTCGGAACATCCTCCCTTATACGTCACCTGCAGCGCATTCATCATAAGTCAGTGACAAGTTCAAAAACTTTGGGTGACAGCGGAAGCAGTCCACTGACCACTAAATCCCTTCCTCTTGTAACCAAGCTCCTGCAAACCACACCACCAACTTCCTCAGTGTCAATTTCCTCCTTACCCAGGAAAGCCAATAGTCCTGCAGGCCATGTCACTGGCAAGTCTGACGAGTCCTCTCCTGCTTGGGATTCCTTCGATGCATCCTTGAGTGTAACGCCTACTGCTGCTGGCGCTGCTGTTGTAGCTGCTGGGAGTCGATCGTCATCCCAGAGGGGAAGTCGGAAGACCACTTGTACTACTTCCAGTAAGCAATTGACTGTCCAACAGTCCTTTGCGAGGAAGATGAAATATCACAGCAGTCATCCTGCTGCAAAGCAGATAACTCAGGCCTTGGCAGCCAGGGCGGTGAGAAACGTGGTTCCGGTATCCACGGTTAATTCAGAGGCAACTAGAGACTTGATTGAGGTACTGTGTCCCCGGTACCAAATACCATCTAGGTTCCATTTCTCTAGGCAGGCGATACCGAAAATGTACACAGACCTGGAGCAGGGCAGACTCAGGACTATATGACTGTGACAGCCCACTGGGTAGATGTATTGCCTCCCGCAGCAAGAACAGCAGCGGCGGCACCAGTAGCAGCATCTCGCAAACGCCAACTCGTTCCTAGGCAGGCTACGCTTTGTATCACCACTTTCCTGAAGAGGCACACAGCTGACAACCTCTTACGGAAACTGAGGAAGATCATCGTAGAATGGCTTACCCCAATTGGACTCTCCTGGGGATTTGTGCCATCGGACAACGCCAGCAATATTGTGTGTGCATTACATCTGGGCAAATTCCAGCACGTCCCATGTTTTGCACATACATTGAATTTGGTAGTGCAGAATTATTTAAAAAATGACAGAGGCGTGCAAGAGATGCTGTCGGTGGCCCGAAGAATTGCGGGCCACTTTCGGCATTCAGCCACCGCGTACAGAAAACTGGAGCACCACCAAACAGTCCTGAACCTGCCCTGCCATCATATGAAGCAAGAGGTGGTAACGAGGTGGAATTCAACCCTCTATATGCTTCAGAGCATGGAGGAGCAGCAAAAGGCCATTCAAGCCTATACATCTGGCCACGATATAGGCAAAGGAGGGGGAATGCACCTGACTCAAACGCAGTGGAGAATGATTTCAACGTTGTGCAAAGTTCTGCAACCCTTTGAACTTGCCACACGTGAAGTCAGTTCAGACACTGCAAGCCTGAGTCAGGTCATTCCCCTCATCAGGCTTTTGCAGAAGAAGCTGGAGACATTGAAGGAGGAGCTAAAACAGAGCGATTCCGCTAGGCATGTGGGACTTGTGGATGGAGCCCTTAATTCGCTTAACCAGGATTCACGGGTGGTCAATCTGTTGAAATCAGAGCACTACATTTTGGCCACCGTGCTCGATCCTAGATTTAAAACCTACGTTGTATCTCTCTTTACGGCAGACACAAGTCTGCAGAGGTTCAAAGACCTGCTGGTGAGAAAATTGTCAAGTCAAGCGGAACGTGACCCGTCAACATCTCCTCCTTCACATTCTCCCTCAACTGGGGGTGCGAGGAAAAGGCTAAGAATTCCGAGCCCACCCACTGGCGGTGATGCAGGGCAGTCTGGAGCGAGTGCTGACATCTGGTCCGGACTGAAGGACCTGCCAACGATTACTGACATGTCGTCTACTGTCACTTCATATGATTCTCTCACCATTGAAAGAATGGTGGAGGATTATATGAGTGACCGCATCCAAGTAGGCACGTCATAAGTACGTATACTGGCAGGAAAAAGAGGCAATTTGGAGGCCCTTGCACAAACTGGCTTTATTCTACCTAAGTTGCCCTCCCTCCAGTGTGTACTCCGAAAGAGTGTTTAGTGCAGCCACTCACCTTGTCAGCAGTCGGCGTACGAGGTTACTTCCAGAAAATGTGGAGAAGATGATGTTCATCAAAATGAATTATAATCAATTCCTCCGTGGAGACATTCACCAGCAGCAATTGCCTCCACAAAGTACACAGGGACCTGAGATGGTGTATTCCAGTGGGGACGAATTAATAATCTGTGAGGAGGGGGATGTACACAGTGAAAGGGGTGAGGAATCGGAGGATGATGATGAGGTGGACATCTTGCCTCTGTAGAGCCAGTTTGTGCAAGGAGAGATTGATTGCTTCTTTTTTTGGTGGGGGCCCAAACCAACCAGTCATTTCAGTCACAGTCTTGTGGCAGACCCTGTCGCTGAAATGATAGGTTCGGTAAAGTGTGCATGTCCTGTTTATACAACATAAGGGTGGGTGGGAGGGCCCAAGGACAATTCCATCTTGCACCTCTTTTTTCTTTAATTTTTCTTTGCATCATGTGCTGTTTGGGGACAATTTTTTTTGAAGTGCCATCCTGCCTGGCACTGCAGTGCCACTCCTAGATGGGCCAGGTGTATGTGTCGGCCACTTGTGTCGCTTAGCTTAGTCACACAGCGACCTTGGTGCGCCTCTTTTTTTCTTTGCATCATGTGCTGTTTGGGGACAATTTTTTTGAAGTGCCATCCTGCCTGACACTGCAGTGCCACTCCTAGATGGGCCAGGTGTTTGTGTCGGCCACTTGTGTCGCTTATCTTAGTTACACAGCGACCTTGGTGCGCCTCTTTTTTTCTTTGCATCATGTGCTGTTTGGGGACTATTTTTTTGAAGTGCCATCCTGCCTGACACTGCAGTGCCACTCCTAGATGGGCCAGGTGTTTGTGTCGGCCACTTGTGTCGCTTAGCTTAGCCATCCAGCGACCTCGGTGCAAATTTTAGGACTAAAAATAATATTGTGAGGTGTGAGGTGTTCAGAATAGACTGGAAATGAGTGGAAATTATGGTTATTGAGGTTAATAATACTATGGGATCAAAATGACCCCCAAATTCTATGATTTAAGCTGTTTTTTTAGGGTTTTTTGTAAAAAACACCCGAATCCAAAACACACCCGAATCCGACAAAAAAATTTCGGTAAGGTTTTGCAAAAACGCGTCCGAATCCAAAACACGGCCGTGGAACCGAATCCAAAACCAAAACACAAAACCCGAAAAATGTCCGGTGCACATCACTAGGTGTGATACATCGAAAGTGGTAAAAAACAGCATGCGATCACGGCGCGATTCAAGAAATATTAAATGCAGCACATACTATCTTGAGACGCGAGATTCGACCGGCATACCCGCACATCGCATCAAAAGGTACCTAAAATGTGCATACAAAAACCCGATTTCTCTCACAGATCCAGTCGAAATCGAAGGTTAGTACCGATTATCTCACACGTGTATGGGCACCATAACTGGGAATGTGGGAGGGGTGAACTTGTTCTATTTGCAGATCACATCTTGTGTATGCTCACACTGCATACAATATACTCTGGAACCAGGCATTTGCAACTATGCAGAGTCATACACATATCAAATCAGGGGTGGATTGGGATCAAAAATGTCAAAGTCAAAAAATATTGTAAGGCATGCCTAACGTACTAACCCCATGCACATGCCTGCTGCGCGTGCACTCGCTCTGCCGTGCGTGCGCATAGCCGCAATTTGCGTAACGGAGCTTTCCACGGCCATGCGCCTTAGCGCGTGGTATGCGCATTTACGGTAGAGTTTGTGAGCGCATAGAGGGTTATTAGAATATTACATATTTAACCCAAATAGTGTACATTGTAGATGTAGTTCCCCATGACCATGTCAGCGAGTATTGATAGTTTAAACAGTTCCTGGACAGAGAGATTCGCCTTTGCATGATAGGAAGGGTCAGATAAAGGTTGGAAGGTGATGTCTAGTATCCAGCTGTAGGGTATTTTGAGGGTAACATTCCGGTGTTAGTTAGAGAAAGATCGCTTGTTCCTGCGTATAGTTATGTACAAAAGTAGAATATGAACATTAACTGTATTTACTGTATTTTATGTATGCGGCGGGAATCCAAAGGATACCACCCACAAGAGCAGTTGGGGAAAGACATCGCCCACCCTTTCAAATCCACCTATGCCCTTTTCTGTAATGTAGAAACACATCCCTGTGTCCAATGGACAATGAGATTACAGTGACCATTGTATTGTGTATGCCTGTTGTGTATAAAAAGACCATTGTTGCCTGGCCGGTCAGAAGACTCTAAACGCTATATGTATGACCAGCGGAGGACCGAGCCGGGTTGCGCTTGCGAACATTCTCACGTATGTATATTCTCTGTGGCCATTATTCTGTTTAGATTTACTTGTTAGCCTGTAGTGTATGATTTGTATTGTTTTTACCTTTTGGAATTAATCCACTGAGGCCTTAGAACCCTGTGGTTGCAACTACAAATCAGTGTTGTGTTTTCACTTTCCTGCATGGGCTCTTAAAGTAGATTTATCTGTGTAAGGTGTATAAAGCATTGATAAGGTGTACGCACTGCGGGTACTTTGTATCGCCACCACTACTTAAGGTTTAAAGGTATAGCATAATTGCAGTACTTTACTGTTAAGGGTTTAAAGTGTAAGCATATCATTACATTGTATCATTAACAAGGTTTAAAGGTTATCAATTGTGTGTGCGCTCGCTGTGTGTACTCCGTACACCCAGCGCGCGTGTGTACACCAAGTGCGTACCACGTGCAGGACTCTGTACGCAAATAGCGTTCAAAGTGCGTAGCACGTGCATGTAGTCTAGCGGCCATAGCGGCTCAACGGTAAAAGTGTATTTAGAGGTATAGCTTTGCGGTCTAAGATAATATTGACATTCTCAAAAACTAGCCAGGGAAATTTATGGAAGCAGCCCTAATAGGGGTCGGGTTCTGTTGAGGGGTGGAGTCTGTGAAGTGGGCGGGATTACTGGCCAGAAGTTCTAATCACACACAGGAAAGTAAAGTGCGCGCCTGTGGCATGCCACAAAATTTCAGGGGCGTGGCTTCATGGGAAAGGGGCGTGGCCACTTAATAGTGCCAATTCACATTACACCACACAGTACCGCCGCTTATACACATTGCACCAGGTAGAAACTCCTATACTCACTGTGCCAGGTAGAACATGTTATACATATTGCACCAGATAGAGCACGTTCTACACTTTGTGCCAGGTAGAGCATGGTATACACTTTGCGCCAGGCAGAGCACATTATGCACATTGCACCAGGTAGAGCATGTTATACACATTGCACCAGGTAGAGCATATATGTAGGATGACAGAGAGACAGAGGGACAAACAGTGCATGGACACAATTTTCCCCTCACCCCATTAGATACTGACCTAGCTGGCTACCACTGTAGTGTGTTTCTTGTCTGCGCGGGGTCTTATGTTGTGTGTACCGCTAGCTGGAGTTAACTGCCATTGTAAACAGGCAGCGCCTGTTGGGACTCCAGCAAGCCACTGGGTCCTAGTGACCGGTGGCTGCCTGACTTCCCTCCATCAGGGCTGCGGCAAGTTACAGGTGCAGCCAGGAGTAGCAGAAAGGGAGGGGTGGGGGTTGGGAGCAGGGGCAGATCCAGAAGAAAATGACAGGAGGAGCACCATGACAGGGCAAGGGCGAGTTGACCAATTCTAGGTATATTTGCACTCGCCATAGGCGCGTGTGCTGACAGAAGAGCAGTCTGGTGTCACTCCAAGGGGTGTGGTCTCTCAGGATATGCCATCCCCACGAACCACAACCCTCTTTTTTGTCATGCAGGGTGACAGTGGCGCACATACACAGGTTGACAGAGGGGACACACGCGGAGTGACGGAGGGGACACACGCGGAGTGACAGAGGGGACACACACGGAGTGATGGAGGGGACACACACGGAGTGACGGAGGGGACACATGCGGGGTAACGGAGGGGACACACGTGGAGTGACGTAGGGGAAACACGCGGGGTGCCGGAGGGGACACACGTGGGGTGACAGAGGGGACATACACAGGATGACGGAGGGGACATACACAGGAGTGATGGAGGGGACATACACAGGAGTGATGGAGGGGACATACACAGGGTGACGGAGGGGACGTACACAGGGGTGACGGAGGGAACGTACACACAGGGTTGACGGAGTGGACATACACACAGGGTGAGGGAGGGGACATACACACAGGGTGACGGAGGGGATGTACACACAGGGTGACGGAGGGGACGTAGTCAGGGTGACGGAGGGGACGTACACAGGGTGACGGAGGGGACGTACACAGGATGACGGAGGGGACGTACACGGGGGTGACGGAGGGGACGTACACGGGGGTGACGGAGGGGATGTACACAGGGTGATGGAGGCGGCATACACGGGGGTGACGGAGGGTACATACAGACAGGGGTGACGGAGGGGACGTACACAGGGTGACGGAGGGGACGTACACACAGGGTGACAGAGGGGACGTACTCAGGGTGACAGAGGGGACATACTCAGGGTGACAGACGGGACGTACTCAGGGTGACAGAGGGGATGTACTCAGGGTGACAGAGGGGACGTACTCAGGGTGATGAAGGGGACATACACAGGGTGACGGAGGAGACGTATACAGGGGTGACGGAGGGGGCGTACACACTGGGGTGACGGAGGGGACGTATACACAGGGGTGACGGAGGGGACGTACACACAGGGGTGACAGAGGGGACGTACACACAGGGGTGACGGAGGGGACGTACACACAGGGGTGACGGAGGGGACGTACACAGGGGTGACAGAGGGGATGTACACACAGGGTGATGGAGGGAACATACGTATGGGAGTGATGAAGGGGGGGTACATATGGGGGTTGGGGTGCACCCTCACCCCCATTGTTAACCAGGCCCTGAGTAGATACTGTGACCTGGCAGTGACCCCACATCTGTAATACATTGCCTGTTTTACCTCATCATGCCCAGCCTGTCTGTATGGAAGCCAGTGAAAACATAATGCCACAGCCTCCCCCCTCCTTCACAGTGTAGAGCAGAGAGTGCTTTTTGTGTCTCTCTGTGGAGCTGATCAGTGACTCACCAGCGACATAGTAGCTCCTGGCTGGAACGGAGTTTCATGTGCCGGCCGGGGCAGACTCAGCACAGATGATTGATGTGCTCCCTGGCTGCTGGTATGTGGAGGCAGGGCTGCCTGGAAGGAGGGACCTCACAGCTCACACACTAGAGGAAAATATACAGTGAATGACAGAGGCAGATCCGCGGAAGCCGCTACCCTCACACTCACATGGTGTGCACGTCTTCCGCAGCAGCAGCTCAGCAACACAACATCCGAGCTGGGGATGTCCCTCGCTCTGCTGTTGTGATAGTGGGCGGCACACAGAACCTTCACTGCTGCAGCCCCGGCTTTAGCTGCAGCGGCCGTAGCTATTTGGCATTGGTGGGGAACAGCCACTAAATTGCGCAAGTCTGGCAGCCTACCGGCAATCTGTCCCGGCGTCCCGACGTACCAATCCGCCCCTGCATCAAATAAATTGCATCTCTACTTGAAACTGAACGGGAGTAAGTGGGCTGCAGTTACCATTTTCATGTACACATAGAGGCTGTTGCAAGTGTGCCCTGATGTAAATGAATGCTATATACAGTGCATCCGGAAAGTATTTACAGCTCTTCACTTTTTCCACATTTTGTTATGTTACAGCCTTATTCCAAAATGGAATAAATTAATTTTTCCCCTCAAAATTCTACACACAATACCCCATAATGACAACATAAATAAAGTTTTTCTGAGATTTTTGCAACTTTATTAAAAATAAAAAAAATAAAAAATCACATGTACATAAGTATTCACAGCCTTTGCCATGAAGCTCAAAAATTTAGCTCAGGTGCATCCTGTTTCCACTGATCATCCTTTAGATGTTCCTATTGCTTAATTGGAGTCCACCTGTGGTAAATTCAGTTGATTGGACATGATTTGGAAAGGCACATACATGTCTATATAAAGTCCCACACTTAACAGTGTATGTCTGAACACAAACCAAGCATGAAGTCAAAGGAGTTGTCTGTAGACCTCCAAGACAGGATTGTCTCGAGACACAAATCTGGAGAAGGGTACAGAAAAATATCTGCTGCTTTGAAGGTGCCAATTAGCACAGTGGCCTCCATCATCCATAAATGGAAGAAGTTTGGAACCACCAGTACTGTTCCTAGAGCTGGCCGATCATCTAAACTGAATGATCGGGGGAGAAGGGTCCTAGTCAGGGAGGTGACCAAGAACCCGATGGTCACTTTGTCAGAGCTACAGCATTCCTCTGTAGAGAGAGGAGAACCTTCCAGAAGGACAAACACCTCTGCAGCAATCCAACAATCAGGCCTGTATGATAGAGTGGCAAGACGAAAGCCACTCCTTAATAAAAAGCACATGGCAGCCCACCTAGAGTTTTCCAAAATGCACCTAGAGGACTCTCAGACCACAAGAAACAAAATTCTCTGGTCTGATGAGACAAAGATTGAACTCTTTGGCATGAATGCCAGGCGTCATGATTGGAGGAAACCAGGCGCCGCTCATCACCAGGCCAATACCATCCCTACAGTGAAGCATGATGGTGGCAGAATCATGCTGTGGGGACGTTTTTCAGCGGCAGGAACTGGGAGACTAGTCGGGATCGAGGGAAAGATGAATGCAGCAATGTACAGAAACATCCTGGATGAAAACCTGCTCCAGAGCACTCTTGACCTCAGACTGGGGCAATGGTTCATCTTTCAGCAGGACAACGACCCTAAGCACCCAGCCAAGATATCAAAGGAGTGGCTTCAGGACAACTCTGTGAATGTCCTTAAGTGGCCCAGCCAGAGCTCACACTTGAATCTGATTGAACATTTCTGGAGAGATCTGAAAATGGCTGTGCACCGACGCTACCCATCCAACCGGATGGAGCTTGAGAGGTGATGCAAAGAGGAATGGGTGAAACTGCCCAAAGTTACATGAGCCACACTTGCGGCATCACATTCAAAAAGACTTGAGGCTGCAATTGCTGCCAAAGGTGCATCAACAAAGTATTTAGCAAAGGCTGTGGATACTTATGTACATGTGATTTCTCAGTTTTTTTATTTTTTATAAATTTGCAAGGCAGTCCCCCTTTTTTTTTAGACATCATGGCAGGCAGTCCCCCTTTTTTACATATCATGGCAGGCAGTCCCCCTTTTTCTTTTACACATTGTGGCAGGCAGTCCCCCTTTTAGGAGAGAGAGCGAGAGAGAGAGAGAGAGAGAGAGAGAGAGAGCGTTATACTCACCTTCACCTGCGATCCGGCATCAACGGCAGAGGAGGCAGAGACCCGGGAGCTGGCGGCTGCGGCATGATCCTGAATCCTCTGCAGAGGCAGCAGCGGGAGGCAGGCATCAGTGGGACTCGGAGACCAAAGAGCGCAGCAGTGTGGTGGGGGAATGCGGCGCTCAGAGCTGGCTCCGGTGGCTGGACAGAGAGCAGTGGCTGCGGCTTTGGCCCTGGTCAGGGACATAAGATCGCGGTAGTGGGGGGGGGGGGGGGGGGGCGGCTCCGGCAGCTGGCAGGAGGCAGACGGCAGCACTAAACAAGTGGTCAGTGAGTACTGAGTGACTGCAGGGGGGGGGGGGGGCTGCTGCCGATGGTGCGCCTTCAGTGCATGTGCGCTGTGGGCAAGGCACCATCGGCACACACCTAGTTACGGCACTAGTAATTACTTCTGGCCATAATGTGTGTGCATACACATTTATAATTGTTCTACACTCTGAATGCCGCAGTATTTTTTTCTATTGTACACTGGCACTGGAGCTTCCATGAGATATGTTTTTTGTAGTCTGAATTTAGGGGATGGCCTGCAGTGTTGTAAATAAAAGCACAACAATGTTTCTATGAGCTATAAAGGGGCAAGTGCAAGATTAAAATTTTCATCAGGGTGCTTACAAACATAATACTTACCAAAATAAATACCAACGGTGGACCTTCCATGGTGCTGCGGGATCCCAATCATATTGTTTGTTCACAGCTCACTTGTGGTGCGAATTTTTCATGACACTGAATCTTGTGAGACCTGTGATGTCATCATGCGTGGTGAAGCGGCGCCATGGATGGTCCAGTGTGTGTGCATTTTAGCTTGGTAAGTATTAAGTCTGTAAGCAGCATGACAATTTTTTTTTCTTTAGCATATATATGGACCCCCTGACGAAGTACCCTTGTACGAAACGCATTAAGCATGGCTGTGACGGCATGACAGTGCATGCCAGGTGAACTATTAGAGTTGAAGAACCTGCAGTCGGCCATCCTGCACCTGTGATTTTAAATCTTTATGTAAGTGAGCTTTTATTAAGTATAGTATTGTGTGGCAATTTCCTTACTGGTGCGCTCTCCGTTTTTCCAAATTGCTAGATGATACTCCAGTGGCAAGGAGTTGGAGGGAGCTGCACAAGGACATTGCTTTATGAAAAATCTGTGGACACTGACAGATACATAGTGCAGGACTGATTTTACATAGTGATATATATATATATATACACACACACATATATATATATATATATAGAGAGAGAGAGAGAGAGAGAGAGAGATGCAGTGTATAATCGGCACTCACCAGAATCAGAATCAGCTTTATTGGCCAGGCATACTTGCGTGTACTAGGAATTTGTCTTCGGTTTGCTATGCAACAGCCAAATAGGTAACAGATAAGCAGGTGCGGGGGGGGGAGTAAAGTCACACATATAGGTATACGGTAGGGACACAAGTTAGTTACATGTACGTCTAGTCAGTCAATGTTCAGGAGTTCAGCAGGCGGACCGCTTGGGGAAATAAACTTTTGAGGATTCTGGTAGACCTGGCGGGGACGGCCCTGTAACGCCTACCTGAAGGAAGCAAGTTAAACATGCTGTGACCGGGGTGTAGCTTGTCTTTTACTATCTTCATTGCCCGCTTTTTAGCTCTGGAAAGGTACAGGTCCTGGACTGAGGGGAAGGTTGGCCCGATGATCTTCTCTGCGGTTCTGAGCACTTTTTGGAGCCTGCATCTGTCCCTCACGCTGGCGGAGCTGTACCATACGAGTATCGAGGAGCACAGTACCGACTCCACAATTGCGGAGTAGAAGAGGAGCAGAAGCTTCTGTGGGATGTTGAACTTCCTTAGTTGCCTGAGGAAGAACAACCTCTGCTGTGCTTTCCCAACAGTGGCGTCAGTGTTGGACCCCCATTTAAGGTCCCAGGAGATTGTGGTCCCTAGAAACTTGAAGGAATCCACTAGCGATACCACACTGTCAGCAATCATTAGCGGAGGTGCACTAGATGACTTCTTCCTGAAGTCCACTATCATCTCGACAGTTTTGAGGGGGTTGAGCTCAAGGTTGTTGTGGATGCACCACTGGGCCAACTGGTCTACTTCCCGTCTATAGGCCGATTCGTCCCCCTCCTTGATGAGGCCGATGATGGTGGTGTCATCAGCGAATTTGATGATCTTTAATGATTGCGCTTCTGAGGTACAGTCACTTGTGGACAGGGAGAAGAGCAGGGGTGAGAGGACACAGCCCTGAGGGGCCCCTGTACTAATGGACCATGCTTGAGAGGTGAATTCCCCCGCTTTCACCACCTGTGTCCTATCTGTCAGGAAGTCTACTATCCAGGAACAGGTAGCTTCTGGGACCCCTTGGCAAAGTAATTTGGGGTGGAGGATGCTGGGGACGATTGTATTGAAGGCCGAGCTGAAATCGACAAACAGGACCCTCGCATAGGTACCGGGAATGTCTAGGTGCTGTAGAATGTAGTGCAGGCCCAGGTTGACTGCATCCTCGACACACCGATTTGATCGATAGGTGAACTGCAGGGGGTCCAGTTGGGGGCAAGTCACAGTTTTCAGGCGAGTCAAAACCAGACGCTCAAACGTTTTCATGACCACAGACGTCAGTGCTATCGGCCTGTAGTCGTTCAGGTTCGTGATAGAGAGTTTCTTGGGGACAGGGACGATAGTAGACCTTTTGAGGCAGGAAGGGACTTTCTGTAGCTTCAGCGATTTGTTGAAGATCTTGGTGAATATGGGGGCGAGCTGACCCGCACATGCTCTTAGGGCAGATGTTGACACTCCGTAAGGACCCGGAGCTTTCCTGGGTTTGGCCCTTTTGAACAATGCCTCCACCTCTTCTTGGGTGACTTGCAGTGCCTGGGGTTGGCCTTCGGTGTTCGGGGCATCGTAGAGGTGATTGTTTGGGTTGCAGGGGACTTCTTTTGCTAACCTGCAATAAAAGTGGTTCAGTTCGTCTGCTAGGTCTTGGTGCATGGTGGTGGACTTCGATGTTTTCTTATAGTTTGTTATGGATTGCATTCCTTTCCATACAGATACAGGGTCATTGGTGGAGAGATCATTTGTTAGCTTGTCCGAGAACCGCTTTTTTTGCTTGCCTGCTTCCTTTAGTCAGAGAGTTCCTAGTACGGTTGTATAGTGCTCTGTCACCGCTGCTATAGGCCTCCTCTTTGGCCCGACGAAGTTGCCTGAGCTGGGCGTTGAACCAGGGCTTGTTATTGTTGTAAATGCGGTAAGTCTTGGTAGGTACACACATGTCCTTGCAGTAGCTGATGTAGGATGTGACAGTGTCTGTTAGGTCGTTCATGTCGGTTGCCGAGGCTTCAAAGACCCCCCATTCCGTGCAGTCAAAGCAGGCCTGTAGCTTCATCTTGGCCTCATTGGTCCATTTCTTAACAGTCTTGACGACAGGCTTAACCGCTCTCAGCTTCTGTGTATAGGTAGGGAGTAGGTGGACGAGGCAGTGGTCAGATAGGCCGAGTGCAGCACGCTGGATAGACCGGAAGGCAGACTTGAGGGTAGTGTAGCAGTGATCAATGGTGCGCCCTTCTCTAGTGGGACACGTGACTTGTTGTTTGTACTTAGGTAGCTCCTTGCTCAGGTTAGTTCTGTTGAAGTCACCCAGTACTATAACACTATGGGTGTTTTTGTTCTATGTCGGATATGCATACGGCCAGGTGGTGCAGGGCTTCGTTCGCGCAGGCGAGGGGGGGGATGTACACCCCCACAAGGACAATTGAGGCAAATTCCCAGGGGGAATAGAAGGGGTTGCAGTTGATACTCAGCATCTCCTGGTGAGGGCTACATGATTTGCATATTATCGTGACATTGGTGCACCATCCGTCGTTGATGTAGAAGCAGATGCCACCACCCTTCGTTTTTCCTGAGAGAACCTTGGAGTGATCGGCTCTGAAGAGACTGAAGCCCGGCAGAGACATCGGGCTGTCCGCAATATGGTCGTCAAGCCACGTCTCCGTAAAGCAGAGGACGGACAACCCGGTAATGCCTGACCCTGCGCTGCCCAGAAGGAGGGACAATTCGTCGAACTTGTTTGCCAGTGAGCGCACATTCGAAAGCAGGATCGCGGGAAGTGCAGATCGGTGCCCTCGCTGCCGCCATCTTACTAGGGCACCTGTGCGACAGCCTCTCCTCTGAGCCCAGGTCCTTCTACTAGGGCCGACATGAGGGCCTCCATCATTCTCATTCCGGGGCCGGCGATCCACCCGCCAGTCGCCACCCGGGCTGCGGGGGGGGGGGGGGGGGGGGGCGCGGCCGCTCGGTCATCCTCTTCGGTGTCCACGTCGTCTGCATCCTTGCCACACAGGGCAGCAAGAGCAGCAAGGGCAGCGAGGGCAGCGAGGGCTGCAAGGGCCGCTGATCTGCCCGCCGACGGGCCCGAACGTGTGGTAAGCATCTCAGGAGCGCTCCAACTTAGGAGGGCTTCCTGCTGTATTTGGTCACCGGTGGGGTAGACAAGGGCAGGGGAAAACAAGGGGAAACAGGTATTTTGGCTGAGCTGCGTAGCTCCGAGGCAGCCATCTGCGGCGCCATCTTAGATTGTAATCGCTATAATCGTTGTTGCTGTAACCTATTGATGCTCCTTAATACAATGGGTATATTTGAAACAAGTGATACTGTAAATAATATAACTGCTTTTTCTGTTGCTGATTTAGTCAAAGCAGACTTGTGGCGAGGTGTTAGAATCCAATTCCTGTTGTGTAGGTGTGAAAGATCTCAGTGTGAGAGGCCTTTGAAGTAGATTTCTTGTGGGGGTAGTGATAACATGTGTCCTGTGGAATGGCTCTCTTGCAAATTGAAGTGAACAGTGACCCTTCAGTGATTCAGAGCCTGAATATGCTGTATATTAGTTGATTAATGCAAGAAGTCAGTTATTTTTTGCTCAGAGAACAGAGGTGAATGATGAGTTTAAGGTAAAATGTCCTTTAATGGAATCCTACGTTTCGGGGACAATCCCCCGTAGACAGAGACGGCATGAATCACAACAATGTAACATATACACATATATATATATACCCATACCAATCAACAATAAGTGATCACAGCAGTACTCACCCGGCCGGCGCCGCCCATAAGACACACAGAGCCTGCATCTGAACTTAGTGACGCGGGGTCCCTGACATCATCGGATCGCATCCGCAGGAAAAGAGTCCCGGTCACCTAGCAACAGTACAGCTGAAACAAACATAATAAAAAGGGTACAAAAAAGATACAAACACAATGAAATAAAAAAGGGTTTGACACAGTTTAGCAGACACTACTGTTACCTACAATAGATCACAGTAAATATGTATGCATATTTGAATGTTAACAAGTATATTCATATCACAGTTACTGGCAACACATGTATATTGTTTCATACATATACTGACTTAGATAATCGAAATAGCAACAAAGACACAAGGCAAAGAGACTACAATGTTACTGACTATGGTCATAGGAAGCACTGCAGTCCTATTGTTTCATTTAGACCTCTTGGAGATATTGGTAAATACAGATTATAGAGACTACTTGGTGCGCAAACCAGCAGCTGAATCAGTGTTTCTCTCCTATGAGGTTCCTTTAATCCTCACCACAAGTGCACAAGAAAAACAAAATATGGAGAGTTCCACTTAACTAGCGCTGATTGTGATTCCTTCCTTATTCCGTATCATTCCATCAGGTTATCCAGAAAAAGTTATCATGTGAAATGAAAAAAATGATGTACAGATGTATCCACCATTATCTTGAGTAGTTTTCTGTGCCTAGTCACAACATGACTTATTAGCATAAACCCTTCAGCTATTGTTCTCAACTGCAATACAATACAAAGAACAATACAGCAGGAGATTAAGTCATTACAGCAGGGGATTAAGTCTGACTGGCCAGTCACAGTTAATCCTATTAACCGTCAAGATAAATGTGGATACATCTGTATAGTGAAGTACCGTTTTAATTAATTATAACAACACATATACATAACACATGTAAGACAATGCAACAAATAGGATCAATTATTCAACAAAATCACTTGGATTTGCTAGAGTCTTGAAAAAGACTCTAGCAAAGAGTTGAAATGCGTCGGTTTCCCGCTAAAGACGCTTGGGAGGAGATTGTGTTGATCCGGTATCCAGCAGTGACAATCTGTGTGGTGTATGGTCTGATCCGGAGCACCCATTTCGGGACACACACGCTGTTAGGGACTGTCTAAACTACAGTTCCCACAAATTCCGGTTATTACTGATTGCCTCACATGCTTATCTTATTGACTTTTTTGACTCTGTGACAAAAATAATAGATCAAGGGGGAGCTGTAGATGTAGCATATCTAGACTTTAGTAAGGCATTTGACACTGTCCCACATCGCAGACTACTAAATAAACTTGAAAGCGTGGGGGAGGATTATAAAACAGTTAAATGGATAAGAACCTGGTTGCAGGATAGGAAACAGACAGTTGTAGTTAATGGAGTGCAATCTATGGAGAGAAATGTTACCAGTGGAGTACCCCAGGGATCTGTACTTGGTCCAGTTCTCTTTAATATCTTTGTTGGTGACATTGCAGATGGTATTGAAGGGAAGGTATGCCTTTTTGCAGATGATACAAAGATATGCAACAGGGTAGACACACCGGGAGGGGTAAAACAAATGATTGATGACCTAGGTAGGCTTGAGAAATGGTCAAGAACGTGGCAACTACAGTTTAATGCTAAAAAATGTAAAATCATGCACTTGGGTCTCAAAAACCCAAAGGCTAAATATAGTATCAAGGGTACTATAATGGAAACTACTGAGGAGGAAAGAGATTTAGGAGTCACTATTTCAAGTGACTTGAAGGCAGGAAAGCAATGCAACAAAGCAATGAGAAAGGCAAGTCAGATGCTTGGTTGCATAGGGAGAGGAATCAGTAGTAGGAAAAAAGAAGTGATAATGCCACTGTATAGGTCATTGGTGTGGCCCCATCTGGAATACTGTGTCCAGTTCTGGAGACCATATCTCCAGAAGGATATAAATACATTAGAGAGTGTACAAAGAAGGGCAACTAAAATGGTGCATGTCCTACATCACAAAACGTACCCGGCAAGGCTAAAAGATCTTAACATGTATAGTTTGGAGGAGAGAAGGGAAAGGGGGGACATGATAGAAACTTTCAAATATATCAAGGGTCTTAACAAAGTTCAGGAGGGAAACATTCTTCAAAGGAAGAGAAATATTAGAACTCGAGGACATACACTGAAACTGGAGGGGGGGAGGTTCAGGGGAAATTTAAGGAAAAATTACTTCACAGAAAGGGTAGTGGATAAGTGGAATAGTCTCCCATCAGAGGTGGTAGAGGCTAAGACTGTAGAGCAATTTAAACATGCTTGGGATAGGCATATGAATATCCTTACAAAGAATTAAGGTTCAAAAAGAGTTGAGATTACCTAAAGGATAAAAAAAAATGGGCAGACTAGATGGGCCAAGTGGTTCTTATCTTCCGTCAAATTCTATGTTTCTATGTTTCTATGCTTCTCCAAGGGATTTTGTTGAATAATTGATCCTATTTGTTGCATTGTCTTACATGTGTTATGTATATGTGTTGTTATAATTAATTAAAACGGTACTTCACTATACATCATTTTATTCATTTCACATGATAACTTTTTCTGGATAACCTGATGGAATGATACGGAATAAGGAAGGAATCACAATCAGCGCTAGTTAAGTGGAACTCTCCATATTTTGTTTATTTTGGAGATATTGTATCTAGTGTATGAATCCACCAACATTCTTTCTGCAGAAACAATCTTGCCCGGTTACCACCCCGTACTTTAAAAGGGATATGGGCCCTCATTCCGAGTTGAATGCTCGTTGCCGATTTTCTCTATATTGCGATTAGTCACTTACTGCGCATGCGCATGGTTCGCAGAGCGCATGCGCTTAGTTATTTTACTCAAAAGTTAGGTATTTTACTCACGGCATTACGAGGATTTTTCTTTGTTCTGGTGATCGGAGTGTGATTGACAGGAAGTGGGTGTTTCTGGGCGGAAACTGGCCGTTTTATGGGTGTGTGTTGTAAAAGTCGAAAAATATTGTAATGCATATGCCTTGTACTATCCCCATGCACATGCCCGCTGCTCGTGCACTCAGTCCGCCGTGCGTGCACATATCCGCAATTTGCGTAGGATCGCTCCGGCGATCATGCGCGTGATATGGGTATTTACGGCGAGGTTTGTGAGCGCGTAGAGGGTTATTAGAACATTACATATTTAACCCAAATAGTGTACATTTTAGATATAACTCCCTTGCACCACATCAGCGAGTATTGATAGTTTAAACAGTTCCAGGACTAAGAGATTCGCCTTTGCATGATAGGAAGGGTCAGATAAAGGTTGGAAGGTGATGTCTAGTATCCAGCTGTTGGGTATTTTGAGGGTAACATTCCGGTGTTGGTTAGAGAAAGATCGCATGTTCCAGCGTATAGTTATGTGCAAAAGTAGAATATAGATATTAACTGTATTTACTGTATATTATGTATGCGGCAGGAATCCAGAGGATACCACCCACAAGAGCAGTTGGGGAAAGACATCGCCCATCTATTCAAATCAAGCTATGACCTCTTCTGTAATGAAAAGACACATCTCTGTGTCCAATGGACAATGAGATTACAGTGACCATTGTATTGTGTATGTAAGTTGTGTATAAAAAGCCCATTGTTGCCTGGCCGGTCAGAAGACTCTGAACGCTTTCTATCTGACTAGCGGAGGACTGGCCGGGTTGCGCTTGCGAACATTCTCACGTATGTACATTCTCTGTAGCCATTATTCTGTTTAGATTTATCTTGTTAGCCTGTAGTGTATGATTTGTACTGTTTTACCTTTTGCAATAACCCATGGTGGCCTTAGAACCCTGTGGTTTCAACTACAAATCGGTGTTGTGTCTTCACTTTCCTGCAAGGGTTTAAAAGTGTATTTATCTGTATAAGGTGTATAAGTATTGATAAGGTGTACGCACTGCGGGTACTTTATACCGTCAGCGCTACTTAAGGTTTAAGGTATAGCATCGTTGCAGTACTTTGCTGCTAAGGGTTTAAAGCGTAATCATATCATTGCATTGTATCATTAACAAGGTTTAAAGGTTATCAATTGCGTGTGCGTGCACTGTGTGTACTCTGTACACTCAGCGTGGCGTGTGTACGCCAAGTACGTACCACGTGCAGGACTCTGTACGCAAATAGCGTGCAAAGTGCGTAGCACGTGCATTCAGTCTAGCGGCTATAACGGCTCCACGGTAATAGTGTGTTTAGAGGTATAGCTTTTTCGGTCTAAGGTAATATCGACATTATCAATTGGAAGCTCGTCCGGTTCCTCCTCATACCCGCAGCCTAGCAAGTTTACGCAGACTTTATCTATCAGCAGAGGGCGGAAAGGTATCCCCCGTAAGCCTTCTCTTGGTCGGTGGATACACAAGTGCTGATTAGATAAGCGTCTGCCCTGCATGGTTTGAAGGGATGCTGGAGGGATCCGTAAGGTAAGAACGCAAAAGCTATTTTTTAAAATCTGTAAATTTCTGTTTGGCGCCAAATGCGTACACAACACACGCATACACCTGTATTTTGTACTTTGCATATCTGCTCGCATTATTGCCATAAGAATTGATTACTAGATTCATTTTGACCTGTACTGAGAAAATTTGTTGCTATTTAGTTAAAATATAGAGTTAATAGTTAAGGAAGTAAGTGTAAGACGCACACGCAGCCTGGCCTAGTTGTAAAGGTTTATACAGTAGAAACTGTGTGTTGTGTTAAGTGAGCGATTATAGTTAAATATCGCTTACATTTATAGAAGTGTGGGATTTGTAGTACTGCGGATGCACGGCCTTTGTACACGTGTCTCGGACAGAGTACGGGACTGCGTACGCAACGTAAAGGTATACACACGTGGCGTGTTTACGCAACGTGCGTAAAAGTACGACCGCTAAGTACAAATCACACAATAGCATCGTTTTAGTTTAGGCGCGAGACTCCGGAAATCTCCAATGACCAATATTTACTGGGAAGGGTAAGTCACTCCCACACATTTACAGTAAATAGAGGTTACACAGGGGCCCTAGGTTGCGTACGTACCGGCGCTGACGACAGTGCTTAGGTGTATTGGTCAACGTGGGCGTGAGTGTGTGAGAGCACTCG
The DNA here is from genome assembly GCF_028390025.1 of Pseudophryne corroboree. Lineage (NCBI taxonomy): Eukaryota > Metazoa > Chordata > Amphibia > Anura > Myobatrachidae > Pseudophryne > Pseudophryne corroboree. The sequence goes on from NC_086450.1 coordinate 150,873,095, forward strand.
TTGAACTTTCACCGTTGCCTTATAATTGAGTATTTTGGTTTTTTGTAGGAATTAGCTGAGAAGGCAATACCTGCAAAAGATGGGGGCCAGTTGCTCAAGTAAGGGACGATCAACCAGGGTTCAGGTTGATATTCCGTGGCCCAAGGGGTCGGCGAAGTACATAATGTGTGAGAAATATGGATCACACGCAGAGGTTTTATGCAATGAATGGGAACGTATGACTGCGGAAGATAGGGAACCATTCCCTAAGGTAGGCAGTTTTAATCCAGAGGTGTTGCAGAATTTAAGGATTAGGATATGTCTGTTAAAATCCCGAAAAGAAAGGATCAGACACGCAAACTGTTTACATTTATGGCAACGAGAGAGTGATATGCAAAGGGAACTAGCTCACGCAGCCGGTTCCAACCCTAGAAGGAAACTGATTGCAACTGCACCACCACCGTATATTACAGGGGAAAAAGTGGCTACAGACAATGGCATACTAATATATGATAAGAGTGAACTTGATAAATGTATTAATGTTAACCCGTGCAAGTTGTATCCCTTCTTAAACTTCCCTCAGGACTACGAGCAAGAAGATTAACCCAGCACGATATCGGCACTCTCTCTAGCAGCTACCATACAAGACACACAAGTGAGCACGGCCCAACCAGTAAGAACAGTAGCAAAGGCCCCTAGCGGAGGGACAGGTGAGGTCGTGTCCACAGGTAAGTACGGTACAGTACATTATGCAGAGACAATTGCACCTCACATTGTAGAAGCAACTCAGAATGATGTAATTGAACTAAATCCTGTCAGGGTGATCGCTGTCCCCAATGGGAAGACTGACGCTCAGGGAATCACTCCCGTCAGGAACATTGCTATGCATTGTCCTTGGTCCCGGACAGAATTGAGAACAATTATGTCTGAATTCCCCGATCCCAGAAAGGATCTAGCCGCATGTCAGAGGTTTATTAGAGAATTAGGTAACGCCACCGAACCCACAAACAAAGATTGGCGGACAGTGCTACGGCCATGTTTGCCCTCCAATATTTACACTGTGAAATTCATTGCTGATTGTAAATTAGACACAGAAGTACACTCAGGAGAATGTACAACAGATCAATCTGCAGTTAGGAGTATATTTACCTACTGTTGTCAAGTGGAATAAAATCTTTTCCATAAGACAAAAAGAAGGTAAACCTGCTTCTGAATATTTCCATTGAGCACTGCAGGAAATGGCTAGATACACTGGGGTCGAGGACATTAAAGAAAATGTACATCATAGAGAGGTAGCTGTGTACATATTAATGGACGGCTTGAAAGAAACGTTGAGAACAAGGGTACAAACCACTCAACATAACTGGAGAGGTATCTCGGTGGCTGCATTAAGAGAGTCCGCTATCGAGCATGATCGGAACATCATTAAGCACAGGGAGTCACAGGGGGATAAGCTGATGACCGTAAGTATCAAAACCCTGACAACGAAGCCACATCAGCCAAAACCCCAGACCCCTGATGGTAAGTCGTATGTAGTAAAATGTTATAATTGTCAGAGAGAAGGACATTACGCACGGAATTGTAATTATAAAAGCACACATAATGTATATCGACCCCCTAGACCAGAACATGACTCACAGCATAACACACGTAATTGGGATCAGGGATCGCATAGGAGGAATTATGAGCCACACGCAGGGGAAACAAGGAGGTACCCACCTAGGAGGGACTGGCAGACCTCTGGAAATTCTCAGCTACCCCCCTCACATATTGTAGCTGCCAGCGCGCTGCGGGAGGGTCACAACATACAATAGGGGTTAGGCCACACCTGTAGTTTACAGCCAGTGAAGTTGATTGCTAGCCTTGGAAATGAACCCGAGGTTACAGTTGATGTATCTGGTAGATCACTACCTTTCCTTGTAGATACAGGGGTGGCCAGGTCAGTGTTAAATTCAACGGTAGGTATGAAAACCACGGGTAAAACAATTTCAGCAATGGGGGTAACAGGAGTAGTGCAACACTACCCTTTAAGTAGACCAGCGGAGATTACGATAGGGCCTTTGCAGACCAAGCACTCCTTTTTGCTAGCTGCATCGGCTCTGACTAATCTACTTGGGAGAGATTTATTGTGTAAGATGAGGTGTGTCATATATTTTACTCCTAAGGGTGTCTTCCTAGATATACCTGAGAATCATGTTCAGGAAGTGCAGGATATGTTAGACACCCCACAAAGGTTAATGTCACACTCTGCTGTTATAGACAGGTGTCCATCCAAGGTAGAGGAAATGATCTCCCAGATACCGGAATCCCTCTGGACCAAAGATGGACAAGACACTGAATTGATGGAAAATGTAGCTCCTGTAGTAGTGCAAGTAAAAGATGGTAGGATAGCTCCAAAAATCCCACAATATCCTCTGAAGCCAGAGGTGGAATTAGGAGTGTACCCAGTCATAGAGCGCTTGCTACAACAGGGCATCCTAGTTAGGACGTCCAGCACTGCCAATAGTCCCATCTTCCCTGTGAAAAAGAGTGGGGGAAGGGGTTACAGGCTAGTGCAGGATCTAAGGGGGATAAACAAGATAGTCGAGAGCCAATTCCCCGTAGTGCCAAATCCAGCTGTCATCCTCATGCAAATTCCCCCTACTGCGAAATTTTTCACTGTCATTGACCTCTGTTCTGCTTTCTTTTCGGTCCCTTTGCACCCTGACAGCCAATATTTGTTTGCATTTACATACAGGGGAGTACAGTACACCTGGACTCGCCTATCCCAAGGTTTCATTGACAGCCCAAGTATTTTCTCCCAGGCTTTGCATGACTGTTTACAATCCTTTCAACCTGAGAGTGGATCAGTATTAATACAGTATGTAGATAACTTACTGCTGTGTTCAAATTCACTCAAGTCGTCCTTGAAAGACACGAAACAGCTTCTGTTTCACCTTTCTAATACGGGACACAAGGTTTCAAGGGATAAGTTACAGTTGTGCCAGACCAAAGTGAAATATTTGGGACATTGCTTGATGCAAGGACTTAGACACCTCACCGCTGAGAGAATACAGGCGATTCGCGACATGACTCTGCCACAAACCCAGCAGCAGATCCGCACTTTCCTTGGAATGTGTGGGTACTGCCGAAACTGGATCCCAGGGTTCTCCATACTGGCTTTACCTTTGCAGGAAATGGTCTCCTCGAACAAACCAGATCGGATCTCTCACACAGATGAGTCCGAACTGGCATTTGAGAGACTTAAACAATGCCTATCACAGGCACCTGCATTAGGCATGCCAGATTATGGGAAACCTTTTGAGTTGTACGGTACGGAAAGTGCTGGGTGTGCGGCAGGTGTCCTAACCCAGAGACATGGTGATTCCAGCAGGCCGGTAGCTTACTACAGTGCACAGTGGGACACTGTAGCACGGTCTCTCCCGACATGTTTGCGAAGTGTTGCAGCGATAGCTTTGCTAGTGAGTAAAAGTGAAGATGTAGTGTTGGGACACAACCTGACCATCCATACCCCTCATGCAGTATCAGCCTTACTGAACTCTGCCCAAACCAGACATGTCTCATCAGCACGGTTTACACGGTGGGAATTAGCACTAATGACCCCTGTAAATATCACCATAAAGAGATGCAGCACACTAATTCCTGCAACTTATGTCCCAGGTGTGCCTGGACAGGCACAAAGGGTGGAGGATGAGAGTGATGGTGAAGGAGGATTTAGTACAGACACTGACACACATGATTGTATGGAATATCTGAACCAAACTTTCACTGCAAGACCCGACATTAGTGACAACCCACTGAAAGGCGTAGATTTTACTTTTTACACTGATGGTAGTTGCCACAGACAGACGGACTCGGGAGACTTGTGTACTGGATACGCAGTCGTAGATGACAAAGGTATCATAGAAGCTGAACCCCTGGGCCCACCGCACTCAGCACAAGTTGCTGAGCTGGTCGCCCTAACCAGAGCGTGTGAATTGGCTAAGGGTAAGTCAGCCAATATATATACAGATTCTAGGTATGCCTTTGGGGTAGTGCATGATTTTGGGGCCCTATGGCGCCTCAGAAATTTCATGACGGCAGCTGGCACACCTGTAGCGCATGCATCCCATATAAAAAGGCTTCTAAAAGCGGTACAGGAACCTAGCAGAGTGGCTGTTATCAAGTGCAAAGCCCACACTTACAGTCAAGACCCAGTGTCACTTGGTAACAGCCGGGCAGACGAAGCTGCTAAATCAGTAGCCAGCACCCCCATACAGACAGATATCACACAACTGATGGTATTCAATACCATCAACACACAATAATTAAGTGAAATGCAAAATTTGTGTTCTCCACAGGAAAAGGCAGTCTGGAGGTCAAAAGGATATGGGCAGGAGTCCTCAGGACTCTGGACAGATGGACAGGGTAAGCCAGTAGCCCCCAGAGCATATCTTCCAAGCTTAGCTGAGGCGGCACACGGTCTGACTCATCTGGGCAAAGAAGGTATGTGTAAGCTCGTGAGAGCCTACTGGTGTGCGCCAGGATTCTCTTCTCATGCGGGTAAGAGAGCAATGACATGTCTTATCTGCTTGAGGAAGAATATTGTAAAGTCAATACCAACAGAACCATCCCATATCCCGCCAACAGACGGCCCTTTTCAGGTAATACAAATTGATTTCATACAGTTACCACCCTGCAGAAATTTAAAATATGTGTTAGTTTGTATTGACGTGTTTTCAAATTGGGTAGAAGCGTTCCCTGCTGCCACAAATACTGCTACGTTTACTGCAAAGAAAATAGTGCAGGAATTTGTGTGCAGATATGGTATCCCTAGGATAATTGAAAGCGATAGGGGTACCCATTTTACAGGTGAAGTCTTTCAGGTTATGTGCAAACTGATGGGAATTAATAGTAAGCTGCATACTCCGTACCGCCCACAAGCGAGTGCGAAAGTGGAAAGAGTAAACAGCACTATTAAGAACAAGTTGTGCAAAGTGATGGCTGAAACTGGATTGTTATGGCCAGAAGCTTTGCCACTTGTATTGTACAGCATCAGAACCACTCCCAGGTCCCCCCTTAACCTATCACCCTTTGAGATTCTTTTTGGTCGACAACCCCATGTAATGATTAACCCCCAGGATGATTAGAAATGCAATAATGAGGTGACTGTAAAATATATGGTTAAGATGAGCCAGCAGGTTAGGAATCAAAACAGAAATCTAAAGCTGGTGATTCCTGACCTACCAAACAGTAATTGTCATGACATTGAACCTGGGGATTATGTAATGATTAGAAATTTTCTACGCTCAGGTTGCCTCATTGACAGGTGGGAAGGACCGTACCAAGTCTTACTAACCAGCACGACAGCATTAAAGGTTGCAGAGAGAGAGACTTGGGTCCACTCGTCCCACTGTAAGAAGGTCGCTGACCCAGAGAGAGCCTGTGACAAAGAGCAGAGTGTAGAGGAAATCGTATCACTGGAGTGCCTGTTCCGGGAAGGTTGAGAGGCAGGACTGTTGTCACGGCACCTGAGCACGGAGAACTACAAGACCAGAGGCGGTTGTCGCACAAAATTTCTTTTTCCTTTTTATTATTTTCTCCATCTCCCATTACCCTCTTTTCCCCCTTCCTTGCTCCTTTTTCTCCCCCCTTAACAAGATGGACTTACCCCAAGAGACTGCATTCCGGGTTTTCCTGTTGACCCTGTTGTTGACCAGAGCAGTCTGTTTCGGTGAGAGTACCAGAGAGGTCGAAAAAGGATCTGGAATGGGTTCTGATGGCAAGGACGGATTTGTAGAATTCCAACAGCAACACATCCACCGAGCAAAGGCGAGTATCAGAAAACGATCTGGTAGTCAAGAAACTAGGAGGCACTGTGAAGGGTTATTGGCTGAGGAAAATTGTATTTGTAGAAACTGTGAAAACATAGTTGAGGATGGGTGCACCCAGAGATGTCAGTCCAGCCTTAATATCAACATGGACCGTCATCCATTGAGTAATTACCACTCATTAGTGGGTAAGGTTTTAAACCAAACAGAATGCTGGGTGTGCTCACAAGTACCTCAAGGTCAGAGCAAGTCAGGACTAGTACCGTATCCTTTAACAATAGATGAGGTACTTGAATTATGGGGTGGGAGACCGGTGGACAAGAAATTTAATATTTCTAGGCCCCCTAGTTTGAAGCTCCACCAATATCACGTGGATAGGTCCTTAGTATGTTTCAACATTTCCAATTCCCGAAAGCCAGGAAATTGGGAAGTGACATGGAATAACCAAACCATGGCATTTTCACACAGAGCCGACAGAATGCCCGTAGACTCAGAACTTATACGCCAAATAGCCGACGGTGGAAGGTATTTTCGGTATAGGTATACTCTAGGAAGTAGGACCATGCGGGTTGGAGAAGTATCACCAGGGTACTGTGCGCATATCATACAGCCTGATACGTGTACTGAACAGATGAGAGAGTTAGGGATAGGATTTTTCACTTGGAAGGTTTGCAATATGGTAATGTCATATTCTGTCCCATATGTTCTCCCCGATGATGCATATTTCATATGCGGGAGGAAGGCGTATAAGTGGCTTGCCCCAAACTCAGAGGGATTGTGTTACATTGGAAGAGTGTTGCCAGAAGTTATGACCATAACCCATAATAAGATGAAAGACGTTCACCGCAATGCTCAAGCTCCTTACACTCACACTCACTATGAACACATCGTTAAGAGACACCTTATAGATAGGACAGAGCACGCAGCCTCTGATTTGATCCACAAATCCACCGGGATTCAATTCCTTCTCGCGTTAGACATCACCCGTACCGCCAGAGGAATTATAAATTATAGATATATTCATGCGCTAGCGAACCTAATAGATAATATCACCGAGATGTTTGATGACACCTTCAGGTATACAGGGAGGGAGTTGCAAGCTTACAAAACGGAACTGATCCAGCACAGGATGGTTCTAAATTAAATCACAGCGGTGACAGGCGGGGACTGTGTCACCTTGGCAACTCAGTATGGTGTGAAGTGCTGCACGTACATTACAAACAGCACTGATGACCCAACCGAGGTCATAGATCAAAAGACGGACGATATCTTGCAGTTGAAGTGGGAGTTCCGGAGGAGACACAACCTTACCCTTACTGCTGTGAGTAATAAACTGACCGGCTGGGTCTCATGGTTGAACCCACGCAATTGGTTCTCAGGTTTAGGAGAATGGGCTCAAAATTTTATCGTGAGTGTAGGAAAGTTTCTCCTTTGTATCCTGGGAGTTGTCATAATGATTAGTTTGATATTTAGGTGTGTTCGAATTTTAACGCGGCACAAGCGCGGTACCAAAGTGATGAGTTTGAGGAGCGGGGGCATTGTTACAGCAACTGATTTAATTTATGACCCATCAATAGAGACAATGTTGTGATAAGACGTGATTCCACGGTCCGTTTCTTTCACCCGTTTCTCCTTTGTTTTCCCTCAGCAAAAATACACCCATCCAGAGAAGACTTCAATCTACGCCCAAGAATGATTACGAAAATGTTATGTGAATGTATTGTACATATGTGTCTTATCCTCATCTCTACAACCTTCAGGTAGTGACACACATAGTCGACAGGTGATACCCACATATTAGCATTCACATTTGTTCCCCCTCCATGTGTCATCAACTAAATGTGCACCCCATTTGTTGGAACAAGAAGCCGAAAAGAGCTTGGTAGTGTTTGTTGGCCCACTTACAGACCTTTAATACGGGATGAGAAGTATTTAATGTATACTTCGCAATACCTCGAAGCTTATCTAGAACATATACGGCACGATGATACATGCCCCTCAGACATGGATTTCATACATACATGCTTTTACTATCCCACTATGTCATACATTTCCCGCCTACACCTCTCCTCCTACCATCCAATTATTTTATGGATAATGTATTGTATATTTTTATCCAACCATCTGTAGATATTGTATTATATATTTTTCTGTTCAATGTTTAGATAGTGGCAGTTATTGTTGACTGCCAAAGGGTGGACTGTCAAAGTCGAAAAATATTGTAATGCATATGCCTTGTACTAACCCCATGCACATGCCCGCTGCTCGTGCACTCAGTCCGCCGTGCGTGCACATATCCGCAATTTGCGTAGGATCGCTCCGGCGATCATGCGCGTGATATGGGTATTTACGGCGAGGTTTGTGAGCGCGTAGAGGGTTATTAGAACATTACATATTTAACCCAAATAGTGTACATTTTAGATATAACTCCCTTGCACCACATCAGCGAGTATTGATAGTTTAAACAGTTCCAGGACTAAGAGATTCGCCTTTGCATGATAGGAAGGGTCAGATAAAGGTTGGAAGGTGATGTCTAGTATCCAGCTGTTGGGTATTTTGAGGGTAACATTCCGGTGTTGGTTAGAGAAAGATCGCATGTTCCAGCGTATAGTTATGTGCAAAAGTAGAATATAGATATTAACTGTATTTACTGTATATTATGTATGCGGAGGCAATCCAGAGGATACCACCCACAAGAGCAGTTGGGGAAAGACATCGCCCATCTATTCAAATCAAGCTATGACCTCTTCTGTAATGAAAAGACACATCTCTGTGTCCAATGGACAATGAGATTACAGTGACCATTGTATTGTGTCTGTAAGTTGTGTATAAAAAGCCCATTGTTGCCTGGCGAACATTCTCACGTATTTATATTCTCTGTAGCCATTATTCTGTTTAGATTTATCTTGTTAGCCTGTAGTGTATGATTTGTACTGTTTTACCTTTTGGAATAATCCATGGTGGCCTTAGAACCCTGTGGTTTCAACTACACATCGGTGTTGTGTCTTCACTTTCCTGCAAGGGTTTTAAAGTGTATTTATCTGTATAAGGTGTATAAGTATTGATAAGGTGTACGCACTGCGGGTACTTTATACCATCAGCGCTACTTAAGGTTTAAGGTATAACATCGTTGCAGTACTTTGCTGCTAAGGGTTTAAAGCGTAATCATATCATTGCATTGTATCATTAACAAGGTTTAAAGGTTATCAATTGTGTGTGCGTGCGCTGTGTGTACTCTGTACACTCAGCTCGGCGTGTGTACGCCAAGTACGTAGCACGTGCAGGACTCTGTACGCAAATAGCGTACAAAGTGCGTAGCATGTGCATTCAGTCTAGCGGCCATAGCGGCTCCACGGTAATAGTGTATTTAGAGGTATAGCTTTTTCGGTCTAAGGTAATATCGACATTATCAGTGTGAAAAAACTTTGCCGTTTCTGGGAAAAACGCGGGAGTGGCTGGAGAAACGGGGGAGTGCCTGGGCGAACGCTGGGTGTGTTTGTGACGTCAAACCAGGAACGAAACTGACTGAACTGATCGCAGTGGCAGAGTAAGTGTCGAGCTACTCAGAAACTGCTAAGAAATTTTCTATTCGCAATTTTGCGAATCTTTCGTTCGCAATTCTGCTAAGCTAAGATACACTCCCAGAGGGCGGCGGCTTAGCGTGTGCAATGCTGCTAAAAACAGCTAGAAAGCGAACAACTCGGAATGAGGGCCATGATCTATTATGATGGCACGTATGTCTTGCCTGTATACAGTGTCTGGCAACTGGTTGATCGCTTTTGCCAGTTTCCAAAACATGTCTAATTGCTGTTCTATGTTGCGCCATGCGCTCTTTGAATTGTCGCTGTGTCTTGCCTATATGTGCTAGCCCACACGGGCAGGTCAGCATGTATACAACAGACATAGTGCTGCAAGTAACTGCATATCTGAAATCTTTTGCCAGTATGGGGGTGTCCAAATGTACTTCCCACTAAGAGTGCCCTGCATGTGACACACCCCAGGCATTTGTAACAGCCATTTTTTCTGCTCATGAAATGTTGAGGTTGATTTTTACCCAAGCCAGTGATATCTAATTTGACAAGGCGATCCTTAAGGTTTCTGCCTCTAGTAAAACTAGGCATTAATTTTGAATTCTCTAATAGGGGCAGTTCACTATCGCTACTGACCATAGGCCACCACTTCTTTGCCTTATGGGTCAATAGAGGGCTTTTAGCAGTGAATTGTGTAACCCACGGAACCACATTTTTCTTTTCATTAGAGGAGTTTTTATTCTCCACGTATTGTAAAGTCTGTTCATGTGGGATATTTAACACTTTGTGCTTAGTCTGTTCCAATAATTTCCTACCATAGCCATGGTCAGCAAACTTATTAACCATATCATCCAATGTGTGACCTACTGCTGATGGTTCTGATGTGATTCGTCTTGCTCGTGATAGCTGAAAATGTGGTAGACTATTTCTCAATGGGAGCGGATAGAAGCTGTCATTCCTCAAGACAGTGTTCCAATCCGTTTCTTTGAAACATGGTATACTCATGGGCTTCCAATACCAATTCTTACGCTGGCCATTCCAATTACTGTAGACATCGTAGACAAAGGACACACTTCAGAGACACAGATGGCTCTAGTACCTTGTTAAGTGAAGTAGATGTGCCCCCACCTACCCCCACAGATAATACTCACCCTTTGGGGGTACAGACAAGATCAGCAGTACGCCCCAGAGAGAGAGGACGACGAGGTGGGCGCGGCAGACAGAGAGTATCCACAAACAAAAAGCCTCCACGTCGCTAAGTGACTTAGTGTGTAATGTTTCGGATGTACCACTGTGGAGTAATGAAAACAAAATTTTCTGCTCCAGGCCCATGGGGACCTTAATCTGGCACTGCCTATGTGCACACATACCTTGCACCTATCACACAGTAGATGCACCACTGCTGGTGGGCCTCTGACGCATTTACTTTCCCATGCAAAACAAGGGGGAAGTAGTTACTGCATATGTAAAATAATCAGTGGTGGTACCTGTACATCAGCTGTCCTTCGACAGTACAGTCCCTCTATGATGGAGAAAAAAAGTTTGTTATTCAAATATAGCCAGTTTTGCTGTTTAAAGTTATATTACAATAAACTGTATATTTTCTAATTTATGTTTTTTTAATTTCTGTTAAATGAGCTCAAAGGAACAAGATTATCATTCTACATCGTGTGTGTTCAACCTGAAATTGAGTGCCTCAGAGGGGGAAGATTTAGTCATCTGGGTGGAGTTTGGGTATATCAATAAGAATTTTGGCTGATAAGCCCATTTTGTCCTAATTTGGCATTTACCAGTTTTGGTTGGAAGATATTGTTGCCCCCTCATGTCATTTTTACATGCAGTTTAATACTTTTCAGAGTCAGATAACTTTTTCCATCATTTATTTTGCCTTTCTTCTGCTCACTCTGGTCAAACTCTGTGATGTTATACAGGTTGAGTATCCCTTATCCACAATTCAAAATCCCACATTTTTGGGTCCCCTACAGAGATAATAACACACACACACACACACACACACACACACACACACACACACACACACACACACACACACACACACACACACACATATATATATAGATATTATATTGTATATCTATATAATATATCTATATATACAGATAATATATTATATATATGTTATTATCTCAGTAGGGGACCCAAAAATGTGGGATTTTGAATTTTGGATAAGGAATACTCAACCTGTAGTTGCAATCTCAATAGCTCTGCGTGATAACGATAGTAACTACTGCACCAATGTGCTACTCATATTACCAAAGAAGACATTTTGGGAAAGAATTTGTCTAATATAAAGAACCCATGTACTAATTAAACCATTAGCTTTATTTCTATATTATCCACACCCTAACTCTGAATGCCAGAGGGCAATGCACCTCAGGGCAGCACACAGGAGGTTATCTCCTTTAAACTAAAGGCTTTTTACTGAAAACCAATTTGTAACATGAATTACTGAGCTTTTAACAAGGCATTCCGATTCTTCCAATATTTATTTTTTTCCTCTTATTCTTTTTAATTATTGAATTACTTATGTGTTAAAAATGATGAAAAGAAAACCACATTTCCCCAGGAAGAGCACTGCAGCTATTGACACAAAGAGCATACAACAATAAAGTCTTCATACAATGTGCAGTTATAACAATGGTGTGCATTCTATTCTCAGTCTGTGTTAGTACATCACCTGTTCCTATTCTTCCATGCCATTACATGTACTTATGCTTCATTTTCTTTTCCATTTCTAAAACTATTCTATAAAACATCATTGATCATAATGCTCAATGCATTTTATGACCATCAAAATCACCAAAATAATATTTTCCTATATTGAGCATAAAGCTGCTGTACAGTCACACTGATTCCATGCAGCGTTACAATAGAATAAAGTGGGATTAAGGTCAACCCTCCTTTAAAAACATATGAAATCCCACAAATCTTTAAGCCATTTTCCTAATGGCTTATCTGTTATCCTTTCCCCTTATTAGTACTGTATAAATTTATAAAGGTCAATTAAACTAATTTTTCTCCTTCAGTGCACATGCCGTTTACACCCGTGTTTGGGCATACAGTTCATATGTACAGTATGTACCAGGTTTTATTCCACAAGTATAGATTTTAACAAGTAAGCTATGATGTCTTTGGTGGTGTGAAACGTTGCATCTTGTAATAAGAATTGTTAGGACATTCCTTCATGTTGCAGGCTAGGTGTTTATGGGATGCAATCAATTGGCAGACTGTCGGGATCCCGGCAGTCAGGATACCAACGCAAGAATACCGACAGCAGCCACGACACCCACAGAGTGAGAATAGAAGCTGTGGCGAGTGCAACGAGCTACCAAGCTCACAGCGCGGTGAGCGCAGCAAGCCCGTAAGGGGACTCTCAGCAGTTGCCCCTCTGCCAGCATTCTGGCGGTTGGGATGCCGCAGTTGGGATTTTGACAGCCGGCATACCACCCGCCAGTAATAATATGTATTCCATGTATATGTACTTAGCTATGATGACATATGCAAAAATATGTTTTGTTTCTATAGGATAACAAGGCTCATTTGGTGGTGCATGGTATAGAACAGGGGTGGGGAACCTTTTTTTCTACCAAGGGCCATTTGGATATTTATAAAATCCTTCGGGGGCCATACAAAAATTATCAACTTAAAAATGAGCCTGCCACCAGTAGATATGCTCCTGTAGATATGCCCCCAGTCAGTAGTTATGCCCCCAGTCAGCTGTTATGCCCCAGTAGATATGTTCCCAGTAAGTATGCCCCCAGTCATTTGTTAAGCCCCATTAGATATGCCCCGTCACTTGTTATGCCCCATTAGATATGCCACCAGTCAGTTGTTATGCCCCATTAGATATGCCCCCTAGTAGCAACGCTTACACACACACACACATTAAAGAAAAAAAAACCACAATACTCACCAGCCCTGCTCCTGCTTCCGGACCGTTGCCCTCCGCCTGGCCGCTCGCTCCTCAGAACTATGGGAGAGAAGTCATGACATTTCTCCCATAACACCGCACAGCAGCACACGCACACTGCCAGAGCCGGAAGCTGGAGCTCAGGAGTGAGCTCCTGCCTCCGGCTGCTACTGAGGGTAAGAAGCCAGGCGCCCACTAGTAACAAAATCTCAGCGGGCGCCCGGCTAGTTGAGCCTGGCCGGGCCGGATCAAGTGGCTCTGCGGGCCTTATATGGACCTCGGGCCTGAGGTTCACCACCCCTGGTATAGAAGATCTACAGCAATTAGTCAATAGGTCAGCCCCATATGGTTGACATGCATTAGGTCAACAGGGTCAAAATGTCGACATGGAAAAGGTAGACTGTAGAAAAAAACAACAGGGTCAAAAGGTCAACATGGAAATGGTTGACACAAAAAGGGTTGACACAAGTTTCTCTTTTCTTTTGGTGTCGTTTTGTATGTTTCATCATTTGTGACCACAATTTGTGCAAACGTATACCCTTGCAGGCTCGCATCGCTCGCCATGCTTCAAGCAAGGTGCATCGCTCTGCTACTGCGGCGCTCAATGCAGTTCGCTATTCCCATTTATAGTCCACATAGATGGTAAATCAAGGAAAAGTTTAAAAATATGTGAAAACCCACAAAAGCCTTGTGTCAACCATATGTGTATCGACTAGAGATGTGCAGCGGGCATTTTTCGGGTTTTGTGTTTTGGTTTTGGATTCGGTTCCGTGGTCGTGTTTTGGATTCGGACGCGTTTTGGCAAAACCTCCCTTAAGAATTTTTGTCGGATTCGGGTTTTTTTTTAAAAAAAACCCTCAAAAACAGCTTAAGTCATAGAATTTGGGGGTAATTTTGATCCTATAGTATTATTAACCTCAATAACCAGAATTTCCACTCATTTCCAGTCTATTCTGAACACCTCACAATATTGTTTTTAGGCAAAAAGGTTGCACCGAGGTCACTGGATGACTAAGCTAAGTGACCCAAGTGGTCAGCACAAGCACATGGCCCATCTAGGCATGGCACTGCAGTGTCAGACAGGAGGGCAGATATCAAAAAAAGGCCCGTAACAGCACATGATGCAAAGACGAAAAAAAGGTGCACTGAGGTTGCTGTAGGCCTAAGCTAAGCGACACAACCACCTGGCCCATCTAGTAGTCTCACGCAGTGGCTGAATGTCAAGAGTGGGCCGCAATTGTTCGGTCCACTGACAGCATCTCCAGCACGCTCCAGTCAGTTTAAAAAAAAATCTGCAATTGGTGGACTTATACGGCAGTACCCCAGGACTAATACAGCAGTAGCCCTGGACTCATACGGCAGTGTCACACAGGATGGCACTTTTCAAAAACTAGGCCCCAAACAGCACCTCATACAAAGATGTCGAAGAGGTGCAATGAGGTAGCTGTATGACTAAGCCAAGCGACACAAACAATTCCAACTGGAATTATATGTCCAAATCACTGTAATTATTTGACAAGATCACTGTAATTAATAATTATAAATTACTGATATTAATTGGTAAAATCACTGTAATGCTATGTCCAAATCACTGGAATTATTTGGCAAGATCACTGTAATTAATAATTATAAATCACTGATATTAATTGGTAAAATCACTGTAATGCAACATCCAAATCACTGGAATTACTTGGCAAGATCACTGTAATTAATAATTATAAATCACTGATATTAATTGGCAAAATCACTGTAATGCTATGTCCAAATCAATGGAATTAATTGGCAAAATCTCGCTATCGCCTGCCTAGTGAAGTGGAATCTAGATGGGATTTGGTACCGGGGACACAATAACTTCATTCATTGTCTAAATCCCACTGCACTAATGGCGGATAACGGGCGCATGTCTAACTGATTATACTGATCATTGATTATACTGATCACTGATTATACTGATCACTGATTATACTAAGCACTGATGATACTACGGAGAACTGACACTGAGCAGCACGATGCAGCACAAGACACTGTACTAGTATTAGTGAGCAGCACAAAAGCCCTCTGGAATTGTCACCCCCCAGATACCACTGTGACTGGAATGATGATGACCTATGCACAGTGATAGGACACTACCACATCACCCTACAGCAGCAAGATGCAGCACAAGACACTGGACTTTTAGTCACCACAATGCAGCACAAGGCAATGAGTAGTGATACTGAGCACTGATGAGGATACTAGAACTGACACTGGGCAGCGAGAACAGCACTGGACTACTGTACTGTACTACTATATACTGGTCACCACAATGCAGCACTGATACTGAGCACAGATATTGAGCACTGTTCAGGAAACTGGAACTGACACGGAGCAGCAAGATTACGCAATGGATTACTGTACTGTACTACTATATACTGGTCACCACAATGCAGCACTGATACTGAGCACAGATACTGAGCACTGTTCAGGATACTAGAACTGACACGGAGCAGCAAGATACAGCAATGGACTACTGTACTGTAGTATACTGGTCACCACAATGCAGCATTGATACTGAGCACAGATATTGAGCTGATAATTAGCTGATATTGGGCTATTCAGGCAGAGAACGTAGCCACGTCCTCTCCGCTCAATCTACAATGCACGAGTGAAAATGTCTGCAACGCGCGACTCTTTATATGGAATCCAAATCTCGTGAGAATCCGACAGCAGGATGATAACGTTTTCCCCTGTTCGGATTTTGCCAGTAAGGCGGGAGGAACCGAGGCTGCCTCGGACCCGTGTAAACCACGGGAAGTTCGAATCTCGACGAACCGAACCCGCTCATCTCTAGTATCGACCATTGTCATGTCAACCTTTCAAACCTGCTGACATTTTATACCTGTTGACCTCAAGCATTACCTACCTTTTAACATTTGACCTTTTGACCCCATCAACCTAATGCATGTCGACCATATGTTGTCAACCTATTGACTGTCTATCTAGACACTGTTGATCTATGGTCTGGATACCCATTTGGTGAGGGGCTCCCAGTTTATTGGTGACAAAGGCAGATAGGGAACTTAAAGTGGTCTTGGAAAATATTCTTAAAGTGGCCTTACATTGTATGATAAGCCAAATTGTCAGTACATTGTCACAATTGCAGGCACTGAAAATTAATTGTTAATTTATTAATCTTCCTCTCATAATCAAATCAAATGTGTAGGAACTCCTCACCTTCTGATTGGCTTCCAGTGGTTGGGACCAAACTGTTGGTAGTTTGCCCATATGTAAACCACCAGGCATAACCAGAATGTTTCAACTCTAACCTGTAAAATAGTGAATCTGATAGTTTTAACTGAAAAATGATGCCAAACTCCTCTTCTGTATTACATGATGCTTTTGACATGTAGCCAAGACTTCAGTACATTTGGCATGTACTCAGGACTCAGGTACAGTATGTAATGGGGTCCCATGCTGTTGGTGCAGCACCATTTATCCAGAGACCCTCCACTTATATACACCTTGTATACATCTCCTTCATGTTGTTAGCCTCCAATGAAACACTTTAGTACTGAAGGTAATGGACAGTGGTGTGTGTGTATGTGTGGGAGTATTTGTGATGGGGGGTTGGTGGTTCTGGACATAACATGTGCTAGTTTCTAAAGACATTGTTCATTTTGTTGAATTTATAGACTATTAATAGAGCTGTGGTTAATACAGTGTCAAAACATCCTGGTATGCAATGTAGTCATTGTGTAATAAGGGGCAAATTTGTATAGAACAAGAATAATAGTGTCATTAAGGCAGTACAGAAATGAAAAGGGATGTGGAATTGATCACAAGAAAAAGTCAACCAAAGGATCATATGAATTCCATAATCAAATACAGACTGTGGCAAATATTCTGCCGTCTTCAACAGGGCATTGTGAGTCACTCTACACAGCATTGCACTCCCACAACCGGCCTGCACTGTGCACAATCAGCAGAATGGATCCATGGACTCCTAAGGGATTCACTACTATACAGTATACTGGTTCATTCACAAGAGTGGAACCTCAGAGCATGATAGGGTCCTCTAAGTACAGACGTTGCTACCATTCTCCAAAACAAGGTGGGAATAATTGTACATTAACATACATGTCTCTTTCTCTTACGTCCTAGTGGGGTCTTGTACTTAGTACCATGGGGTATAGACCGGGTCCACTGGAGCCTGGCACTTTAAAATTTTTAGTGTGTGTATGTGTGTGCTGGCTCCTCCCCTCTATGCCCCTCCTACCAGACTCAGTTTAGAAAAATGTGCCCAAGGAGTCGGGTGTAATTATCAGGAACTACAGAGATTTCTTTCTTTATTGTTATTTTAGTTTATTATTTTCAGGTAGCTCTGGTTGGCAACCAGACTACCTGCTTCGTGGGACTTAGAGGGGGGACCGACCCAACCTCCTGAGGGTCAATGGTTTGTAATCCCAGCTGACAGGACACTGAGCTCCTGAGGTGCTGATCACACATCGTTAGTATGTGTGCTCATGCTGGATTGTAAACTGGTACCAGGGGGTCATAGCAAGGGGGCAGCGTGCCAGTGGTAGCACCGCTGCACTAGTATCAGGTCATACACATAATTCAACACATTGTGCTGCTGTGTTATGTGTGCTGGTATCTGCTCCTCAGTGTCACTCCAGTGGCTCTCTAGGGTCTGTGTGGGGTGTTGGTCAGTGGGCTAGTGGTGTATTACTTCTGTGTATGATGTCTGTTGACATGGTTATGTGTGCTGCTTGCAATTCTACTCCCTCTTCAGCGGGGTCACTCATGTGTGAGCATTGTTCTTTATCTCCACAGGGACCCAGCTTACAGGCACTTGACTGGTTAGATAGCTTTAAAAGCATGATTCAATATGTACATTTGTAATTAGCTGCAGCTAAAAGAGAGAGATAGGTATTAAAACACTCTATTGATTTTGTGGCTAAAGCAGCAGATGCCAAGAAGGCTACTCAGTCCCCTCTAGTGGTGTCCTATAAACACTCACTGCCACAGGTGCTCCAGTCTGATTATTATTCTGATCACCCTGATGTGGATGATGATGATATGGGTGAGGACAGCGCTCTGTCCCCTGGGGAGAAGTCTCTCATTTTTGCTGTAAGAGAGGTTCTCCACATTCCGGAACAGGAGGCAGAACCAGATGAGGACTTATACTTTAATGTTAGACCCAAGAGCTCAGCAACTTTTCGGTGTATAAAGAATTAAACTCCCTGGCCAGGGAGGCTTGATTAAACACTGATAAAAAATGTAAAATTCCTCAGAGGTTTTTATCTACTTTTCCCCTCCCAGCTGAGGACAAGAAGGTATGGAAAACTCCCCCGTCAGTCTGTATCCAGACTGTCTGAAAAATTGGTACTGCCAGTACCAGGGGCTATATCCCTAAAAGAGCCAGCTGACCGTAAGATTGAGACCATGCTCAAGGCAATATATAAGGCAGCAGGCGCAGCACAACACCACACAATTGTTTGTGGGTGGATTTCCAGGGCAGTAGTCAAGTGGTCAGATAATGTTATTGACGATTTGGACTCTCTGCCCCGGAATGAGGTCATTACTCTGCTGCAACATATACAGGATGCTGCAAATTTTATGAGTGAGGCTATTAAAGAGTTATGTAAGATAAATGGCCGCACTACTGCTATGGCTGTTTCAGCGTGCAAAGCTCTGTGGTTATGTCAGTGGTCGGCTGATGCTGATTCCAAAAAGGATGTACAAAATCTTCCCTTTACAGGTGATGCCTTGTTTGGAGACAAATTAAATAAATGGATCTCCCAAGCAATGGCAGGTAAGTCTACCTATCTGCTATCGGCTGGGCTACCTGCTAGACATTCTTACACCGGACCCTCCTTGCAGTCCTTTCGTGTGGCAAGGTTCAGAGGCAAGGGCCGAGGGGTCTCCACCACTCCCAGAGGATCTTGTGGTAAATCCCGTAAACCTGCAGCTGCTGCCTCCCTGCACCAGACCACCATATCCCCTGTCACTAAGCCTTCCACATGACGGTTGGCCCCAGCAGCAAGGTGAATTTCAGGTAGGTGCTCGCCTTCAACACTTCGTCCATGTGTGGGCAGCTTACTGCCATGATCCTTGGGTGAGGGACCTCATTTCTCAAGGATACCGGTTGGAATTTCAAACACTCCCTCCTCACAGATTTTTCAAGTCGGACTTACCTGCTTTACCCGCAGCAAAAGTTTCCTTGCAAAAGGCTATTCAAAAACTTTTTCAGACAGGGATGGTGGTTCCTTTACCTCCACCGTTATGCAATATGGGGTATTACTCCAGACTTTTTGTCATTCCCAGACCAGACGATTCGGTGTGTCCCATCTTGAACCCGAAGTCTCTAAACCCGTATCTGCGGGTGTTCAAGTTCAAGATGGAATCTCTGCGGGTGGTGGTGTCTGCTCTGGAGGAGGGGGAGTTCCTGGTGTCTCTGGATGTCAAGGATGCTTACCTACACATTCTCATATGGCCTCCTCATCAGGCTTACCTCAGGTTCGCCATATTGGAAGACCATTTCCAGTTTCAGGCCTTACCCTTTGGATTATCCACAGCTTCGAGGGTCTTCATCAAGGTCATGTCAGAGATGATGCTGCAAATGCGCATGATGGGAGTCAACATAGTCACCTACTTGGATGATCTCCTCATAAAGGCTGTGTCCTGGGAGCGTCTGCTGCACTGCATCGATCTGACAACTCACCTACTTACGGATCATGGGTGGATCCTAAATTTTCAGAAATCTCACCTGGAACCGACCCAACGTCTTCAGTTCCTGGGAATGATACTGTGTACAGTATCTCAAAAGGTGTTTATTCTGATGGACAAGGCCTTGGCTATACAAGTATTGGTGCGCTCGATCCTCAGTCCTCTCATGGTGTCCATACATCTTTGCATCAAATTACTGGGCAAGATGGTGGCTGCTTACGAGGCAATCCAATACGGCAGATTCCATGCCCGGACATTTCAACTGGATCTACTAGACAAATGGTTGGGTTCTCACCTTCACATGCATCGGGAAGTGACCTTATCTCCGAAAGCCCGGATTTCTCTATTATAGTGACTACAAGTGCCTCACCTGGTAGGGGGCAGGAATTTCAATATCCACTTATGGATTCTACTGACAACGGATTCCAGCCTCCGAGGTTGGGGGGCTATGACCCAAGGGGTCCAGTTCCAGGGGATATGGTCGAGACAGGAATCAGCTCTGATGATAAATATCCTGGAACTCAGGGCAATTTGCTATGCCCTTCTGCAGGCTTCTCATCTCATGAAGGATCGGGCGATCCAGGTTCAGTCGGACAATACCACGGCAGTGGCATATATAAACTGACAAGGGGGAACAAGAAGCAGAACGGCGATGTGAGAGGTTTCAAGAATCCTCCTCTGGGCAGAGGTCAACGCAAGTGCCATTTCCGCCATACCCATTCCAGGCATGGACAACTGGGAAGCGGACTTCCTCAGCAGACACGACCTCCATCCGGGGGAATGGGGCCTACATCCCCAGGTGTTTCAACAGATAATTCACCAGTGGAGCTGTCCACATATAGATCTGATGGCTTCTCATCTCAACAAGAAGCTATGCCGTTACTGTTCCAGATCAAGGGATCTGCAGGCTGTAGCAGTGGATGTGCTGATGACACCATGGATGTACCAGTTTGTGTACCTATTCCCTCCTCTACATCTGATCCCAAGGGTGCTAAAAAGGCTAAGTAGGGAAAGCATTCAGGCAATTCTAATTGCCCTGGATTGGCCTCGAAGGACGTGGTAATCGGACCTCCTGACCATGTCTCTGGAGGATCCCTGGCCTCTGCTGCTCCAAGACGATCTTCTTCAGCAAGGCCCGTTCGCTATGTTTGAAGGCTTGGAAGTTGAGAGGGAGATTCTAGCAAGAAAGGGTCTACTCTCCAGGGTTATTTCCACCATGGGCCAGGCCAGTAAGATGGTGATGTCAAAGCATTATCATTGTATCTGGAAAAAGTATGTTTCCTGTTGTGAAAGTAGAAAGGTGTCTCCAGTGGAATTTAGAATTGGTCGTTGTGGCCGGAGGACCCATCAGCCACATGGTTAATGGCGGCCACGGCACATAAGAGGTTAACCCTTAAGTGCCCGCCATGCCATTTTGAGGACAACAGATGCTTGGCGCCACTGTTAAGTGTACTTACAGTGCCAGGCGCGAACTGTTTAAAAATATGTTTAAAGATGTGGTTTAACATGTCATATGCACAGTTGTGGGATTGCATGTTTAAATGCATTTATGTTTAAGATGTGGTCACATGTATTTTAAAGGGAAAAATGTACTTACTATATAGGACTGAATAAGACTACCCTACCTTCTGTGACTAGGAAATGGGATGCTAAATGCCCTCTCCTAGCAGATCGGGTGAATGACAAAACCTTTTTGATATTTGACAGTGTCTGGCAGGTAAATGCTGGGAGTGTAAATATGTAAAGTAGTATGGATTGGCATGGGTTTGGAACCTGTACTTATTTATGTCGCTGGTTTGATTGATATATGAATCCTGAATAGTAAATGCAGAAAGGATGAGGAACATTTGTTTCAGAAATCAAACACAAACCGTTTTTTGAAGCTATATGATAAATGTATCTAAAGCAAAGTGTAAACTCCCAGGTGGAATATGATGGAGTTTAAATGACACCAAACTTTGTGTGTGACAGGGAGGAGGAAATTGCTTCATGCACTTATATCCTTTTAAAATGTAGTTTATTTATTTATTTATATTTTGTAAGATATCCTGATTGGAAGGAAAGGACTCGGGGGGGGGGGGGGGGGGGTAGTGAACTGCCCCCTGAGATGCATTGTGGTTTTACTGTATAAAAAGAGGAGGCCTGAGAGCATCCAAGTGTATTATACCAACTACTTTCTGCTGTAAACATCTGCTGTATTGCTGATGTTCTTTTCAGAACTATTTTTGGGCAAATAAAACATCTTCTGCCTCAAGACGACCGCTTCATCTAGTGACCTACAGGGCTAGGCAAAACCTAGCTCCATTTTCCGGCTGTCCAGAGTACACCCAGCATCTCTAAGCTCTGCCTTCTTCCTGCTACCATGCTGTGCTTAGGCAAGCGACGATTGGGGGATTCGGCATTACCACACAGGGCTGGTAAGACAGCGTGTGGACGCATACAGAGCAGTTCTGTGGTTCCAGATGCCATGGCATATAGGAGTCTGGTGGTAGCAGCATAGTACCTATCCACTGTGCAGTTCGTAAAGTCAGTAACAGGCGGTTATTGACAGTAAGCGTGAATCCACTATTTGGGCAGGACCCATGTGACCTAAAACTCAATTCTGTGACTGGGGACGGGGTGCAAAGCGGTGAGGGCTCTCGTACAGGGCCGTCCGATCACAGTCATTTTCTACTTTTCTGGTAAGTGGGGGTGGATATGAGCCTGTGTGTAGGCTCCATTAAAGTAAAGATTTTGGCACTCTCTTCCAAAAACAACTTGCCCTGTTGCCAGAAGTACAGACTTTCCTAAATGGAGTTCTTCACATACAACCACCCTTTGTACCTCCTACGGCTCCGTGAGACCTCAATGTGGTTCTGTCCTTTCTCCAATCAGACTGGTTTGAACCCTTACATAGGGTGGAGTTGAAATTTGTCACCTGGAAGACAATTATGTTATTAGCTTTGGCATCTGCCCGGCGTGTCTCGGAATTAGGGTCCTTATCCTGTAAGAGCACTTATTTGATTTTTCACGAGGACAGGGTGGAACTGAGGCCCGTACTCAATTTTTGTCTAAAGTGGTGTCAGATTTTCATGTGAATCAGCCTATTGTGGTTTCCGTTGTTGTCTGACGCTTCCGTTGGCCCTGAGACCTTGGATGTGGTCAGGGCTCTGAAGATTTCTGTCAAAAGGACGACCCATCATCGGAAATGTGACTTGCTGTTTGTCCTTTATGATGCCTCCAAGATTGGTTGGCCTGCTTCTAAGATATTTATTGCTCGTTGGCTCAAGTTGACCATTCAACAGGCCTATATGTTGGCGGCTCTGCCCTTGCCAACGTTTATTCAGGCCCACTCGACAAGGTCTGTGGGGTCCTCCTGGGCGGTTGCCTGGGGTGTATTGGCCCTACATTTGTGCTGAGCTGTTACTTGGTCTGGTTTGAACACTTTTGTGAAATTCTGTCGGTTCAACACCTTGGCGAAGGATGACCTTCAGTTTCGTCAGGCGGTTTTACAGGGGTCTCAGCACTCTCCCACCTGTTTGGGAGCTTTGGGACTTCCCCATTGTACTAAAGTACAAGACCCCAGTATCCACTAGGAAGTAAGAGAAAATAGGAATTTAATACCTACCGGTAATTCCTTTTCTCCTAGGCAGTAGTGGATACTGGATGCCCGCCTCAGTGCTTCGCTCCTGCTTACCTGTGTAAGTGTTTAGACCGATGTTGTGGTCCAATCAGGTTGTTGGGATAGTTGTGCTATCCAGGTTAGGTTGATGTGGCTATCCTCTGTTCTGGTTAGCTCCCTCCTTTCATTTTGGTTGTGTGTTGGCTTGTTGCCTCACCGCTGTTGTATTGTTCTTCTCTCGTGTTATGTCCGTCTCCTCGGGCACAGTTTTCCTAGACTGAGTCTGGTAGGAGGGGTATATAGGGGAGGAGCCAGCACACACTAAAAGTTTTAAAGTGTCAGGCTCCAGTGGACCAGATCTATACCCCATGGTACTAAAGTACAAGAACCTAGTATCCACTAGGGACTAAAGGGGTCATTCCGACCTAACAGCAAGCTAGGTTATTTTGCAGCGCTGCGATCAGGTCAGAACTGCGCATGTGTATGCACCGCAATGCGCAGGCTCGTCGTACTGCTACAAAGCGGATCATCGCTGGGCGAAGGATTGTACGAAGAATCCATTCGCACAGCCGATCGCAAGGAGATTGACAGGAAGAAGGCGTTTGTCTGTGTCAATTGACTATTTTCTGGGAGTGTTTGGAAAAATGCAGGTGTGTCCAAGAGTTTGCGGGGCGGGTGTCTGACATCAATTCCAGCCCCGGACAGGCTGAAGTGATCGCAACGGCTGAGTAAGTTCAGAGCTACTCAGAAACTGCACAAAATGTTTTTGCACAGCTCAGCTGCAAATGCGATCGCACACTTGCAAAGCAAATATACTCTCCCCTGTGAGCTGCAACTATGCGTTTGCATTGCTGCTAAAAACTGCTAGCGAGCGATCAACTCGGAATAACCCCCCAAGAGAAAAGGAATTACCGGTAGGTATTAAATTTCTATTTTTGGCACCACTCCAGGACTGCTGTTATTAAAATTTGAATGGTAGCCAATTCTCCATGGGTGGTGGCATTTTTTCAACCCCTGATTGCATACATATGCTCTATTACTACATACCCACCTGCTTTTACAACAGCATAGCCTGTACACATGATGCTATTAATGATTGGGAAATCACAGAATGAGAAGTCAATTACATGGAACAAGCAGTGTTTTTAATAAACTGGTCATGTAGTGCATATAAAATATTCTTAAAGTTTAGTTTTAATGAAAAGTTAAAAAGATAAGGGGAACTGTCAATAACAGTGTTCTGGTACAATATTCTTTTATGAAATACCTGTCACATGCAGCATTTTAAAATGCACACTCTGGAATTGTAAGAATTAAAATCTTAATCTAATTAGAGCTCTAGCTGGAGGGGATGCCCTGAGAATATGTTGTATTTGTCAGTTGTGTCTGTCCAGGGGTATAATAATAGAAACAGTGCAATATTGTTCAGATACTCAGTAATCATCTGCAAAGCTTTGAATGAAAATAAAGGGGACTTTGAGAAAGTACTTTACAAAGATTCTGGATTTTCTAAGTGTATAGGTCATTGCTTTTAGTTCCTGCAAAACCCCAACATTGAAATGCTCAGCTATTTGAGATGAGCAGGTTCGGCTCTCATAGAACCGAACCCTACCAAACTTCACCATTCAAGTCCGGTTCCGAGCCAGGCTCAGGTTTTCCTGCCTGACTCGGAAACCCGAACGAGGCAAAACGTCACCATCCCTCAGTCGGATTCTCGCGGGATTTGGATTCCATATAAGAATCCGCGAATACCCGCTATTTTCACTCCGGCATTGGAGAGTGTACAGAGAGGACGTGTCTCTGTTCTCTCAGTGTCCGTGGCTTGTGCTGAATCTGTCCAGTCACAGTGCTTGTGTTCTCTGCTGCCATATATCTAGTGCTGTCCAGTGGTGCTGTGTTGTGCTGCATCAGTTCAGTGGTGGTGTGTTGTGCTGCATCAGTCACAGTGGTGGTGTCCTCTGCTGCCATATGTACAGTGCTATCCAGTGGTGCTGTGTTGTTCTGCATCAGTTCAGTGGTGGTGTGTTGTGCTGCATCAGTCACAGTGGTGGTGTCCTCTGCTGCCATATGTACAGTGCTATCCAGTGGTGCTGTGTTGTTCTGCATCAGCTCAGTGGTGGTGTGTTGTGCTGCATCAGTCACAGTGGTGGTGTCCTTTGCTGCTATATGTCCAGTGCTGCTGCATAATAAGTCCCTTACAGTGTTGCTGTGTTGTCCTGAATCAGACCAGTGGTATTGTCCTGTGCATCAGTCAGTCCAGTGACCATTCACAGTGGTGCTGTCCCCTGCTGCCATATGTCCAGTGCTGCTGTATAATAAGTCCCTTACAGTGTTGCTGTTTTGTCCTGCATCAGACCAGTGGTAGTGTCCTGGCCATCAGTCATTCCAGTGACCAGGCAGTCACAGTGGTATACGCTGCTGCTATATGTCCACTGCTGCCGTATAATAATAACAACAGCAAGTCCCTCACAGTGTTGCTGTGTTGTGCTGCATCAGACCAGTGGTAGTGTCCTGGCCATCAGTCATTCCTGTGCCGCATATTGTGTTATTTAACTCCAGAATCATAATGGAGAACTAAAATTTGGAGGATAAAATAGGGAAAGATCAAGAACCACTTCCTCCTAGTGCTGAAGCTGCTGCCACTAGCCATGACATAAACAATGAAATGCCGACTTCCGGTTCCGGGTGCATGGAGTGAGCTCTCCATCTCACAGCTCCACTCTGTGCCCGGCTAATTTGCCACTTTTACAAGGCCTTACCGCCTCCAAACCTCACCTCTTTAACCCTCCCCACCTGGGGTCTTCCTGTGATGGACAAATTTGTAACAGCCACGCAGCCGCCGCGCTCGCAGCAGCAGACACTGCTACAAGTGAAGAGAGAAGCGGTTCCTGTCATGGCGCCGGACGGCGTCTCCCTCGATCACACCCCGGTGTCCAAGAAGTCTATGGCGGATACGCAGGACTCTGACCCGACATCCTCACCCAGGCGTCGTGACAGCCCGCTTCTGTATGGGGATCTGGTGGACGCCATCTCATCCACCATGGGCTCGCTGCTGACCAAGGCGGTGAGTGATATTACAGCACAGCTGCAGCACTTAAACACACGGGTCTCCACAGCGGAGAACAGGATAGGCTCCATGGCTCACAATATTGCTGATATGCAGTGTGAAATTAAACGTCTTGAAAAAGACCATTATGCCTTTATTAATAAGCTGGAGGAAATCGAAAATCGTTCCAGACGGATAACATCAGGATTGTGGGTTTGCCTGTATCCCTAAAAGGGGCCTCCTTGGAGAATTTTGTCACTAACACATTACCCACCCTCCTTGGCATCCAGGATGCCTGTAAAGACATGGTTATAGAATGTGTGCATCGTATTGGCCCCCCTCCCCGCCAGACTGACACCCGCCCCAGAGTGACCATCTTTAAATGTCTGAGTTACACACATAAGTTGGAAATATGGCGTGCCTCCAGGAAACAGCCTGTCCTGAATTGGGAAGGCAAAAATCTCAGACTTTTTCAAGACTTTTCTGCCGAATTGACGAAAGCACGACGTGCCTTCTCCCCTATCTGCTCCCGGCTCATTGCCGACAAGAGAAAATTTGCACTGATATATCCCTCTAAGTTAAGGATCTTCGACAAGGATAGACATTATGACTTTACCACCCCGGATGACGCTGCTGATGTCCTCTGCGAAGGTCGCTCTCGCTCAGATGCGGACATCTCTGACCCTAACTGACCCCAGCGGATCTCACCAGTTTTCATCGCTCCGCTGTTGCTGCTCACCGCATGCAAACTGCTCTGTCCCAAAGCTTGAGGCTCAAGTCTTTGCAATTTTTATTCTTTATGTTCAGACATGGTTCCTGCTCCATTACATGTTGTCCCACCTTAAGATGAGGTTTCATGATCCCAATTCTCCCCGGGCACGGAGGGAGTAATGCTCCGGGTTTATGTTGGTTTGGTCTCTGTACCTATGGGTTCTCCAAATTTTTCCGGGCTTCCGGAAGTTATGTGAATGTTTCATAGCTGTCCTGAACATGCTAGTCGGGTTCTTTAGTGTTTTGTCCTTGTCTTTGTGTTGTCCCCCCCCCCCCCTCTGTTGTTTCCCCAGTGTCCCACCTCCTCCCTGCCCCTCTATGGGCTCTACTAGTTCCACGCTCCTTCTCCCTGGATACCTTACAATTCAGATTACAATGCATGTGTATACAAAATGGCTGAAATTAAGATTGGGTCCTTAAATGTGGGGGGCTTTAACTCCCCTGCGAAGCGGAGGAAAATTTTGCTGTACTGTAATAGATTACATTTAGATATTGTTTTTGTTCAGGAGGCACACTTGGTTCCTGCGGAAATGTTGAAACTACAAATGTTGGGGTGGAAATTATTAGCTAGTGCTTCTTTTAATTCCAGGTCCCGTGGAGTAGCCATATTGATTAAACGTCAGCTGCCCTGCGAGCTTCTAAAAATGATTCCTGACATGGAAGGCAGGTTTGTCATCGCACACATTACTCTACACTCCAAACGATACACTTTATGTAATGTATATGCCCCGACAGTATACAAAAGACACTTCTTTGTGAAATTGATTACGCTATTGACACCTTATATGGATGAGGGTCTGATGGTCTGCTGTGATTTTAACCTCATCTCAGATGTTTACCTGGATAGGTCATCTGCCCCCTCACACTCTCTCACTTCCCAAGTACGGTATTCCCCATTTTACCACACAATTGTCCCTAGTGGACATCTGGAGAGTTATAAATCCCACTGTCAAAATGTATACCTGTATGTCTGCAGCTTATTACACCCTGTCCCACATAGACTACCTGTTGCTGTCCCTGGCCTTGTTCACGAGAGTCTCGTCCGTGGAGATTGAGCCGATATCTGTCTCGGACCACTCTCTGCAGTGGTTCTCTTTACACGTTTCTGACGAACCCCCTAACAAAATCATACCACCTTTTGACCTCCTTGCAATTTAAATCTATGCTTCAAACTAGGTGGGAGGAATACCACGCAAATAATCGGTCCCACGCGATTGACAATCCCCCTCTATTTTGGCAAGCAGCTAAGTCGGTCCTACGGGGAAACATTCTGTCATATGTGGCCCGTCTAAACAAATCTTACGCCGCCACTTATTTATCATTGCAGAGCCTGCTATCCACTGCCTACTCAGCTTATTGCCAAAGCCCTACTGTGACCAATAAGCAAGTATACCTCACTGCTAAGACTCACTTCAACGAATACTTAAACAGTAGAGGTAATAAATCCTTATATGCGGTTAATTATCGCTATCACCGGTTTGGAAACTATCGTTGTGGCCGTACTTGTAAGATGTAAGATGTGCCCCCCGCACCTGTACATCTTACAAGTACGGCCGCAACGATAGTGCACGAATACCTGACTTCCACACGCAGAGGTACGGGACGCCGTCCTCTGCAACTATATGAATCTAATTACTAAAGACAGATTTTTAAAGCCCACACAGTCCGGTCAGGACTAGAGACATTTCCACTGGAAAATCTATATTTGACTTTTAAAGCAACACAGCCAGATTTAATCATTACATATATATATTTTTTCCAGCCCATTGGCCTTTGTGTCAGAACACACACACGCCAAGAACCTAAAGGATTTAATCACCAATTTGAGTGATTAAAGGACTGAGTTAAAAAGGTGCTCCCCGTGGAGCACACATTGTGATTACCACCTTTTTCATGTTCCACAATATTATCTGCACTGTTTCATTATATTGAGTGTCATATTTGATACATGTGAAAGTAAAACACACCTTTTTAATACCATGTCTAATTTTGGGTTTTCCTCTTCCTTCATCTCGTATATTAAACTTTTATACTCCAATCCCATCTCTCAGATACTATGTAACGGCCAGATTTCGGACCGCTTCCCCTTATACAGGGGTATGCGACAGGGGTGCCCTCTTTCCCCTCTCCTCTTTGCAATTGCCATCGAGCCACTTGCCATCCTATTACGCAACTCATCTGGATTTAAGGGTATTACAATCTCCAACTGTGTATTAAAAGTTTCCCTCTATGCAGATGATATGCTACTCTTCATCACTGACCCACTTACCTCGATCCCACACATTATGACCCTGATCGAAGCCTTCGGCTCAGATTCCGGCTACAAGGTAAATGTAGAAAAATCGGAATTGATGCCGATAGGTTCATATTCTTTAGATCTATCCTCTGCTCCTGCTTTCTCCCGGTATCAGATTAATTTGTCTCAAATAAAAATATCTTGGGGTCTATGTCACCATCAGGGTAGAAGACTTATATAAGGCAAATTTCTCCCACATTATTCAAAAAGTGACTGCCTTGATGCTGTCATGGAACCATCTTTCTTTATCTCTATTGGGGAGGGCGTCGGCGGTGAAGACCGTTATATTCCCTAAAATATTTTATATGATTCAAATGCTGCCTGTTGCCCTCACCAATGGTGATATCCTCTCCATCAACTCCGCCATCTCCTCGTTTCTATGGAATGGAAGGCGCCCCTGAATTGCTCTGGCCAAACTTATGCTTCCTAAAAAATTGGGAGGCCTGGGGATTCCTGATTTCAAATCTTATACCACCTCTGTGTTCTTCCGCTATGCTGGTGACTAGTTGCTAGATGACTCCACCTTCACAGATGTAGCACTTGACAATGCCATATTTTCTCCTCTCTCCCCCGCTGCACTATTGCACCTCAAATCCTCTAGTATCCCTCACTCAGTGTATTCAAATATCATGTTTCATGACACTTACATCAACTGGATAAGTCTTCACAAGAAACTGAAAAGGGATTTTCGGTTCTCCCCGTATCTCCCCCTCTGGGGTAACCCTGACTTCTCCCCCTCCCTGAACAACCCTGCGTTCCGAGTTTGGAGACGAAAGGGTGTGGCTCTCATGAACAAGGTCTTCGACCCAGGTGGCAATGTCCTCCCCTTCGCTGATATCCAGCAACAGTTCTTCCTTCCCAACAGCATGTTTTACCTATACTTCCAGGTCAGACATTATGCGCAATCACTCCCCCGCCCGGTCCCCCCTCCAACCAACACACACATCATTCTCCTACAGTCCCGTTCAGCCATAGGATACATACTTCATTACAGCTATCCCCGGCTCATTTCTGCCAAACCAGAGGTCACCCTACTTTCGAAGAAAATACTCTACAGCTGGGTCACGGATATACCTTCCCTCACTACATGCTCTGATCTCCTGTTATCCCGATACTTCTCATACTCTAAACATTTGCAATCTGCCTACTTACAGGAGACCCACTTTAGATTTATTCATAGGGCCTACATCTCTCCCGCCCAGAGGAAACACATTTCCGGTAATGAACTAGGTGTCTGTATGAAATGCTCTATGTCTAATGCAAAGTTTTTTCACTGTTTTTGGGGGTGTTCCAAAATATATAGATTCTGGTGTAAGTTAATAGGATATATCAACAAAATTCTTAATGTCTCGCTCTCACCCTCACCGGAAGCATGTTTATTATTTTGGTTTGACGGTTGGGTGCTGGGTCCTCGCCCCCATACACGAATCCCCTTCCTTGTCATTATTTTAACTCTGGCAAAAAAGTTAGTTCTACTTTATTGGATTAAAAAAAATGGCTCCCACTATACAAGAGTTGAAATCTCGTCTTCTCCAGTTAATGTATTTTGACATGAAATCTTTGCTTCTCAATGAACCATTGTCTCTATCCTCATACCACAATAAATGGGACTCGTTTCTGTGCTCGTTGGATGCTCAATCAAAACGAACATTTTCGCTATACTTTGGGATCCAAGACTGGTCCAGAATAAAATCCCACTTTGCTTGCTGAAGGCCTCCTGCCATTCCACCTCCTTGAGTGGTACCATTATCTGGAATCTGTTACACTATTACGGACATATATACTCCGGCAAATGCTTCCTCTCCTTTACAGTTTAAGGTTGTATCCATCTGTCATTCATTTGCTTATAATACACTGTACACTGGTATCCTTGGTCTAACCCTCCTCCTCCCCCCCCTCTCTTTCTATCTTAGTTCCCCCCCCACCCCCTAGTTCTAATTCCTTTTGTTCCTGTCTCGTCTTTTGGTCTGTCTGTATTGTCTTAACAAATCCGCAGTTTGAAGGGTATATGTTACTCTCTCTCACTCCTTCATTATATGACCTGTTGTTTGGTTTACTTTTACCTATTACAGGGAGTGTCTCCCATTGTGAATGTAAAATATATTCACCTTTGAAAATACAATAAAATGTGTTTACAAAAAAAAAACAATGAAATGCCATCAACGTCGTCTGCCAAGGCCGATGCCCAATGTGATAGTAGAGGGCAAGTAAAATCCAAAAAGCCAAAGTTATGTAAGATAACCCAAAAAATAAATTGAAATGGTCTGAGGAGAAACGTAAACTTGCCAATATGCCATTTATGACACGGAGTGTCAAAGAACGGCTGAGGCCTTGGCCTATGTTCATGACTAGTGGTTCAGCTTCACATGACGATGGAAGCCCTCATAACTGAGGCCTTGACACTTATGTTGATGTTAGACGTGCGTCCGGTATCCGCCATTAGTGCAGTGGGATTTAGACAATTGATGGAGGTATTGTGTCCCCGGTACCAAATCCCATCTAGATTCCACTTCATTAGGCAGGCGATAGCGAGATTTTGCCATTTAATTCCAGTGATTTGGACGTATAATTATTAATTACAGTGATCTTGCCAATTAATTCCAGTGATTTGGACGTATAATTACAGTGATCTGGCAAATTAATTCCAGTGATTTGGACGTATAATTCCAGTGATTTGTATGTATAAATATTAATTACAGTGATCTTGCCAATTAATTCCAGTGATTTGGATGTATAATTACATTGATTTTGCCAATTAATTCCAGTGATTTGGACGTATAATTATTAATTCCAGTGATTTTGCCAATTAGTTCCAGTGATTTGGATGTATAGTTCCAGTGATTTTGCCAATTAATTCCAGTGATTTGGACGTTTAATTCCAGTGATCTTGCCACTTAATTCCAGTGATTTGGACGTATAATTCCAGTGATTTTGCCAATTAATTCCAGTGATTTGGACGTATAATTCCAGTGATTTTGCCAATTAATTCCAGTGATTTGGACGTATAATTCCAGTGATTTGGAAGTATAATTCCAGTTGGAATTGTTTGTGTCGCTTGGCTTAGTCATACAGCTACCTCATTGCACCTCTACGACATTTTTGCATAAGGGGCTGTTTGGATGGCAGTTTTTGAAAAGTGCCATCCTGTGTGACAATGCCGTATGAGTCCAGGGGTACTGCTGTATTAGTCTTGGGGTATTGCCGTATAAGTCCACCAATTGGAGATTTTTTAAAAAGTGACTGGAGCGTGCTGGAGATGCTGTCAGTGGACAGAACAATTGCGGGCCACTCTCGACAATCAGCCACTGCATGACACTACTAGATGGGCCAGGTGGTTGTGTTGCTTAGCTTAGGCCTACAGCAACCTCAGTGCACCTTTTTTTCGTCTTTGCATCATGTGCTGTTAGGGGCCTTTTTTTTATATCTGCCCTCCTGTCTGCCACTGCAGTGCCACGCCTAGATGGGCCAATTGTTTGTGTCACTTGGCTTAGTCATACAACTACCTCATTGCAATTCTTTTTCTTCTGTGCATGATGTGCTGTTTGGGGCCTTTTTTTTATCTGCCCTTGTCTGACACTGCAGTGCCACTCCTAGATAGGCCAGGTGTTTGTGTTGTCCACTTGTGTCGCTTAGCTTAGTCATCCAGCAACATCGGTGCAACCTTTTAGCCAAAAAACAATATTGTGAGGTGTTCAGAATAGACTGGAAATTAGTGGAAATGAATGTTATTGAGGTTAATAATACCGTAGGAGCAAAATTACCCCCACATTCTGTGATTTTAGCTGTTTTTATGTTATTTTCAAAAATTATCCAGATCCAAAACCAAAACACGAAAGGGTGGTTTTTGCAAAACCAAGCCAAAACCAAAACACGAAAGTAGTCATTTTTCGAGCAGTATCATAATAGGGTCTAGTTGAGGTAAAATCATTGAGACTACAGTCATTTGAGCTGCTGTGACCCTGTTTCTGTGTATATAAATTAACCAATCCACTAAATAATACTGAATACTTGTCAGTCACCCTCTGACTTATGTTAGAGAAGTACCTGCCACCACAAAGCAGCAGTATGATACAGAGGAGTGATCATATTTG
Organism: Pseudophryne corroboree; assembly: GCF_028390025.1. NCBI lineage: Eukaryota > Metazoa > Chordata > Amphibia > Anura > Myobatrachidae > Pseudophryne > Pseudophryne corroboree. The sequence continues at coordinate 150,906,858 of NC_086450.1, forward strand.
GGTAAGTAGTGTAGAATCTCTTTATCTATTTCAGGCCCATTATAAATCTCAGTAAGGGTGTGTACACACGGTGAGATATTTTTTTTCGATTTTGACTATATAGTCAAAATCGCAAGAAAGGTTAGTGCAGATCGCAGATCGATTCAATCCCTATGCGCGGTCCCGCCAGGTCGGGATCGCAAGAAAAGATAGACTGTGCAGGCAAGTAAATCCTTGCTAGATCGGTGTACTATCTAGTTCATCTCACATGTCAATGACATCTCACATAAGCCAAAATCTCACATAAGCCAAAATCGTAAGCACACATAGTCCATATCTCAAGAAAAGTTAGTCAAAATCTGTGCTATCTGGGCTCCGGGGAGTTCAAGGGAAATCGCAAGTAAAAATCGGGCATAGCAAGGATCTCACCGTGTGAACACACCCTAAGATATATAGGATTTGCCATATGTAATTACAAGTACACCAACAATTCTCCATCACCCTTGGTTATGTGTATGATGCATTTTATTTCTGAGTTTTACACATTTTTTTACAGAGTAACCCAGGCATTCCCAACCTCGGTCCCCAAGGAACAATAGCACAAGTTTTTAGTGATATTCAGGCTTCAGCACATATGGTTAAATCAAAATAACTGAGGCACTAACAGTGGCGTAACTATAAAATCGGTGCCCCCCACCCAAAAAGTTTTAGGAGCCTCCCTCCCCCCATGCTCGTGGTACCTCCTCTGGTCTGTGCCGCAGCTCTGCAGTCCTTTCGTGTCTGCCCCCATTTAAAATGCCCTTCCTAAAATGGCCGCCACCTCCTCTAGCATTCTTAATAACTGTCTCCTCTGAGGAGGCCGCCATTTTGAGAGTGACATTTTCAAGGGGGGCAGGTGAGACAGGACTGCAGACAAGTATCTGCAAGTCCAGGCAGTGGCGTAGCAATAGCCCCCACAGCCCCCTCTACCTACCTAGTGCCTCCAAGCCACTGCGGGGGCTATTGCTACGCCACTGGGTACTAATTAAGTCTCCTGTGCTTAAGCATGGATATCAGTAAAACCTGGACTGTTAGTGTGCCTTGAGGACTGAGGTTGGGAAGGACAGTTATTTAAATGAACTTCAGATTGACAACGGATTCTATCAGAAAGGGGAACTGTATATACAATGGGGTTTTACATGTAAAAGAAATATGCTGGACTTCACCATTACAGTTCTATGATGCTAATTTGCATTGGTTACAAAACATTTCCTCCGGGAATGTCCAGCAGATTGCAGTAGCCATGGTTTTTAGTAGTGATGAGTGGGTTCGGATCCTCCGGATCCTAACCCCCCCCCCCGAACTTCACCCATTTTACACGAGTCCGAGGCAGACTCAGATCCTCCCGCCTTGCTCGGTTAACCCGAGCGTGCCCAAATGTCATCATCCCGCGGTCGGATTCTCGCGAGATTCGTATTCTATATAAGGAGCCGCGCATCGCCGCCATTTTTCACTCGTCATTGGAGATGATCGTGAGAGGAAGTGGCTGGCGTCCTCTCAGTTTCTATGTTCAGTGGGCTGCAAATTGTGCTGCAAATATCTGTGCTCAGTGTGCTGCAAATATCTGTGCTCAGTGTGCTGCAAATAGCTGTGTTCAGTGTGCTGCAAGTGCAAATATCTACGTTATTTGCCTGAAAAACGCTCCATATCGGACTGTGCTCAGTGTGCTGCAAATATCTGTGCTCAGTGTGCTAATTGCTTTATTGTGGGGACTGGGGACCAGCAGTATTATATAGTAGGAGGACAGTGCAGAGTTTTGCTGACCAGTGACCACCAGTATTATACGTTCTCTGCCTGAAAAACGCTCCCTATCTGTGCTGCATTGTAGTATATAGTAGTAGGACAGTGCAGAATTTTGCTGACCACCAGTATAACTATATATATATAGCAGTACGGTACAGTAGTCCACTGCTCTACCTACCTCTGTGTCGTCAAGTATACTATCCATCCATACCTGTGGTGCATTTCAGTTTTGCACAGTTTGCTGACCACCAGTATATAATATATAGCAGTACGGTACAGTAGGCCACTGCTCTACCTACCTCTGTGTCATCAAGTATACTATCCATCCATACCTGTGGTGCATTTCAGTTTTGCACAGTTTGCTGACCAAAAGTATATAATATATAGCAGTACGGTACAGTAGGCCACTGCTCTACCTACCTCTGTGTCGTCAAGTATACTATCCATCCATACCTGTGGTGCATTTCAGTTATGCACAATTTGCTGACCAAAAGTATATAGTATATAGCAGTAAAGTACATTAGGCCACTGCTCTACCTACCTCTGTGTCGTCAAGTATACTATCCATCCATACCTGTGGTGCATTTCAGTTTTGCACAGTTTGCTGACCACCAGTATATACTTTATAGCAGTACGGTACAGTAGGCCACTGCTCTACCTACCTCTGTGTCGTCAAGTATACTATCCATCCATACCTGTGGTGCATTTCAGTTTTGCACAGTTTGCTGACCACCAGTATATAATATATAGCAGTACGGTACAGTAGGCCACTGCTCTACCTACCTCTGTGTCGTCAAGTATAATATCCATTCATACCTGTGGTGCATTTCAGTTTTGCACAGTTTGCTGAAAACCAGTATATACTATATAGCAGTACGGTACAATAGGCCACTGCTCTACCTACCTCTGTGTCGTCAAGTATACTATCCATCCATGCCTGTGGTGCATTTCAGCTTTGCACAGTTTGCTGACCCCCAGTATATAATATATAGCAGTACGGTACAGTAGGCCACTGCTCTACCTACCTCTGTGTCGTCAAGTATACTATCCATCCATACCTGTGGTGCATTTCAGTTTTGCACAGTTTGCTGACCACCAGTATATACTATATAGCAGTACGGTACAGTAGGCCACTGCTCTACCTACCTCTGTGTCGTCAAGTATACTATCCATCCATACCTGTGGTGCATTTCAGTTTTGCACAGTTTGCTGACCACCAGTATATAATATATAGCAGTACGGTACAGTAGGCCACTGCTCTACCTACCTCTGTGTCGTCAAGTATACTATCCATCCATACCTGTGGTGCATTTAAGTTTTGCACAGTTTGCTGACCACCAGTATATAATATATAGCAGTACGGTACAGTAGGCCACTGCTCTACCTACCTCTTTGTCGTCAAGTATACTATCCATCCATACCTGTGGTGCATTTCAGTTTTGCACAGTTTGCTGACCCCCAGTATATAATATATAGCAGTACGGTACAGAAGGCCACTGCTCTACCTACCTCTGTGTCGTCAAGTATACTATCCATCCATACCTGTGGTGCATTTCAGTTGTGCGCAGTATATATAGTAGTATGCCATTGCTATTGATATATTACTGGCATATAATTCCACACATTAAAAAATGGAGAACAAAAATGTGGAGGGTAAATAGGGAAAGATCAAGATCCACTTCCACCTCGTGCTGAAGCTGCTGCCACTAGTCATGGCCGAGACGATGAAATGCCATCAACGTCGTCTGCCAAGGCCGATGCCCAATGTCATAGTAGAGAGCATGTAAAATCCAAAAAAATAAAGCTCAGTAAAATGACCCAAAAATCTAAATCAAAATCGTCTGAGGAGAAGCGTAAACTTGCCAATGTGCCATTTATGACACGGAGTGGCAAGGAACGGCTGAGGGCCTGGCCTATGTTCAAGGCTAGTGGTTCAGCTTCACCTGAGGATGGAAGCACTCATCCTCCTGCTAGAAAACTAAAAAGAGTTAAGATGGCGAGAGCACAGCAAAGAACTGTGCGTTCTTCTAAATCACAAATCCCCAAGGAGAGTCCAATTGTGTCGGTTGCGATGCCTGCACCTCTTTTTTCTTTCATTTTTCTTTACATCATGTGCTGTTTGGGGACTATTTTTGGAAGTGCCATCCTGTCTGAGACTGCAATGCCAATCCTAGATGGGCCAGGTGATTGTGTCGGCCACTTGGGTCGCTTAGCTTAGTCACACAGCTACCTCATTGCGCCTCTTTTTTTCTTTGCATCATGTGCTGTTTGGGGACTATTTTTTTGAAGTGCCATCCTGCCTGACACTGCAGTGCCACTCCTAGATGAGCCAGGTGCTTGTGTCGGCCACTTGTGTCGCTTAGCTTAGTCACACAGCTACCTCATTGTGCCTCTTTTTTTCTTTGCACCATGTGCTGTTTGGGGACTATTTTTTTGAAGTGCCATCCTGTCTGACACTGCAGTGCCACTCCTAGCTGGGCCAGGTGTTTGTGTCGGCCACTTGGGTTGCTTAGCTTAATCACACAGCTACCACATTGCGACGCTTTTTTTCTTTGCATCATGTGCTGTTTGGGGACTATTTTTTTGAAGTGCCATCCTGTCTGACACTGCAGTGCCACTCCTAGATGGGCCAGGTGTTTGTGTCGGCCACTTGTGTCGCTTAGATTAGTCACACAGCTTCCATCTTGCACCTCTTTTTTTCTTTGCATCATGTGCTGTTTGGGGACTATTTTTTTAATCGGCCATCCTGTCTGACACTGCAGTGCCACTCCTAGATGGGCCAGGTGTTTGTGTCGGCCACTTGGGTCGCTTAGCTTAGCAAACCAGCGACCTTGGTGCACCTCTTTTTTTCTTTGCATCATGTGCTGTTTGGGGACTATTTTTTAAATCTGCCATCCTGTCTGACACTGCAGTGCCACTCCTAGATGGGCCAGGTGTTTGTGTCGGCCACTTGGGTCGCTTAGCTTAGCCATCCAGCGACCTTGGTGCACCTCTTTTTTTCTTTGCATCATGTGCTGTTTGGGGACTATTTTTAAAATCTGCCATCCTGTCTGACACTGCAGTGCCACTCCTAGATGGGCCAGGTGTTTGTGTCGGCCACTTGGGTCGCTTAGCTTAGTCATCCAGCTACCTCATTGCGCCTCTTTTTTTCTTTGCAATATGTGCTGTTTGGGGACTATTTTTCAAATCTGCCATCCTGTCTGACACTGCAGTGCCACTCCTAGATGGGCCAGGTGTTTGTGTTGGCCACTTGGGTCACTTAGCTTAGTCACACAGCTACCTCATTGTGCCTCTTTTTTTCTTTGCATCATGTGCTGTTTGGGGACTATTTTTTTGAAGTGTCATCCTGTCTGACACTGCAGTGCCACTCCTAGATGGGCCAGGTATTTGTGTCGGCCACTTGGGTCGCTTAGCTTAGTCATCCAGCGACCTCGGTGCAAATTTTAGGACTAAAAATAATATTGTAGGTGTGAGGTGTTCAGAATAGACTGAAAATGAGTGGAAATTATGGTTATTTAGGTTAATAATACTATGGGATCAAAATTACACCCAAATTCTATGATTTAAGCTGTTTTTGAGGGTTTTTTGTAAAAAAACACCCGAATCCAAAACACACCCGAATCCGACAAAAAATTTTCAGGGAGGTTTTGCCAAAACGCGTCTGAATCCAAAACACGGCCGCGGAACCGAATCCAAAATCAAAACACAAAACCCGAAAAATGTCCGGTGCACATCACTAGTTTTTAATAAATGTGCCCACTCATCTTTATTTACAATAACATAGGTTTCAATGATTCTTATACATAAAAATATTTTTATATGGTCAGGCAGTGTCAGACTGGGGCATGTAGGGCCCACCGGGGGTATACAGTGGGAGGGTCCCATGTTTAGGGGTGTGGCCACTCTCTAGAGGGGGTGTGCCCAGCCACCACATCGGTTTACCTAACCATTTTTCAAGTGTTGGTCCTCTAGATAAATATAAACAGTAAATACTGTAGTTCATGCAAGATAATGTACTAGATTAGTAACAGCACAGTCTAGAACCTGCATTCTCGCGAGATTCGGATTCTATATAAGCAGCCGCGCGCCGCCGCCATTTTCACTCGTGCATTGGAAATGTTAGGGAGAGGACGTGGCTGGCGTCCTCTCCGTTTATTCATTGTTGATGCAAATATTTGTGCTTGCTTATATCTTAATTGTGGGGACTGGGGAGCAGCTGTATATTAATATAGGAGGAGTACAGTGCAGAGTTTTGCTGATCAGTGACCACCAGTTTTATCCGTTCTCTGCCTGAAAAAAACGCTCCTTATCTGTGCTCAGTGTGCTGCATATATCTGTGCTCACACTGCTGAACTGTTGGGACTGAGGAGCAGCTGTATTATATAGGAGGAGTACAGTGCAGAGTTTTGCTGACAGTGACCACCAGTATACGTTGTCTGCCTGAAAAACACTCCATATCTGTGCTCAGTGTGCTGCATATATCTTTGCTCACACTGCTTTATTGTGGGGACTGGGGACCACATGTATAATTTTATATAGGAGGAGTACAGTGCAGAGTTTTGCTGACCAGTGACCACCAGTATACGTTAACTTGTCTGCCTGAAAAACACTCCATATCTGTGCTGCATTGTAGTATATAGTAGGAGTACAGTGCATAATTTTGCTAACCACCAGTATATAATATATAGGAGTACGGTACAGAAGGCCACTGCTGTACCTACCTCTGTGTCGTCAAGTATACTATCCATCCATACCTGTGGTGCATTTAAGTTTTGCACAGTTTGCTGACCACCAGTATATAATATATAGCATTACGGTACAGTAGGCCACTGCTGTACCTACCTCTGTGTCGTCAAGTATACTATCCATCCATACCTGTGGTGCATTTAAGTTTTGCACAGTTTGCTGACCCCCAGTATATAATATATAGCATTACGGTACAGTAGGCCACTGCTATACCTACCTCCATACCTGTGGTGCATTTTGTGCGCAGTATATAGTAGTAGGCCATTGCTATTGATACTGGCATATAATACCACACATTAAAAAATGGAAAACAAATATGTGGAGGTTAAAATAGGGAAAGATCAAGATCCACTTCCACATCGTGCTGAAGCAGCTGCCACTAGTCATGGCCAAGACGATGAAATGCCATCAACGTCGTCTGCCAAGGCCGATGCCCAATGTCATAGTAGAGAGCATGTAAAATCCAAAAAACAAAAGTTCAGTAAGATGACCCAAAAATCAAAATTGAAAGCGTCTGATGAGAAGAGTAAACTTGCCAATATGCCATTTACGACACGGAGTGGCAAGGAACGGCTGAGGCCCTGGCCTATGTTCATGGCTAGTGGTTCAGATTCACATGAGGATGGAAGCACTCATCCTCTCGCTAGAAAAATGAAAAGACTTAAGCTGGCAAAAGCACAGCAAAGAACTGTGCGTTCTTCTAAATCACAAATCCCCAAGGAGAGTCCAATTGTGTCGGATGCGATGCTTGACCTTCCCAACACTGGACGGGAAGAGCTTGCGCCTTCCACCATTTACACGCCCCCTGCAAGTGCTGGAAGGAGCACCCACAGTCCAGTTCCTGATAGTCAAATTGAAGATGTCACTGTTGAAGTACACCAGGATGAGGATATGGGTGTTGCTGGCGCTGTGGAGGAAATTGACAAGGAGTGATGGTGAGGTGGTTTGTTTAAGTCAGGCACCCGGGGAGACACCTGTTGTCCGTGGGACGAATATGGCCATTGACAAGCCTGGTCAAAATACAAAAAAAATCAGCTCTTCGGTGTGGAATTATTTAAACACAAATGCGGACAACAGGTGTCAAGCCGTGTGTTGCCTTTGTCAAGCTGTAATAAGTAGGGGTAAGGACGTTAACCACCTCGGAACATCCTCCCTTATACGTCACCTGCAGCGCATTCATCATAAGTCAGTCACAAGTTCAAAAACTTTGGATGACAGCGGAAGCAGTCCACTGACCACTAAATCCCTTCCTCTTGTAACCAAGCTCCCGCAAACCACACCACCAACTTCCTCAGTGTCAATTTCCACCTTACACAGGAAAGCCAATAGTCCTGCAGGCCATGTCACTGGCAAGTCTGACGAGTCCTCTCCTGCCTGGGATTCCTCCGATGCATCCTTGAGTGTAACGCCAACTGCTGCTGGCGCTGCTATTGTTGCTGCTGGGAGTCGATCGTCATCCCAGAGGGGAAGTCGGAAGACCACTTGTACTACTTCCAGTAAGCAATTGACTGTCCAACAGTCCTTTGCGAGGAAGATGAAATATCACAGCAGTCATCCTGCTGCAAAGCGGATAACTCAGGCCTTGTCAGCCTGGGTGGTGAGAAACGTGGTTCCGGTATCCATCGTTAATTCAGAGGCAACTAGAGACTTGATTGAGGTACTGTGTCTCCGGTACCAAATACCATCTAGGTTCCATTTCTCTAGGCAGGCGATACTGAAAATGTACACAGACGTCAGAAAAAGAGTCACCGGTGTCCTAAAAAATGCAGTTGTACCCAATATCCACTTAACCACGGACATGTGGACAAGTGGAGCAGGGCAGACTCAGGACTATATGACTGTGACAGCCCACTGGGTAGATGTATTGCCTCCCGCAGCAAGAACAGCAGCGGCGGCACCAGTAGCAGCATCTCGCAAACGCCAACTCGTTCCTAGGCAGGCTACGCTTTGTAACACCGCTTTCCATAAGAGGCAAACAGCTGACAACCTCTTACGGAAACTGAGGAACATCATCGCAGAATGGCTTACCCCAATTGGACTCTCCTGGGGATTTGTGACATCGGACAACGCCACCAATATTGTGCGTGCATTACATCTGAGCAAATTCCAGCACGTCCCATGTTTTGCACATACATTGAATTTGGTGGTGCAGAATTATTTAAAAAACGACAGGGGCGTGCAAGAGATGCTGTCGGTGGCCCAAAGAATTGCGGGCCACTTTCAGTATTCAGCCACCGCGTGCTGAAGACTGGAGCGCCACCAAACATTCCTGAACCTGCCCTGCCATCATCTGAAGCAAGAGGTGGTAACGAGATGGAATTCAACCCTCTATATGGTTCAGAGGATGGAGGAGCAGCAAAAGGCCCTTCAAGCCTATACATCTGCCCATGGTATAGGCAAAGGAGGGGGAATGGACCTGACTCAAGCACAGTGGAGAATGATTTCAACGTTGTGCAAGGTTCTGCAACCCTTTGAACTTGCCACACGTGAAGTCAGTTCAGACACTGCCAGCCTGAGTCAGGTCATTCCCCTCATCAGGCTTTTGCAGAAGAAGCTGGAGAGATTGAAGGAGGAGCTAAAACAGAGCGATTCCGCTAGGCATGTGGCACTTGTGGATGGAGCCCTTAATTCGCTTAACGAGGATTCACGGGCGGTCAATCTGTTGAAATCAGAGCACTACATTTTGGCCACCGTGCTCGATCCTAGATTTAAAACCTACGTTGGATCTCTCTTTCCGGCAGACACAAGTCTGCAGAGGTTCAAAATTGTCAAGTCAAGCGGAACGTGACCCGTCAACAGCTCCTCCTTCACATTCTCCCAAATCTAGGGGTGCAAGGAAAAGGCTAAGAATTCCGAGCCCACCCGCTGGCGGTGATGCAGGGCAGTCTGGAGTGAGTGCTGACATCTGGTCCGGACTGAAGGACCTGCCAACGATTACTGACATGTCGTCTACTGTCACTGCATATGATTCTGTCGCCATTGAAAGAATGGTGGAGGATTATATGAGTGACCGCATCCAAGTAGGCACGTCAGACAGTCCGTACGTATACTGGCAGGAAAAAGAGGCAATTTGGAGGCCCTTGCACAAACTGGCTTTATTCTACCTAAGTTGCCCTCCCTCCAGTGTGTATTTTGAAAGAGTGTTTAGTGCAGCCGCTCACCTTGTCAGCAATCGGCGTACAAGGTTACTTCCAGAAAATGTGGAGAAGATGATGTTCATCAAAATGAATTATAATCAATTCCTCCGTGGAGACATTCACCAGCAATTGCCTCCAGAAAATACACAGGGATCTGAGATGGTGGATTCCAGTGGGGACAAATTAATAATCTGTGAGGAGGGGGATGTACACAGTGAAAGGGGTGATGAATCGGAGGATGATGATGAGGTGGACATCTTGCCTCTGTAGAGCCAGTTTGTGCAAGGAGAGATTGATTGCTTCTTTTTTGGTGGGGGCCCAAACCAACCAGTCATTTCAGTCACAGTCGTGTGGCAGACCCTGTCGCTGAAATGATGGGTTCGTTAAAGTGTGCATGTCCTGTTTATATAACATAAGGGTGGGTGGGAGGGACCAAGGACAATTCCATCTTGTACCTCTTTTATCTTTAATTTTTCTTTGCATCATGTGCTGTTTGGGGAGTATTTTTTGAAGTGCCATCCTGTCTGACACTGCAGTGCCACTCCTAGATGGGCCAGGTGTTTGTGTCGGCCACTTGGGTCGCTTAGCTTAGTCACACAGCTACCTCATTGCGCCTCTTTTTTCTTTGCATCATGTGCTGTTTGGGGACTATTTTTTTAATCGGCCATCCTGTCTGACACTGCAGTGCCACTCCTAGATGGGCCAGGTGTTTGTGTCGGCCACTTGTGTTGCTTAGCTTAGTCACACAGCTACCTCATTGCGCCTCTTTTTTTCTTTGCATCATGTGCTGTTTGGGGACTATTCTTTGGAAGTGCCATTCTGTCTGACACTGCAGTGCCACTCCTAGATGGGCCAGGTGTTTGTGTCGGCCACTTGTGTCGCTTAGCTTAGTCACACAGCTACCTCATTGCACCTCTTTTTTTTCTTTGCATCATGTGCTGTTTGGGGACTATTTTTTTGAAGTGCCATCCTGTCTGACACTGCAGTGCCACTCCTAGATGGGCCAGGTGTTTGTGTCAGCCACTTGGGTCGCTTAGCTTAGTCACACAGCTACCTCATTGCGCCTCTTTTTTTCTTTGCATCATGTGCTGTTTGGGTACTATTTTTTTGAAGTGCCATCCTGTCTGACACTGCAGTGCCACTCCTAGATGGGCCAGGTGTTTGTGTCGGCCACTTGTGTCGCTTAGCTTAGTCACACAGCGACCTTGGTGCGCCTCTTTTTTTCTTTGCATCATGTGCTGTTTGGGGATAATTTTTTTGAACTGCCATCCTGCCTGACACTGCAGTGCCACTCCTAGATGGGCCAGGTGTTTGTGTCGGCCACTTGTGTCGCTTAGCTTAGCCATCCAGCGACCTCGGTGCAAATTTTAGGACTAAAAATAATATTGTGAGGTGTGAAGTGTTCAGAATAGACTGAAAATGAGTGAAAATTATGGTTATTGAGGTTAATAATACTATGGGATCAAAATGACCCCCAAATTCTATGATTTAAGCTGTTTTTGAGGGTTTTTTGTAAAAAAACACCCGAATCCAAAACACACCCGAATCCGACAAAAAATTTTCAGGGAGGTTTTGCCAAAAAGCGTCCGAATCCAAAACACGGCCGCGGAACCGAATCCAAAACCAAAACACAAAACCCGAAAAATTTCCGGTGCACATCACTATGATAAAGCCTTTACTTTGTTATAAATCATATATACAGTAGTTGTTTTAAGTATTGTTTAATATAATTAATGTCCTTCGTTCTAATGCATTCAGTTTCCTTCTATGTGTTTTTTCCCATAAGCTGAAGTCTTGGGAGGATACTGATAAAAGTCCTGCACATCTCCGCTATTTGTATTCAGTAAGATTTTCAGCGAGTCCTGTGAAGTGAAACTATAAGAATGGAGATCAGTGTGTCAGAACATCTGCAGATTCACATAAGTGCAACACTTTAAATTAATTTAAATAGCCTTTCAAAGCAAAGTCGATTGACTGGATCCAGTTTAGTTAAAAGGCAAAATATGATGTGGAATGGCCCATAGCATATTTTTACTTCTAAAGATACCGAACAGATTTCAAATTACCTTAAATGCTGAAAAACGAACACATTTATCAACCTTTGTAAGAGAGATAGTTGGGAATTTATAACAGTTGTACCATCAAAATCATTCCTGAGCGCATGAGCAGGCATAACTGTACTGAGGCAAAATTCTATTGTCACAGAAATAAAGCTTATGTCTGATTGGCTGTTAACCCATTCAACACCAGATGAATATACAGTATTTGCAATGTGCCCCTTTAAGTTGGCAGAATGTTTTTATTTCTTAGTTCACTTACATGAATTGCATGTTGTTTTTCTTTATTTTTTTTTTTTTTATTGCAGGTGAAATAAGGATTTGCTTTTGAACATGTTGGAATAAATATTTTCTTTTTATATATGTACTATGGAAGACAAAGTAAAATATGAAAATATACTTTCAATATGACATTACATTAACAGCAGGGCCAGTTCTAGACCCTGTGGCGCCCAGGGCAAACGTTTCCTGTGGCGCGCTCCCCCCCCCCAGGCAAAAATAAGAATTTACTTACCGATAATTCTATTTCTCGTAGTCCGTAGTGGATGCTGGGAACTCCGTAAGGACCATGGGGAATAGCGGCTCCGCAGGAGACTGGGCACAAAAGTAAAGCTTTAGGACTACCTGATGTGCACTGGCTCCTCCCCCTATGACCCTCCTCCAAGCCTCAGTTAGGATACTGTGCCCGGACGAGCGTACACAATAAGGAAGGATTTTGAATCCCGGGTAAGACTCATACCAGCCACACCAATCACACCGTACAACCTGTGATCTGAACCCAGTTAACAGCATGATAACAGAGGAGCCTCTGAAAAGATGGCTCACAACAATAATAACCCGATTTTTGTAACACTAACTATGTACAAGTATTGCAGACAATCCGCACTTGGGATGGGCGCCCAGCATCCACTACGGACTACGAGAAATAGAATTATCGGTAAGTAAATTCTTATTTTCTCTGACGTCCTAGTGGATGCTGGGAACTCCGTAAGGACCATGGGGATTATACCAAAGCTCCCAAACGGGCGGGAGAGTGCGGATGACTCTGCAGCACCGAATGAGAGAACTCCAGGTCCTCCTCAGCCAGGGTATCAAATTTGTAGAATTTAGCAAACGTGTTTGCCCCTGACCAAGTAGCTGCTCGGCAAAGTTGTAAAGCCGAGACCCCTCGGGCAGCCGCCCAAGATGAGCCCAACTTCCTTGTGGAATGGGCTTTTACAGATTTTGGCTGTGGCAGGCCTGCCACAGAATGTGCAAGCTGAATTGTACTACAAATCCAACGAGCAATAGTCTGCTTAGAAGCAGGAGCACCCAGCTTGTTGGGTGCATACAGGATAAACAGCGAGTCAGATTTTCTGACTCCAGCCGTCCTGGAAACATATATTTTCAGGGCCCTGACTACGTCCAGCAACTTGGAGTCCTCCAAGTCCCTAGTAGCCGCAGGTACCACAATAGGCTGGTTCAAGTGAAACGCTGAAACCGCCTTAGGGAGAAATTGAGGACGAGTCCTCAATTCTGCCCTGTCCGTATGAAAAATTAGGTAAGGGCTTTTATAGGATAAAGCCGCCAATTCTGAGACACGCCTGGCTGAAGCCAGGGCCAACAGCATTACCACTTTCCATGTGAGATATTTTAAGTCCACAGTGGTGAGTGGTTCAAACCAATGTGATTTTAGGAACCCCAAAACTACATTGAGATCCCAAGGTGCCACTGGAGGCACAAAAGGAGGCTGTATGTACAGTACCCCCTTGACAAACGTCTGAACTTCAGGAACTGAAGCCAGTTCTTTCTGGAAGAAAATCGACAGGGCCGAAATTTGAACCTTAATGGACCCTAATTTTAGGCCCATAGACAGTCCTGTTTGCAGGAAATGCAGGAAACGACCCAGTTGAAATTCCTCTGTAGGGGCCTTCCTGGCCTCGCACCACGCAACATATTTACGCCAAATACGGTGATAATGCTGTACGGTTACATCCTTCCTGGCTTTGATCAGGGTAGGGATGACTTCATCCAGAATGCCTTTTTCCTTCAGGATCCGGCGTTCAACCGCCATGCCGTCAAACGCAGCCGCGGTAAGTCTTGGAACAGACAGGGTCCCTGCTGGAGCAGGTCCCTTCTTAGAGGTAGAGGCCACGTGTCCTCTGTGAGCATCTCTTGAAGTTCCGGGTACCAAGTCCTTCTTGGCCAATCCGGAGCCACGAGTATAGTCCTTACTCCTCTCCTTCTTATGATTCTCAGTACCTTGGGTATGAGAGGCAGAGGAGGGAACACATACACTGACTGGTACACCCACGGTGTTACCAGAGCGTCCACAGCTATTGCCTGAGGGTCCCTTGACCTGGCGCAATACCTGTCTAGTTTTTTGTTGAGGCGGGACGCCATCATGTCCACCTTTGGTTTTTCCCAACGGTTCACAATCATGTGGAAGACTTCTGGGTGAAGTCCCCACTCTCCCGGGTGGAGGTCGTGTCTGCTGAGGAAGTCTGCTTCCCAGTTGTCCACTCCCGGAATGAACACTGCTGACAGTGCTATCACATGATTTTCCGCCCAGCGAAGAATCCTTGCAACTTCTGCCATTGCCCTCCTGCTTCTTGTGCCGCCCTGTCTGTTTACGTGGGCGACTGCCGTGACGTTGTCTGACTGGATCAGCACCGGCTGACCTTGAAGCAGAGGTCTTGCTAGGCTTAGAGCATTGTAGATGGCCCTTAGCTCCAGGATATTTATGTGAAGTGATGTCTCCAGGCTTGACCACAAGCCCTGGAAATTTCTTCCCTGTGTGACTGCTCCCCAGCCTCTCAGGCTGGCATCCGTGGTCACCAGGACCCAGTCCTGAATGCCGAATCTGCGGCCCTCTAGAAGATGAGCACTCTGCAACCACCACAGGAGAGACACCCTTGTCCTTGGTGACAAGATTATCCGCTGATGCATCTGAAGATGCGACCCGGACCATTTGTCTAGCAGATCCCACTGGAAGGTTCTTGCGTGGAATCTGCCGAATGGGATTGCTTCGTAAGAAGCCACCATCTTTCCCAGGACCCTTGTGCATTGATGCACTGAGACTTGGCCTGGTTTTAGGAGATTTCTGACTAGTTCGGATAACTCCCTGGCTTTCTCCTCCGGGAGAAACACCTTTTTCTGGACTGTGTCCAGGATCATCCCTAGGAATAGAAGTCGTGTCGTCGGGATCAGCTGCGATTTTGGAATATTGAGAATCCAACCGTGTACCCCTGAGGTACCACCTGAAGGATCCAGGGGTCCACTTGCGAGTGGGCCTACTGCGCACTGAACTTCTTGAGACGGGCCCCCACCGTGCCTGAGTCCGCTTGTAAAGCCCCAGCGTCATGCTGAGGACTTTGCGGAGGCGGGAGAGGGCTTTTGTTCCTGGGAACTGGCTGTTTGTTGCAGCCTTTTTCCTCTCCCTCTGCCACGGGGCAGAAATGAGGCGCCTTTTGCCCGCTTGCCCTTATGGGGCCGAAAGGACTGCGCCTGATAATACGGCGTCTTCTTAGGTTGAGAAGCTACCTGGGGTAAAAATGTGGATTTTCCAGCAGTTGCCGTGGCTACCAGGTCTGATAGACCTACCCCAAATAACTCCTCCCCCTTATAAGGCAATACTTCCATGTGCCTTTTAGAATCCGCATCACCTGACCACTGCCGCGTTCATAAACCTCTTCTTGCAGAAATGGACAGCGCGCTAACTCTTGATGCCAGTCGGCAAATATCCCTCTGTGCATCATGCATATATAGAAATGCATCCTTCAAATGCTCTATAGTCAGTAATATACTGTCCCTATCTAGGGTATCAATATTTTCAGTCAGGGAATCCGACCACGCCAGGCCCGCACTGCACATCCAGGCTGAGGCGATTGCTGGTCGCAGTATAACACCCGTGTGAGTGTATATACATTTTAGGATATTCTCCAGCTTTCTATCGGCAGGTTCCTTTAGGGCGGCCGTATCAGGAGAGGGTAGTGCTACCTGTTTAGACAAGCGTGTGAGCGCTTTATCCACCCTAGGGGGTGTTTCCCAACGTGCCCTATCCTCTGGCGGGAAAGGGTACGATGCCAATAACCTTTTAGGAATTATCAGTTTTTTTTTATCGGGGGAAACCCACGCCTCATCACACACTTCATTTAATTCCTCGGATACAGGAAAAACTACAGGCAGTTTTTTCTCACCAAACATAATACCCTTTTTAGTGGTACTTGACTTGTATTATCAGAGATATGCAATACATTTTTCATTGCTTCAATCATGTAACGTGTGGCCCTAGTGGAAGTCACGTTTGTCTCCTCATCATCGACACTGGAGTCAGTATCCGTGTCTGTGTCTGCCATTTGAGGTAACGGGCGTTTTAAAGCCCCTGATGGCGTTTGAGACCCCTGGACAGGCACAAGCTGAGTAGCCGGCTGTCTCATGTCGTAAACTGTCTGTCGTAAAGAGCTGACACTGTCACGCAATTCCTTCCATAAGCTCATCCACTCAGGTGTCGACTCCCTAGGGGGTGACAACTCTATAATAGGCAATTGCTCCGCCTCCATCTCATTTTCCTCCTCAAACATGTCGACACAATCGTACCGACACACCGCACACACACAGGGAATGCTCTGATAGAGGACAGGACCCCACTAGCCCTTTGGGGAGACAGAGGGAGAGTATGCCAGCACACACCAGAGCGCTATATATAGACAGGAATACCACTATAAAATGTGCTTTTCCCTTTATAGCTGCTGTTAGTATTAAAACTGCGCCAAATTAGTGCCCCCCTCTCTTTTTTACCCTTTTCTGTAGTGCAGGACTGCAGGGGAGAGTCAGGGAGACGTCCTTCCAGCGGAGCTGTGATGGAAAATGGCACCCGTGTGCTGAGGAGATAGGCTCCGCCCCCTTCTCGGCGGCCTTTTCTCCCGCTTTTTGGTGAGTTCTGGCAGGGGTTAAAATACATCCATATAGCCCTGGGGGTTATATGTGGTGTATTTATGCCAGCCAAGGTGTTTACATTGCTGCTCAGGGCGCCCCCCCCTAGCGCCCTGCACCCTCAGTGACCGAAGTGTGAAGTGTGCCTGAGTAACAATGGCGCACAGCTGCAGTGCTGTGCGCTACCTTGTTGAAGACTGATGTCTTCTGCCGCCGATTTTTCCGGACCTCTTCTTGCTTCTGGCTCTGTAAGGGGGCCGGCGGCGCGGCTCTGGGACCGAGCTCCGAGGCTGGGCCTGTGTTCGGTCCCTCTGGAGCTAATGGTGTCCAGTAGCCTAAGAAGCCCAAGCTGGCTGCAAGCAGGAAGGTTCGCTTCTTCTCCCCTTAGTCCCTCGATGCAGTGAGCCTGTTGCCAGCAGGTCTCACTGAAAATAAAAAACCTAAAACTAAACTTTCACTAAGAAGCTCAGGAGAGCCCCTAGTGTGCACCCTTCTCGGCCGGGCACAAAAATCTAACTGAGGCTTGGAGGAGGGTCATAGGGGGAGGAGCCAGTGCACACCAGGTAGTCCTAAAGCTTTACTTTTGTGCCCAGTCTCCTGCGGAGCCGCTATTCCCCATGGTCCTTACGGAGTTCCCAGCATCCACTAGGACGTCAGAGAAATAGAGTTGGTGCGCGCCGAAGGCGCATGCCCAAAAACTAGGGGCATGGCTTCTTCATAGGGAAGGGGTATGGCCACAGTTATCCCCCTGTACTTGTGCCCCCCTGTAGCTGTGACCCCAGCAGCTGTGCCCCTTGTAGCAGTGCACCCAGTAGCAGTGCCCTTTGTTGATTTGCCCTCAGTAGCAGTGCCCTTTGTAGTTGTCCCCCCAGTTGATTTGCCCCCAGTAGCTGTGCCCCCAGTAGCTGTGCCCCCTGTAGCCGTGCCCCCAGTAGTTGTGACCCCTGTAGTAGCGCCACTTGCAAACACCAAATAAAAAAAAAACAATACTTACCAGCCCCGCTCCTGCTTCCGGACTGCTGCTGCACTGTCCTCCACCTCCGGCCGCCGGCTCCTCTCATGTCTCATGACATCTCTCCCATAGCAGCGCCGCATAGACACTAGAGGTCAATTATGACCTCTAGTATCTGTCACTGTAGCTGACTACAGCCAGTGCCCACACAGCCCATGGCGCCTGCTGCAGCCATTGAGAGTGGGGATCAGGAGTAGTGGCTATTGCCACGGGGCCCTCGGAGCAGCGGCGCCCCAGGCAAAAAGCCTGCTTGCCAGTGGCAAGAACCGCTACTGATTAAAAGTTATTAGTCAACTAGTTCCCTTAGGTATGGGACTAAAAAAATACAATAGAATAGGGCCCAAGATAATTTTATGCAAAACTCAGAAATGTTTTTGTTTACTCTTTGGCAGCAGTCTTTATCAGAATAAGACTTTCACTTTTATTTGCACATTTCTAGCTCTGATGTGTTCTGTTTGTTTCCTATAATCCTATGTAGGAGCAAAATGCAGCATATCTCATCGGGCTGGGCCGGACCGCCCATCTGGCACTTCTGACAAATGCTAGAAGGGCCAATGGGCTGGCGGGCTGGTCCAGTCATATAGAGAGCCTGGAAGGCTGCATGCAGCGCAGCTTCTGGCTCTCTGTTTGTCCCACCCTGCCGCCCGAAGTGCCACATCCCCATGACTCGTGACACGCCACCATGAGTAGTTTCAGCCCCAGTACGTCCCGGATCAGCGGGAAATTATTTTATAATATGTGCAGTAAATATTTCCGTTTACGTGCATTTTTTTAGTATTTGGAGTTGTATTAGCAACTTTAGTAATTAACAAGTATTACGGACCTGTCATTCATTGGATTGCTAGCTTTTGTGGACAGTGTTGCCGCTATTTTTCCCCCATTTCTATTCCATGTCTGTTCTCCTGTCTGGCTTTTTCCATCACCACCTCTTCCCCTTTATCACTCTCTATTTCTGGTAAGCAGGACCAGAAGAGGAGTTAAATGGTGGATCCCTCTCCATTAATATTTGCAATATCGTAGGCATGTTCAACGCATTCCAGAGCTTGTCAAATCCAACTACAAAGAGCTAGAGATGTGCGGCGACCCCCGTGTTTTGGTTTTGGTTCTAATCAGTTGTTGGGTTTTGATCTTGGTTTTGCCAAAACTGCCCTCACTGATTTTGGATCTGTATTTTTTCCAAAAATTTATAAAAACAGCTAAAAATCACACAATCTAGAGTTTGTTTCTACAGTATTATTAACCTCATAAACATTAATTTGCAATCATTTCCAGACATTTTTGACCACCTCACAGCTCACAATATTGTTTTTATCCAGTTTAGGCCAAAGGTTGTAGCAAGCTAGCTTGCTAACTAAGCTAAGCGACAGCAGTAAGCGGCACAAACACATGACAGTTCAACTTCAAACATGACACATCTAGGAAACAGAATAGCACTGCAATGGCAGACAGAATGGCAGTTTAATAAACTAGATTATCAGTCAGTAAGGAAGGATTTGTAAGTTCATTAAATTTAATTCTGTGATTACAAAAATTTGGAGAATTGGGGACGGTATTGAAAATTCTTCTTTTATTGCCTGTTCTCTCCTCAGTTGCTATACAATAGGCTACAGTTCTCTATCTAGGCCTCACAAAATGTTAATTTTTTTGTTAATCAATCAATCAATGAATCATTGTGGTGTTCTGTCATTGCCTTTTTCTCTCCTTGTCCTCAGTTGCTGCAATACAGTTCTAATTAAAAAAAATACTGTATCTAGCTCGGACAATATTAACACTAAGAGCCTGAGGGGACTGGAGTGGACAGATACTCAGTAGCGGTTCTTGCCACGGGCAAGCAGGCTTTTTGCCCGGGGTGCCGCTGTCCCCAGGATGACACCGCAAGTGCCGCTACTGATCCTCGCTCCCCTCTCCCCGGTTGCAGCAGGCGCCGTGGGCTGTGTGGGCACTCGCTGCAGCCGCCTCCACTGACAGACACTAGAGGTCATAACTGACCTCTAGTGTCAATGCGGCGCTGCTATGGGAGAGACGTCATGACGTCTCTCCCATAGAGAGGAGTCGGCGGCCGGAGATGGAGGGCCGCGCAGCAACAGTCTGGAAGCAGGAGCTGGTAAGTATTGTGCTGTTGTTGTTGTTTTTTTTTAATCGTGTGTGTTTGTAAGGGCACTACTGGGGGCACAGCTAGGGTGGATAACTGTGGCCAGGCCCCTATTTTTGGGCACATGCCTTCGGCATGCACCAGCTCTATTTTATCGGTTGGGCGCCACAGGAAACTTTCGCCCTGGGTGCCACAAGGTCTAGAACTGGCCCTACAGATACTGTAAGTCATCTCTGCACTGGTGTGGACAGATAGGGGTCAGCACAGAACTGGAGTGAACAGATAGGTCAGCTCAGTCAGATAGTTCAGTTTAGCACTAGAATGGACAGATAAGGGTCAGCACAGAACTAGAGTGGACAGATAGGGGTCAGCACAGCACAGTACTTGAGTGGACAGATAGGGGTCAGCACTGCACTGGAGTGGACAGATAAGGGTCAGCACAGCACTGGAGTGGACAGATAAGGGTCAGCACAGCACTAGAGTGGACAGATAGAGTCAGCACAGCACTGGAGTGGACAGGTAGGGGTCAGCACCGCACTGGAGTGGACAGATAAGGGTCAGCACAGCACTGGAGTGGACAGATAAGGGTCAGCACAGCACTGGAGTGGACAGATAAGGGTCAGTACAGCACTGGAGTGGACAGATAGAGTCAGCACAGCACTGGAGTGGACAGATAGGGGTCAGCACATCACAGACACCATCAGCACACAGCTCTTGGGCAGTCCTGAGTGAAATGGCGCCTGAATCACTGAGTCAGTGAGCTGTAAAAATACACCAGTTTGGATGAAAAGTTCTTACCTCTGTGTTTATTCAATTACATAACTGATAGAATGAGAAGCAGATTTTTTATTTACTGGTACCAGTCTTTGTGTAGTAAAAAATAGCACCAATTATGACAATATCTTACACTTAAATAGCAAATAGTACTGACATTTTATAGCTACATTTATAGATCCTCGAAGATTGGCTTTTTCCAGGATCTGATTTTTTGGCAAATATTGGCGAATCTGGAAGGATTCACAAATTAATTTGCTGAAATATTGGCTTCTTTTAATCCATTCAACACAATAATTTAAATGTACGTCTAAGCTGATAGATGTTTTTTCCTCTATGGTACACTGCAACTGCACTACAGTTCTTCAAAGCCATGTGTAGTGATGTTTCTCCAGCAAGAATACAAGCTCTCAAATAGCTTCAGTTCTGATATGCTCTTTTTTCCCCCCACATATGTATAGTATGAACTTTATTGCTAGCTCTTTTATATAACGTATTTCAGCTTTTTGGTCCTTTAAAGATGGAAGGATCTTATAACCAATCAATAGATTATTTTCTGAATGAAAAGAAGCACAATGGCATCTAGGGAAAGCTATAAAAATACAGTTTAATTTCCTCATCATGCATTCCAGTACTAGGTCAATTATTATATTATTATTTTTTATTTGCTGAATGCGTATTGTCCATGGGAAAACAGAGGCATGTTTAGCATTTTCAGTCTGTATCCCTGACTGTCAGATTTTGTTATTCCTACATATACTTTAATATGGAGGTTTTCCTTCTCTGGAGTAACGAGTTGAATCAGTCAATTCTTTTTAATAATAAATTGAAGCTTCAAACATTGGCTCATATCCACATTAGTCTTAGCAGCTTCCAAACTATGAAGTTTATCATCTCCAAATAAATGTTTTATCTTTTCAAATTGAAGATTGTAACAGAGAGTAGAGAAAACCATTGAAAACTGGGGAGGAACACCCCCCTGTCCTGATTCAGGCTGCCAATATGTTGGGAGGGGTATGTTATGTTAGTAAATTGTGGCAATCTGCACAGAAAAGTTTATTATTAGATGAAAAGGTTCAGGGCCGGTTCAAGGGCGCTCTACGCCCCGGGCAGGAAAGGGGGCGTGTCCTAATATAGGGGGCGTGGTCAGTTGCTAGCGCCGCCTGAATGCTGAGCTGTGCGCGATGACGTCATCGCGCACCGCACAGCAAAAGGACTAGTTCCCTTCGTGGAGAGGACCTTTGCTGTGCGGTGCGCGATGATGTCATCACGCACCGCTCAGCAAAGTTACTCTCCACGAAGGGAAACTAGACGCATAGCGTCTAGTTCCCTTCACAGGAGGCGGACGGGGACGGCAGCGGGCAGCGGAGGTGGACGGGGGACACAGCGGGCAGCAGTGGCGGATCTTGCCACGGTGCGGCACCCTCCGGATGGCGCCAGCGCCGTCCGGAAGGCGGCGCCCCGGGCAAAAGTCCTGATTGCCCGTGGCAAGATCCGCTACTGAAAAGGTTAGTAAAGAAATGTAACTACTGTACATGATTAGTGTCTTCTACTGCTGCAGTTTCAGTCATCTTTAAATTAAGAGGGTCTTTTTAGTCACAGGGTAAAATGGACTTTAAAGTAGTGATGTGCACCATAAATTTTTCGGGTTTTGTGTTTTGGTTTTGGATTCGGTTCCGCGGCCGTGTTTTGGATTCGGATGCGTTTTGGCAAAACCTCCCTGAAAATTTTTTGTCGGATTCGGGTGTGTTTTGGATTTGGGTGTTTTTTTTTTACAAAAAAACCCTCAAAAACAGCTTAAATCATAGAATTTGGGGGTCATTTTGATCCCATAGTATTATTAACCTCAATAACCATAATTTTCACTAATTTCCAGTCTATTCTTAACACCTCACACCTCACAATATTATTTTTAGTCCTAAAATTTGCACTGAGGTCGCTGGATGACTAAGCTAAGCGACCCAAGTGGCCAACACAAACACCTGGCCCATCTAGGAGTGGCACTGCAGTGTCAGACAGGATGGCCGATTTAAAAAATGGTCCCCAAACAGCACATGATGCAAAGAAAAAAAGAGGTGCACCAAGGTCGCTGGGTGGCTAAGCTAAGCGACCCAAGTGGCCGACATAAACACCTGGCCCACCTAGGAGTGGCACTGCAGTTTTCTAGCTAGAGGATGACTTCTTCCATCCTCATGTGAATCTGAACCACTAGCCATGAACATAGGCCTCAGCCGTTCTTTGCCACTCCGTGTCGTAAATGGCATATTGGCAAGTTTACGCTTCTCATCAGATGCTTTTAATTTTGATTTTTGAGTCATTTTACTGAACTTTTGTAGTATACTTGACGACACTGAGGTAGAGCAATGGACTACTGTACCTACCGTACTGCTATATATATACTGGTGGTCAGCAAAATTCTGCACTGTCCTCCTACTATATAATACTGCGCACAACTAAAATGCACCACAGGTATGGATGGATAGTATACTTGACGACACAGAGGTAGGTAGAGCAATGTCCTACTGTACCGTACTGCTATATATTATATACTGGTGGTCAGCAAAATTCTACACTGTCCTCCTACTATATAATACTGCGCACAACTAAAATGCACCACAGGTATGGATGGATAGTATACTTGATGACAGAGAGGTAGGTAGAGCAGTGGCCTACTGTACCGTACTGCTATATATTATATACTGGTGGTCAGCAAAATTCTGCACTGTCCTCCTACTATATAATACTGCGCACAACTAAAATGCACCACAGGTATGGATGGATAGTATACTTGATGACGCAGAGGTAGGTAGAGCAGTGGACTACTGTACCGTACTGCTATATAATACTGGTGGTCACTGGTCAGCAAAATTCTGCACTGTCCTCCTACTATATAATACTGCGCACAACTAAAATGCACAACAGGTATGGATGGATAGTATACTTGACGACACAGAGGTAGGTAGAGCAGTGGACTACTGTACCGTACTGCTATATAATACTGGTGGTCACTGGTCAGTAAAAATTCTGCACTGTCCTCCTATACTACAATGCAGCACAGATATGGAGCGTTTTTCAGGCAGAGAACGTAGATATTTTCAGCACACTGAGCACAGATATTTGCAGCACACTGAGCACAGATGTTTGCAGCACACTGAGCACAGATATTTGCAGCACACTGAACAAAGAAACTGAGAGAACGCTGCATGTCCTTTCCCTATTATCTCAAATGCACGAGTGAAAATGGCGGCGACGCGCGGCTCCTTATATAGAATACGAATCTCGCGAGAATCCGACTGCAGGATGATGACGTTCGGGCGCGCTCAGGTTAACCGAGCAAGGCGGGAGGATCCGAGTCTGCCTCGGAACCGTGTAAAATGGGTGAAGTTCGGGGGGGTTCGGATTCCGAGAAACCGAACCCGCTCATCACTACTTTAAAGTAACTTCTTTATGCTATTGTCACAGAAAAGAGAATCCTTGTTTCAAAAAAGGAAATCCCACCTTTTAAGTGGGGAAGTGAACAGAATGATGGTTTCTCAGGTAAAACTGTATTCTGGACACAGGAGATTACTTATAATAAATCATTAATTGTTTGATGCTCAGTGCAAAATCATTTATTGTCACACTGTGTGGCTCAAGTAGTACAAGTGAGTTAAAATGACTTACTAGGCTAAATTGGGCAATGTATGAGGAGAGGGATTAGACAGTTTTATCTAATGAAAAGGATGATTACTTATACCATTTTCACACCGTACAAATAACCCGTTATCGACTCAGTATATTGCCGGGTCGACGCGGGTCACTGTGCAGTGTAAAAGGGGTCACTGCTGAATTCCCGGGTCACCTGACCCGGTAACTCAACCCGGGAATAAAGAAGGGTTATTTCCGGGTTTAATACCAGATCAGGTGCAGTGGGAATTGGTTGCCAGGCCGATGCGACCTGGGAACCGTTCACAGCATAAGCAAATCTCATCTCCCAGCGCCACCTTCGCACCGGTCCTGATCCAGCTCTGCCCCCCGCCCGCTATGGCAACCCTACCTGGCAATCAGGAAGCCAGTGTGTAAGGGTCCAATGCAGGGTCACACCCAGGAAAGACCCATTTCCAATTCCCGGGTGGGACCTGGCATTGCGATCTGAAAGCAGTATAAGTAATTAGTCAGTAAAATGATGCAGCGATACAAAACCAAGGGGTTTATTTACTAAACACTGTATTCCAAACCCAGCGCTTCCAATTGCTTCAAATTTGCCTGAAATTTAAACACGCAATGCTTTTACTAGTCATGTGTGCTCTGAGAATGAGTGCCCACCTATACAATTTTCCAGACCAGCACATATCAAACTTAACACCCAGAGAGGTGGAATGGTAAGGGTCATTCTCATGTAAGGGTGTATTGACGTAAATGGGGCTCATGCAAGCCAGCAAGCAAGTGCATATATACCTGCTAGGAGACATAAGTTTAGCGGGTTCACTACGGCTGGCCGGCGGTCGGGCTCCCGGCGACCAGCATCCCGGCGCCGGGAGCCCGACCGCCGGCTTACTGACAGCTTGGCGAGCGCAAATGAGCCCCTTGCGGGCTCGCTGCGCTCGCCACGCTACGGGCACGGTGGCGCGCTACGCGCGCCACACTATTTTATTCTCCCTCTATGGGGGTCGTGGACCCCCACGAGGGAAAATAAGTGTCGGTATGCTGGCTGTCGGGCTCCCGGCGCCGGTATACTGAGCGCCGGGAGCCCGACCGCCGGCAAACAGAAGACCACCAAAGTTTAGCACCTGCTACAGTGTAGGAGCAAGTACACACTGACACACTGATGACTATGTTGCCAATCTCGAGATGGGCACAGCTGTTCAAATGGGCAGACATCAGTACTGTACCTATAATGGGTGCAGAGTATATGGATGAGTGGGTCCAGGGGGCCAACACTACACACCCTGCATTCATTCAATAAACTTATTTACTGTGGCTGCTATCTCTGACTCAGAGGAAATCGCTCGGAAGTGCAGCCATTAACATATGTATTCAGGCCGGGATTTACTAAAGGGAAAATGCGGTAAACCCCCCCGTTTAACTGCATTTTCATATGTACTAACCCCTGACCGCCGCGTTTCGCCCCATAGGGTATCGCCATCTTTTTATGGCGGTACCCTATAGAAGCCTATGGGACTCTTACTGCCACCGCCGCATCCCTCCGCATCCTGCCACCGCCTGGTGCCTCTCACGACGACCCCCCCTTCCCCCCGGCATACCTGAGAGGCTGCTGGTGAAGCCCCCCTCCTCCTTCTCCCCCGCAGCACAGCCTTGTCTCCTTCGGGCTGCAGGGGGGAGGAGGAGGAGCCCGGGGACTCCCTGCGCATGTCACCTCCCGGGTCTGGGAGGTGACGGAGACCTCCCTGACCCCCGCCGACCCCCACAGACATCATCGCGGGGGCCTCCTATACCGCATTGCGATACTAATCGCATATGTTAGTACATATGTGATTAGTATCGCTGCGGTAGTTGGCGAGGGGCGGCGATGTCTTATAGTACATCCTGCCCTCATTGAGATATGTACATACGCAGTAGAGAAATCAGAAAAATTGTGTCTACACTAAAGACACTGGCACAGTGCCAGAGATTACCATGTGCATGCACCAGCACAAGAGAGCAGGGGTGCTTGGATACTGCAAATGGGCCCCCTCACTTCATAACACGACTTCGCATAAATACAGTACAGCAGGGGCAGCCAGACTTTTGGAGTTGGCGATCTACTTTGAAAGCTAAACAGCTTTTGTGATCTACCTAGGAGGAATAATAGCGCGCGCCGCATGCGCGCAAAAAGGGGCGTTGCACACCAAAAATGGGCGTGGTATAACAAAAAGTGGGCGTGGTATAACGCCCACTTTTGCTGCACAGAGTGTAATGACTTGCTGCACAGAGTGTAATGACTGCCTCACACGAAATAACACATTGGACCCCACAGGTAAAAACCTCAAACACATATGCCCCCACAGTGCCAGATACACATGCCCCCACAGTGCCATGTGCCCACAGTGCCAGATATGCCCCCACATTGCCAGATACAGATATGCCCCCACAGTGCCAGATAAGCCCCCACAGTGCCAGATTACAGATTTGCCCCCACAGTGCCAGATATGTCCCCACAGTGCCAGATATGCCCTCACAGTGCCATGTGCCCACAGTGCAAGATATGCCCCCACAGCGCCAGATTACAGATATGCCCCCACAGTGCCATGTGCCCACAGTGCCAGATATGCCCCCACAGTGCCAGTTATGCCCCCACAGTGCCATGTGCCCACAGTGCCAGATATGCCCTCACAGTGCCATGTGCCCACAGTGCCAGATATGCCCCACAGTGCCAGATACAGATATGCCCCCACAGTGCCATGTGCCCACAGTGCCAGATATGCCCCCACAGCACCAGATTACAGATATGCCCCACAGTGCCATGTGCCCACAGTGCCAGATATGCCCCCACAGCGCCAGATTACAGATATGCCCCCACAGTGCCATGTCCCCACAGTGCCAGATATGCCCCCACAGTGCCAGATACAGATATGCCCCCACAGTGCCATGTGCCCACAGTGCCAGATATGCCCCCACAGTGCCAGATTACAGATATGCCCCACAGTGCCATGTACCCACAGTGCCAGATATGCCCCCACAGTGCCATGTGCCCGCAGAGCCAGATATGCCCCCAGTGCCACATATGACCCCACAGTGCCAGATATGCCCCACATTGCCAGATATGCCCCCACTGAGCCATGTGCCCACAATGCCAGATATGCCCCCATAGTAGAGCTCACCGGAGTGGAGAGCGCAGCGCGCGCTTCTCCTGTCTTCCGCCCGCCCTGCTTCTCAGTCTAATCTCCGGCGGTGACGGCAGCGTGTATGGCTCAAATCAGGCGCCGGTCCGCGAGCTCTCATTGGCTAACGAACCGGCACCTGATTTGAGCTATACACTCTGCCGTCACTGAGGAGGCAGAGCGGCAGGCAGGAGAGGCGCGGCTTCGGGTGGCTGGGCGGCGATCGACTGGTCGCATGTCCGCGATCGACCAGTCGATCGCGATCGCGATCGACTGTTTGGCCACCCCTGCAGTACAGTATTGTATAGCACTCTTTTCTTTTATGTATAACTAATGCAGATTTAGATATTTCTGCATCTGTGCTTCTTATATAATGACATGAATGTGTAGTACCCTGCTATATGAGGTATTATGTGTGACACTGGAGTGCGCTACAGAGCATGTACATATGATTACGCAGGCAGATAATTCCCAGCTGCTCTGGAGATCAGAAGCAGGTCACATGACCAGTGACAGTTGAACGTGAGCAGCAGTTGGTCAAGACAGAGTGGTGCAGGGCCCAGGATGTACGAGAGAGTGGGCAATGACTATCAGGGGTGTCCTTCCTACGAGGTAACCACTGAGAAGAGGGACCTGAGCATTCCGGAGACCAGGGGGGCGAGATCTACCTGAGGCACTAGTTGGGTGGTGCTGAGGATCAAGGCTGGTCTCTCCAAGTCAGTAATATTTGGATATGGACCCGGGGACCACGTACAGATGGAACCACACTAATCGTGGCTCCGTCTGCTTCTAGGTGCACCCGGCAAGGCCCACCACCGGGAACTAATGGAACGCGCACGCGCCCCATTCAAAGTGAGTAGGAGTGCCTCTGTATGCTCTGCGGCGTGCCAAGGCATGCCGCGCTCCCCCTCGTACGATCCAGTCATGCTCAATGAGCATGGCTCCATCTTTAATTAGAATCAGAGATGTGCCGCTGGAAATTTTCGTGTTTTGGTTTTTGATCTAATTCCACTTTCGTGTTTTGGTTTTGGTTTGGTTTTGCCAAAGCCACCCTTTCATGTTTTGATTTTGGTTTTGGATGTGGATGATTTTTGGGAAAAAAAACCATAAAAACAGCTAAAATCACATAATTTGGTGGTAATTTTGAACCTACGGTATAATTAACCTCAATAACATTAATTTCTACTCATTTCCAGTCTATTCTGAACACCTCACAATATTGTTTTTAGGCCTAAAAGTTGCACCGAGGTCGCTGTATGACTATGCTAAGCGACACAAGTGTGAGGCACAAACACCTGGCCCATCTAGGGGTGGCACTGCAGTGGCAGAAAGGAGGGCCCTTTTCAAAAACTAGGCCCTAACAGCACCTCATGCAAATATGTAGAAGAGGTGCAATGATGTAGCTGTATGACTAAGCCACGCAACACAAACAATCGGCCCATTTAGGAGTGGCATTGAAGTAGCAGACAGGAGGGCAGATATAAAAAAAGGCCCCAAACAACACCTCATGCAAAGATGTAGAAGAGGTGCAATGAGGTAGCTGTCTGACTAAACCAAGCGGCACAAGCAATTCCCACTGGAATTATACGGCAATATCACTGGAATTATATAGCAGTACCACTGGACATATACGGCAGTATCACTGGAATTATATGGCAGTACCACTGGATGTACACGGAAGTGTCAGACAGGATGGCACTTTAAAAAATAGTCCCCAAACAGCACATGACGCAAAGAAGAAAAATAGGTGCAAGATGGAATTGTCCTTGGGCCCTCCCACCCACCCTTATGTTGTATAAACAGGACATGCACACTTTAACAAACCAATCATTTCAGCGACAGCGTCTGCCACATGACTGTGGCTGAAATTACTGGTTTGTTTGGGCCCCCACCAAAAAAAGAAGCAATCATTCTCTCCTTGCAGAAACTGGCTCTACAGAGGCAAGAAGTTGACCTCATCCTCCGATTCCTCTCCCCTTTCACTGTGTACTTCCCCCTCCTCACAGAGTATTCATTCATCCCCACTGGAATCCATGATCAGAGGTCCCTGTGTGCTTTCCGAAGACAATTGGTGGTCAAGGTCTTCCCGGAGGAATTTATAATTCATTTTGATGAACATCATATTCTCCACATTTTGTGGAAGTAACATCCTACGCCGATCGCTGACAAGGTTACCGGCTGCACTAAACACTCTTTCGGAATACACACTGGAGGGGGGGCAACTTAGGTAAAATAAAGTCAGTTTGTGCAAGGGCATCCAAATTGCCTCTTTTTCCTGCCAGTATACATATGGACTGTCTGACATGCCTACTTGGATGCTGCCACTCATATAATCCTCCACCATTCTTTCAATCAGGGGCGGAACTACTGGCGGGGCAGGCAGTGCAGTGCACTGGGGCCCCGCCGCACTAAAGGGCCCACAGCCGCCGGCCGGCATTTAGAACAGATTAACATGCGGACGAACGTCCGCATGTCAATCTGCGGTCTCCTCTCCCTCCCTGCTGTGGTGCCTGCTCCCCCGGCCCCCCCTCCTATGTGTTGGAGGGACACGAGCGCATCGCGCGTCTCTCCTGTGTCCCTCCTGGCTCTCCCCCCGGCCGATCTAAGGAAGCATGTGCCGTTCGTGAGCTCTGATTGGCTCATGAACGGCACATGCTTCCTTAGACCGGCCGGGGGAGAGCCAGGAGGGACACAGGAGAGACGCGCGCGGCGCGATGCGCTCGTGTCCCTCCAACACATAGAGGGGGGAGGGGGGGCCGGGGGAGCAGGCACTGGGGGGACAGATCTGGCACTGGGGACATATACCTGGCACTGGGGACATATACCTGGCACTGGGGGGGCATATACCCGGCACTGAGGGCATGTACCTGGCACTGGGGGGGCATATACCTGGCACTGGGGGCATGTACCTGGCACTGGGGGCATATACCTGGCACTGGGGGGGGCATATACCTGGCACTGGGGGGGAGGCATATACCCAGCACTGGAGGCATATACCTGGCACTGGGGGGGAAGCAGGCACTGGGGGGGAATATCTGGCACTGGGGGCATATACCCGGCACTGGGGGCATATACCCGGCACTGGGGGCATATACCTGGCACTGGGGGGGGAAGCAGGCACTGGGGGGGAATATCTGGCACTGGGGGCATATACCTGGCACTGGGAGCATATAACTGGCACTGGGGGGGGCATGTACCTGGCACTGGGGGCATATACCTGGCACTGGGGGCATATACCTGGCACTGGGGGGGAATATCTGGCACTGGGGGGGCATATACCCGGCACTGGGGGCATATACCCGGCACTGGGAACATATACCTGGCACTGGGGGGGAAGCAGGCACTGGGGGGGAATATCTGGCACTAGGGGCATATACCTGGCACTGGGAGCATATAACTGGCACTGGGGGGGCATGTACCTGGCACTGGGGGCATATACCTGGCACTGGGGGCATATACCTGGCACTGGGGGGGAATATCTGGCACTGTGGGAGAATATCTGGCACTGGGGGGGCATATACCCGGCACTGGGGGCATATACCCGGCACTGGGAACATATACCTGGCACTGGGGGGGAAGCAGGCACTGGGGGGGAATATCTGGCACTGGGGGCATATACCTGGCACTGGGGGCATATAACTGGCACTGGGGGGGCATATACCTGGCACTGGGGGCATATACCTGGCACTGGGGGGGAATATCTGGCACTGTGGGAGAATATCTGGCACTGGGTGCATATACCTGGCACTGTGGGGGAATATCTGGCACTGGGAGCATATGTGGCACTGGGAGCACGGCCCTAGCAACAAGCACTACCCACTAGCAACGAGCATGACACCCAGTGCATGAAACCCCTGGCAACGAGCATGACATCCTGGCACCGTGCATGGAACCAAGTGCATGAAACCCCTGGCAACAAGCAGGTAATTTAAAAGTAATTGGAAGCCTTACTGTAGAACTTAATGTGTAATGGGCATTACGGTGTGTGGCATAATGTATCACGGACATTGCGGTGTGTGTCATAATGTTTCAGGCATTACGGTGTGTTGTATACTATATCACGGGCATTGTGGTATGTGGTATAATGTCTCAGGATCATTGTGGTGTGTGTCATACCGTGTCACAGACATTGTATGTGCTATAATGTATCAGGGGCATTGCAGTGTGTAGCATAATGTATAACGGGCAATGCGGCGCACGCATTTTTCTACCTTTGCTAGTGCCAATTACGGGGTGTATGGGGGGGGGGGGGGGGCGCCGAAGGATTTTTTGGCTTGGGGGAGAAAAATTTCTAGTTACGCCACTGGTCACAATGACTCATTGTATGTCATGCCAGTGCTCCCGTGACCCGCCCGTCATAAGGAACGATTCTGGCCACCCGCACACGAAGGAGGGAGGAGGGTCCGTCCCTCCCTCCCTCATATACAAACAGGTCACAGTCTCTCAGTGAAGGAGAGAGCCGCAGCAGCGCTTTGTTACTGGTGGAGGCGCTGCTGCTGCTGCTCCTCTGCTTCACTATAGGCTGTCTCTGAGAACAGCCTATAGGGAAGCAGAGGGGCAGCAGCAGCAGCGCCTCCACCAGTAACACAGCGCTGCTGCGGCTCCCTCCTCCACCTCCCTCCTCCTTCTTCTCTACTGCCCGGGAAGCTGCACCGAGGAGCCTGAGCCAACAGAGAGGGTAAGTATAATTCTTCTTTCTTTCTTTCTTTCTTTCTTTCTTTCTTTCTTTCTTTCTTTCTTTCTTTCTTTCTTTCTTTCTTTCTTTCTGTCTCTTTCTTTTTTTATTTGTTGGGACTGCCTGCCGCAATGTGTAAAAAGGGGGGACTGCCTGCCGCTATGTATAAAAATGGGGAATCTGCATGCCGCAATGTAAAAATGGGGAATCTGCCTGCCGCAATGTAAAAATGGGGAATCTGCCTGCCGCAATGTGGTAAAATGGGGAATCTGCCTGCCGCAATGTAAAAATGGGGAATCTGCCTGCCGCAATGTGTAAAAATGGGGAATCTGCCTGCCGCAATGTAAAAATGGGGAATCTGCCTGCCGCAATGTAAAAATGGGGAATCTGCCTGCCGCAATGTAAAAATGGGGAATCTGCCTGCCGCTATGTATAAAAATGGGGAATCTGCATGCCGCAATGTAAAAATGGGGAATCTGCCTGCCGCAATGTAAAAATGGGGAATCTGCCTGCCGCAATGTAAAAATGGGGAATCTGCCTGCCGCAATGTGTAAAAATGGGGAATCTGCCTGCCGCAATGTAAAAATGGGGAATCTGCCTGCCGCAATGTGTAAAAATGGGGAATCTGCCTGCCGCTATGTATAAAAGTGGGGAATCTGCCTGCCGCTATGTATAAAAATGGGGAATCTGCCTGCCGCTATGTATAAAAATGGGGAATCTGCCTGCCGCTATGTATAAAAATGGGGAATCTGCCTGCCGCTATGTGTAAAAAGGTAGAATCTGCCTGCCGTAATGTGTAAAAAGGGCACGCTATCTGCCGTTATGTGTAAAAGTGTATGGTGTCTGCCGTAATGTGTAAAATGGGGACGCTGTCTGCCGTAATGTGTAAAATGGGGACGCTGTCTGCCGTAATGTGTAAAAAGTGCACGCTGTCTGCCGCTATGTGTAACGAGGGCACGCTGTCTGCCACTATGTGTAACGAGGGCACGCTGTCTGCCATTGTGTAAAAAGTGTATGCTGTCTGCCGCTATGTGTAACGAGGGCACGCTGTCTGCCGTTATGTGTAAAAAGTGCACGCTGTCTGCCGTTATGTGTAAAAAGGGGAATCTGTTCGCTGTAAGGAGTAAAAGGGTCTCTACCTGGTGTAGTGGTGCTACTGTGCGGCGTAATTTGAAGAATGGAGACTACTGTGCACCGTTTTATGAATTGGTATTATTTTGTGGACACACCCCTTCCCCACGAAGCCACGCCACTATGTATTTTTGCGCGCGCCTACGGCGCGCACTGCCCATGGGGTGGACTTGGATGGGATGGGGGGGGGGGGCCCAAAGCATTTTGTTGCACCTGGGCCCACCGCTTGCTTGTTCCGCCACTGCTTTCAATGGTGACAGAATCATATGCAGTGACAGTAGAAGTGTCAGTAATCGTTGGCAGGTCCTTCAGTCCAGACCAGATGTCAGATTTCGCTCCTGACTGCCCTGCATCACCACCAGCGGAAGTGGTTCTTGATCTTTCCCTATTTTATCCTCCAAATTTTTGTTCTTCATTATTTTTCTAGAGTTATATAACACAATATGCGGCACAGGAGGACATATGGCAGCAGGGGACACCACTGTGACTGGTCACTGGACTGACTGATGCACAGGACACAGGACACTACCACTGGTCTGATGTAGGACAACACAGCAACACTGTAAGGGACTTGTTATTATTATACAGCAGCACTGGACATATGGCAGCAGAGGACACCACTGTGAATGGTCACTGGACTGACTGATGGCTGATGCACAGGACACTACCACTGGTCTGATGCATACTTGCCTACATTAGATTTCTTCTCTCCGGGAGAAGCCACATCAAAAAAGTCGCGATTCGAGGGTCTGCGGGAAGGGGGTGAGGCTAAAATGAAGCGATTTGTGTCATTTTAACCCCTTCCCCACCCGACGGACCCGCGAATATGGGAGATTATCTTTCCATCCTGCCCGCATCACTAGGGTGCAAGCAGGATGTGGGAGACCTGCCTACACTTCCGGGGGTGCGGGGGGCTACCCCAAAAAAATGGGAGCCTCCTGTAGCTTCCGGGAGAGTAGGTAAGTATGGTCTGATGCAGGACAACACAGCAACATTGTAAGGGACTTGTTATTATACAGCAGCACTGGACATATGGCAGCAGAGGACACCACTGTGAATGGTCACTGGACTGACTGACTGATGCACAGGACACTACCATTGGTCTGATGCAGGACAACACAGCAACACTTTATGGGACTTATTAATATATTATACAGCAGCACTGGGCATATGGCAGCAGAGGACACCACCACTGTGACTGATGCAGCACAACACACCACCACTGAACTGATGCAGCACAACACAGCACCACTGGACAGCACTGGACATATGGCAGCAGAGGACACCACCACTTTGACTGATGCAGCACAACACACCACCACTGAACTGATGCAGCACAACACAGCACCACTGGACAGCACTGGACATATGGCAGCAGAGGACACATCCACTGTGACTGGACAGATTCAGCACAAGACATGGACACTGAGGACACTGAGAAAACGGAGACACGTCTTCTCTCTACACTCTCCAATGCCGGAGTGAAAATGGCGGGGATGCGCGGCTCCATATATGGAATCCAAATCCTGCGAGAATCCGACAGCGGGATGATGACGTTTTGCCTTGTTCGGGTTTCCAAGTCAGACTGGAAAACCCGAGCCTTACTCGGAACCGGACTTAGAGCTTGAAGTCCGGTAGGGATCAGTTCTCAGGGAACCGAACCCACTCATCCCTAATTAGAATTTTAATAAACTTCCCCTAAGGGGATGAAAATGGGGTTAACATAATGACATCATTACCGATGCATGGCGTAAATGATCATCAGAAAATTGGAACAAAATTTGGATTCCACCTCTAGTGTGTAGAATTTAATAAACTCCAAAAATGGTCCTGTCACTTTTTACCGTATCTGCTAAGAAAAACAGATTAATATTTACTTACATTTAGACGTTTCAAATTTACATCTATATAGATTTACTAAATATTTAACACTCATATATATTTACAACTGTGAAAATCAGAAACTCCTGTGAGAAGAACGAATGGAACAGCAAGTAACTATGGTTGTCATTCCGAGTTGTTCGCTAGCTGTTTTCGTACGCAGTGCAGCGTTTAGTCAAAAAAGCGGCACTTCTGCACATGCGGAAGTGCTGCAATGTGCATGCACGATGTACTTTCACAACAGCCGAAGTAGTTTCACACAAGGTCTAGCCAAGCTTTTCAGTCGCACTGCTGGCCGCAGAGTGATTGACATGAAGTGGGCGTTTCTGGGAGGTAACTGACCGTTTTCTGGGAGTGAGTGAAAAAACGCAGGCGTGCCAGATAAAAACGCAGGCGTGCCTGGGAAAACGCAGGCGTGGCTTGCCGAACGCAGGGCATGTTCGTGATGTCAAAACAGGAACTAAATAGTCTGCAGTGATTGCAAGCTAGGAGTAGGTCTGGAGCTACTCTGAAGCTGCACAAAATTATTTTGTAGCAGCTCTGCGATCCTTTCGTTCGCACTTCTGCTAAGCTAAGATAAACTCCCAGAGGGTGGCGGCTTAGCATTTGCACGGCTGCTAAAAGCAGCTAGCGAGCGAACAACTCAGAATGAGGGCCTATATCTGTGTATATACAGTGCATCCGGAAAGTATTCACAGCGCTTCACTTTTTCCACATTTTGTTATATTACAGCATTATTTCAAAATAGAATAAATACATTTTTTCCTCAAAATTCTACACACAAGGGGGCTAGGGGGTGATTCCGAGTTGTTCGCTCGCTAGCTGCCTTTTAGCAGCATTGCACACGCTAAGCCGCCGCCCTCTGGGAGTGTATCTTAGCTTAGCAGAATTATCCTTTATTTATATGGCGCCACAAGGGTTCCGCAGCGCCCAATTACAGAGTACATGAATAATCAAACAGGAAAACAGCAACTTACAGTTGATGACAGTATAGGACAAGTACAGGGTAAATAAACATAGTTACATCAGCAGATGACACTGGAATAAGTATCAGGTGGCAGAAGACTGCTGGAGTTGATGCAGTTGAAGATTATTAAAGTAAGAAAGGATAAGCACATGAGGGAAGAGGGCCCTGCTCGTGAGAGCTTACATTCTAAAGGGGAGGGGTAGACAGACAGGGGTGACACAGATGGGGTACATGGAGAGTGTAGAACAGAGGGTTAGGATGAGATTTGGCTGGGTTTGGTGAAGAAGTGGGTCTTGAGAGCCCGTTTGAAGTTTTGTAGAGAGGTGGAGAGTCTGAGGGGGAGAGGTAGGGAATTCCAGAGAAGTGGTGCAGCACGTGAAAAATCTTGGAGGTAGGAGTGGGAGGAGGTGATCCGTAGGCAGGAAAGTCGTCGTGCATTAGCAGAGCGAAGAGGACGTGTGGGAATGTAAAGGGAGATAAGGTCAGAGATGTAGATGGGAGAGGAGTGGGTGAGGGCTTTGTAAGCGAGTGTGAGAAGCTTGAAATGGATTCTGAAAGGGAAGGGGAGCCAGTGAAGGTCTAGTAAGAGAGGAGAGGTAGACGTAGTGCGTTTGGTGAGGAAAATGAGCCGGGCAGCAGCATTGAGGATAGATTGGAGTGGAGAGAGGTGTTTGTCAGG
The DNA here is from genome assembly GCF_028390025.1 of Pseudophryne corroboree. Lineage (NCBI taxonomy): Eukaryota > Metazoa > Chordata > Amphibia > Anura > Myobatrachidae > Pseudophryne > Pseudophryne corroboree. Next base: position 150,943,484 of record NC_086450.1, read on the forward strand.
AATGCCAGTCAGGAGGAGATTACAGTAATCCAGTCTGGAGATGACCAGTGAGTGGATAAGAGTCTTAGTAGCATCCTGGGTCAGAAAGGGTCTGATCCTGGAAATATTTTTTAGATGAAAACGGCAGGTTTGTGAGAGGTGCTGAATGTGTGGTTTGAAGGAGAGGGAGGAGTCAAGGATTACTCCAAGACAGCGCACTTGTATAATACGCACACGTATAATAAAGAGGGTGTGATTTGTAAGGTGCAGGGACCAGTGGGGAAGTCAGCCACTGAAGAGACAGCGGCAGCTATCAATTAACTTAATTCAATGGTGTCACAGAATGGGAGGCAAGGTGCCCCCCTTCAGAGCAGGAGCCCGGCGGCAGATGACTCCATTGCCTCCCAGAGTTACGCCTCTGGTTGGGCATAACCATGGGGGTGATTCCGAGTTGTTCGCTTGCTAGCTGCTTTTAGCAGCATTGCACACGCTAAGCCGCCGCCCTCTGGGAGTGTATCTTAGCTTAGCAGAATAGCGAACGAAAGATTAGCAGAATTGCGAATAGAAATTTCTTAGCAGTTTCTGAGTAGCTCGAGACTTACTCACAAATAGCGATCAGTTCAGTCAGTTTCGTTCCTGGTTTGACTTCACACACACGCCCAGCGTTCGGCCAGCCACTCCTCCGTTTCTCCAGACACTCCCGCGTTTTTCCCTGAAACGCCTGCGTTTTTCTGCACACTCCCAGAAAACAGTCAGTTTCAGCCCAGAAACACCCACTTCCTGTCGATCACACTCCGATCACTTCAAGATGAAAAAAGTTTGTTATGCCGTGAGTAAAATACCAAACTTTTGTGCTAATTTACTTGGCGCAGGCGCACTGCGTAAATTGCGCATGCGCAGTTTGCGACTAATCGCTCCGTAGCGGAACAAAATAACGAGCGAACAACTCGGAATGACCCCCCATGTGCACTGCAGGGGGGCAGATATAACATGTGCAGAGAGTTAGATTTGGGTGGGGCGTGTTCAAACTGAAATCTTAATTGCAGTGTAAAAATAAAGCAGCCAGTATTTACCCTGCACAGAAACAAAATAACGCACCCAAATCTAACTCTCTCTGCAAATGTTATATCTGCCATACCTGCAGTGCACATGGGAGGTCATTCCGACCCGATCGCTTGCTGCAGTTTATCGCAGTGATCGGGTCGGAACTGCACATGCGCTGGTGCCGCAGAGCGCCGGCGCATGCCAGACGGCCGAAGGCCATCGTTGCCTCGCGATCGCCTCTGCCTGATTGACAGGCAGAGGCAGTCGCTGCGCGGAGGGGGCTTGACGGCGGCGTTAAGCCGCCATTTAGGGGGCGCGGTCCGGCCAACGCAGGCATGGCCAGACCTTTGGGGGGACAGGCCACGGCGGCTGCGTGACGTCACACGCAGCCGCTGCAACCCGGGCAGCGAAAAGTTACTCCTCAAATGCAAAAGCATCGTCGCTGTGCGATGGTTTTGCATTTCTGCGGGGGAGGGCCGGCATTGACATGCGGGGCGGACTAGCCCTGTGCTGGCCATCCCCCCACATGTCTGAGTGCCTGATCGTAGCTGTGCTAAATTTAGCACAGCTACGATCAACTCGGAATGACCCCCATGGTTTTGCCCAACTGCTAACAAATTTACTGCTGCGATCAACTCTGAATTACCCCCAATATCCCGTAATGACAAAGTGAAAAGTTTGTGATATTTTTGAAAATTCATTAAAAATAGAAAACTAAGAAATCACATGCACATAAGTATTCACAGCCTTTGCTCAATACTTTGTTGATGCACCTTTGGCAGCAATTACAGCCTCAAGTCTTCTTGAATATGATGCCACAAGGTTGACACACCTATCTTTGGGCAGTTTTGCCCATTCCTCTTTGCAGCACCTATCAGGTTGGATGGGACGCGTCAGTGCACAGCCATTTTCAGATCTCTCCAGAGATGTTCAATTGGATTCAAGTCTGGGCTATGGCTTGGCGCTCAAGGACATTCACAGAGTTGTCCTGAACCCACTCCTTTGATATCTTGGCTGTGTGATTAGGGTCATTGTCCTGCTGAAAGGTAAACCGTCGCCTCAGTCTGAGGTCAAGAGTATGTTTTCATCCAGCATGTCTCTGTACATTGCTGCATTCATCTTTCCCTCTATCACAAATAGTCTTCAAGTTCCTGATGCTGAAAAACATCTCCACAGCATGATGCTGCCACCACCATGCTTTACTGTAGGGATGGTATTGGCCTGGTGATGAGCGGTGCCTGGTTTCCTCCAAACATGACGCCTGGCATTCATGCCAAAGAGTTCAATCTTTGTCTCAGACCAGAGAATTTCATTTCTCATGGTCTGAGAGTCCTTCAGGTGCATTTTGGCAAACTCCAGGCAGGCTGCCATGTGCTTTTTTCTAAGGAGTGGCTTCCGTCTAGCCACTCTACCATACAGGCCTGATTGGTGGATTGCTGCAGAGATGTTTGTCCTTCTGGAAGGTTCTGCTCTCTCCACAGAGGAATGCTGTAGCTCCGACAGAGTGACCATTGGGTTCTGGGTCTCTCATCCACATGTATTACCTGTTCCCACTCAAAATTACAGGACTTTACCCACTCTGTGGAATGCCCTCCCATGCACAATAAGACTCTCCTCTAGTCTCCAAACCTTTAAAGGTTCCCTGAAAACTCATCTCTTCAGACAAGCCTACCAAATTCCAGACCCACCCACATAACCTTTAATGCTTCCCTATCCAGTTACATCCTCTCTGTACAGTCCACATAACCTCACATTTCGTCTTACAACATTGCTGTGTGATCATATCATACAACCCATTAAGAACCTAGCAATCTGGTGGACCATTATGTAACAGGTAGCATCTATCCTTGTGTATCAATGCCTATTTACCTATAGATTGTAAGCTTGCGAGCAGGGCCTTCCTACCTCTATGTCTGTCTCTTTGCCCAATTTTGTTCTATAACTGTTGTTCTAATTGTAAAGCGCAACGGAATATGCTGCGCTATATAAGAAACTGCTAATAAATAATAAATAATAAATCCCCTAGAATTCCTTCAAATATTTTCCCCACTATAGATGTCAAACTAATCGACCTGTAGTTACCTGGATGATTTTTGGATCCCTTTTTAAATAATGTCAGTGTTTTGGCCTGACATGAGTATTTTCCCTTATGCTACGTATATATTTTTCTATATGCTGTAATGATGACACATAGATGTTGTTAGTTAATGTTTTTGCAATAAATTTGTTAATACCCTTTTTTAGAACCCTTGCTAATACCCTTGCCCTCACCGGCTGCTCTCTCCCCCCCCTTCTCCACCCCCATTTAGCTCACTACCAACATCTTTACTATTTTCGCTGCATGACCCATAGTTTCTAACTAAACCCTCCACCAAGCTCCTAGTTTAAAATCTCCTCCAACCTACTAACCATCCTCCCCCCCCCCTGTGCACCACAGGCCCTTCCTCATTCAGGTGCAATCCATCGCGATAAAAAAGATGTCGCCTGACTGAAAAGTCCGCCCAGTGTTCCAGGAACACAAATCCCTCCTTCCTACACCAGTCTCTAAGCCACAAATTTACTTCCCTAATCTCCCTCTGCCTTCCTGGGCTAGCGCGTGGCACCAGTAATATTTCGGAGAATATTACCTTAGATGTCCTATCTTATAGTTTCTGGCCTAGATCCCTATAATCTTTCTTAAGGACATCCCACCTGCTGCTAACTTTGTCGTTGATGCCAACGTGCACCAAGACCGCCGGGTCTTTCCCAGTCCTTCCCAACAATCTATCTACCCGGTCTGCGATGTGCCGTACCTGAACACCCGGGAGACAGACCATACAGCGATCATGATCCTGGTAGCAGATTGCCCTATCTACCTTCCTGATGATAGAGTCCCCTACCACCACCATCTGCCTGCGTGCATCGCTATCTTTCATCCCAGCTGTGCCAGAGGAACCACTCCTCCGGCTCCGTCATTTCCTCGCTATCATCCACCAAATCTTCGTCTAATCGGGCAAATTTGTTCGGGTTTGATAGTTCATAGATGTTGTGCTTCCCCCTCTTTTTCTTCCTTCTAACAGTGACCCAGCTGGCTAACTGATTTTCCTCATCTACTGGTGACCCTCCCACAACTCCTCCACCATTCTAAACCTTGCTCGACATTACGAATATCTCTCTGTCGCGTAATGGTTTGCTCTAGATCAGATACCTGGGTATTCACACTGGGACGGCTGCTCCAGGTGCGCATACATCTTGCGCGACTCCCAGAGGAAGACCCTAACAGGTCGAAACGCGTTGGAGCTACCCATCTATACTACATTGGACTGAGGACGAATATTCACTACAAAGAAGGACAGTACTGCTAATCCTTTCCGCAAACCATCCGGTCACGTGATCCGGAGTTCCGGAAGCAACCGGTTGCCAGGCGACGGAAGAAGCCCGAGACAGCGGAGAGTGGAAGGCGGAGGGGAAGGGAGAAGGTAAGTCCCTGTAGGAGGAGGAGAGGCGCGGCCAGCCGCTCGGAGAGCTCCGGCCGTGTCCACTTCGCCTCTGTGACAGGCGCACACCCCAGGTCAGCGGCCCCACAGAGCGGGCCTGATTCAGGCGCTCTACTGTGGGACGTGCTGCAGGAGGAATAGCGCCAGTCCAGGGTCTTTATTCTCCACTCTAACCAAAACATACACTACCGCTGTCAACTGTTCATCACTTCACAAGAGAATCCTTCACTTCAGAGCACAGATTAGCGGGACGCCGCAGTCTGTATAGACTTGTAAACCGTTTGGACTTTAGAACATATTATCATTATTATTTTTTTGTGGCATTTTTCTTTTTTTTTTTTTTTCTTTTTTTCGACTTTACAAAGATTACAGCATTTGTGCTTTCAATTGAACCTTGCACTTCAGAATTTAAGCTCAAACCAGGAGCGTGCCCCAATCACTGATTGACTTTTAAACCGAATTTATACCTGTTGGGAAAGAAAGTATCTCAGCATGTTAGAATAAACAACCCTAAGTATATTACCTGCTTTTTCATTATTGATTTTAGTTTCACTTTATAACCGCATCATTAACCACTACAAATAGGGTTTGAGCGCTGGTTCCCTGTGGATTTATCCACATCTGTATACTTACCATTTAAGGGGGGGCGGGACACCCCTCATTACCAGCAGCACACCCCGCCTCAGACTAACACCTCAGTGCGCAGAGAACCCATTTCTGTATATCTTGCACGACACGCACTGAGTGAGATTCTCAATCATGGGCCCTCCCATTGTTTGAGAACTCAACTCCCTATTACCTTCAGAAGAACAATGCAAACAATACAGAACTATGCAATATGATATTGACTATGACCTAGCTGTGAAGAGAATCAATATTCACAACACAGCAGAAACAGTCAATTCAATCATTTACCCAATAAAGTAGATAATCAATACTTATCTGAGTGGGCCCTCTCCTGTGTCACCGATACGCCTCCTCCTTTAAGTCACTTTTACATAAAGGATTTATTCACAATAAAATGGATGAAAATCAATGGTATCAGTTCACATCCACATATACAGTACATAAAAGGTGATTCACAGCAGTGAAAGCCAATTGATCCACATTAAATACACTGGGTTCCTTTAGTGTAGTTGGATCTCAATAAGATGCAGATGTTGCATAAGCCAGAAAATGCCAACACGCTTCATCTCCAAGGACTTCTTCAGGGGTGAAGCGATTTGGATAGCAAATAAAATAAGTTAAGAAAAAACCCATACCTTTCAGGACATATAAATTATACATTCAGGCTTAGATACATACCAGTGATTATTCATACATAAATTCAACGGCTTGCTACAGATAGGCCATCCAATGTTATGTCCAATCTGGAAACTGATAGATATACATTAAACATCATTGTGCACCTTTGAACCATTAACTATCTCAGGTGGAAAAGTTTCATACTTACAGTACCAAAATGTATCTTTGATGTACTAATAATCACACAGTATTTTGTTCTAAAAGTTTCAGTCCCAATAAGGGCTTAGACACAGATGGATCACAGATAGGTGTCCTATCCTGAGAAACTTATAAGTGATTTAAAAAAAAGTTAAATATCTACATTATAACTAATAATAGCTAATAGCACCCTATATTAAAGGGAGCTACAACTGGGAGGATGATTGCTACATATCAGGTGTACATACCGCCACAGGGGGTCATTCAGAGTTGATCGCCCGCTAGCTAGCTATTTTTTGCAGTGCTGCGATCAGATAGTCGCTGCCTATGGGGGAGTGTATTTTCGCTTTGCAAGTGTGCGAACACTTGTGCAGCCGAGCAGTACAAAAACAATTTGTGCAGTTTCTGAGTAGGTCTGAACTTACTCAGCCGCTGCGATCACTTCAGCCTGTCCGGTCCCGGAATTGACATCAGACACCCATCCTGCAAATGCTTGGACACACCTACATTTTTTCAACCACTCCCTGAAAACGGTCAGTTGACACCCATAAACGCCTTCTTCCTGTCAATCCTCTTGCGATCGGCTGTGCGAATAGATGGATTCTTCATTAAATCCATCGCCCAGCACCGATCTGCTTTGTACCCATACGACGCGACTGCGCATTGCGGTGCATACACATGCACAGTTTTGCTGAGTTTGGACCTGATTGCAGCACTGCAAAAATTAGCTAGCGTGCAATCAGGTTGGAATGGCCCCCACTGTCTCTTGGAGGTTTAGACAGCAGACCAATAGGGTCTTCACTTTAGGTTATGCAGCATATGCTCAAGGAGAAAAAAGTCTAAGACAAATCAATTACATAAATGAATCAATGGGAGATGGTTTATCCCATATAGCGAGGATACTACTTAAAGATATAAAAGGACACCCTAGGTATACATTGAATTTTTGGCCGCTAATACGGAAAGAAGTTGGTGCAAAATTATTAGTGCAAAAAAAGATACATTACTTAAAAAGTGGGGGTATAAGACAGCAATTCATTTCATATGTATAATACTCAATTAGGCCCATAATGGCAACACGCAATTTCAGAATTAAATAACATTTTCCAATTTTGAAACAGCGATAAATAAATTTAGAAGTTAACATTTCCAACATCACTTTCACAATAGTGATGGTGGGACAATGTGTACATAAGATACATTTAAAAATTGATAAAGGCAATTACCAAAGTCAGATATGAGAGCATTGAAGAGAAAGAAACAGGTATCAACTCACAATTCCAGCAGATAGCATAGCTGTGTCTTCCTCAGAGAGCAGTGAGTGAATGAAGCTGAGCCTTTGCAAAGCTTTATACCAACAGGGAAATGACATCACTTCCTGTATGGGAGATAGTGCAGTCCAAGATGTTTTAAGGTGAACTCTCATTGAACAAAGATGCTAGTGGTCTACCAGTAATGAAAACATTAACCTTTAACCGTGAAGCTAGTGCATATAAATATTTTGTTCAGTGTGACAGCTGGATATTGCAGTGGAGTACCTGTCCGGTTTGCATTCCACTGGTAGCAGACTTGCTTTCGGTATGTGTTCCAAGTACGGAAATACACCTCCGGTCTGCGTTCCACTAAAAAGGCAGCTCGTATGGTATACTAAGACTATACAGCACCAGCCATAAAAAGCTAAATGTGACTGTGTGACTAGGAAAGTTCAATATTTAATTTTGATGTGAGTAATGGCGGGGCGCAATTCCAATATGCGTTCCACCTGGTTAATGTGTGCTTCTGGTTTGCGTTCCAACAGCAGGTACGCATTTCCGGTGTGCTAACAGCTACTGCTGGCACATATTATGTGCACTGAGTAACCTGCAGCGTTATTACTATAATTCAAAGGGGTACAAAACAATCCCTTACAAATACATATAAAGTGGACATAAATTGAATATGTATACATAGCTCTCTGCGAAGTGACCAAGGAACTGCAATTCTGTGGGTGTAATACCAATAAAGAGGCTGTATTAATCCCTATATGTTAGGTGACCATAAATAAGTACAAATAAATGACAATATAAAAATGAATTTGTTTCCAACTACGTTCAGTGCTCTAATATGTACATAAGTTCAATGCAAACATTATACACAGGCAATACCGTATTGACATTCATATGAATACAATTTAGAACTGGCAACCAGAAATGATAATAAAAAGTGTTGTTTAAACCCTTTATCAACGGACCATAGGTCCTAAATAGACCATATGGGGGGAGGGGGGGGCGGCGGGAGAGATAAAAAAAAATATATATTAGTTATTGTGTGGCCGTGAAGTGGTGCATGCATTGGGGCAAATGGGCGTGGGCATGGGCAATCCCCTCTTTCCCAAAACAACACACAGCCAGGGAGAGAGAGGAATGACTGCTGGGCTGTAGAGAGAGGCTGTTGCAGCAGTTACTCCTCTCTCTCCACACTCCAAGTACTGGTGCTGACTCCAATGGGGAAGGAGCGGCAGCAGGTCCCGGGCCTGGGTCAGGAGTACCCCACCTCTCGGCACCGCTGCATATATATTCACAACAGTTCTATTTTACCAAAGATATAGTTTTAATCCTATACAATGCTATACAGAACTGAAGCCACACTTGCTATCACAACTGCTGCAAGTTTCAATGCTCATTTTAGTGCATTACTGTTCCATTCATTATGAATATTTGTTGAATAGTCACATAATTGTATATGTAATAATCTATGCCTGTATATGTTACGTGGAGAGAGTTGTTATTAGACTAAAACCAGAATTCAATTCGCCGTGTAGAGCAAAAAACTCTGATGTTTCTTCGATTTTTATTTTCTTGGGGGGAGGGGGCTATCCAATTAGGTCATCTAAAAAAAAAAATTTCTCCCCCGAAAAACACACAGGTTCAGTGAAAACTGTGTGTTTTCGGTAGAAACAGCCCCATTTTCAAGAGAAATCGGAGCTGCTTTCAAGGATTTTGCCTCACCTGCTTGAGGCAGGTGAAGCAAATCCCCGTTAAGCGGCTCTTGCTGGCTTATCAGGGCAAATTGAATAGCCCCCGGCAACACAATTGCCTATGATCAATGATTGAGGGGAATTGAATACTGGCCTAAATGTGAAACAGCAGTCAACACTATTCTTCCTTCATGAAATTAGATGCTAAGAGTGTAGGTTAAGTGATATTTCCCCAATAATTCCGTTTACCAGTCGGAGCAATATTCTACAGATAACTTTTGTGGTTAGTGTAGGGAAGTATAGTCCTTATAGAGATTGGTAATTAGCTGGTTATTGGTGAAACCTTGAATTGTAAAATAAGTGTTATGTGAATACTAATAATTTGGTTATGAGAAAGTAAATATACTTCATATCAACTTTTAATAACAATTACTTTTAAGGTGAACTTTTATTGTGCATTTTTGTGTTGATTTTTGGGTACCACCTGACTCTGCTATGGTGTATGAAAAGAATCATCAGAATTATCTAAAACGGTGAGAAAGTCCCACACTAGTAGATTCTTAATCACACTAAGATCCAGCACTAAGACTAGGGGTGTTACAAATGTATTTTGAGAAATGAACGTTTTCATCCCAGAAAGGCTGAATGATGACATGAAATACTGGCAATTTTTAAAACATTGGGAATTTGTGGTGCAAAAGATGAAAATATGAAGCAAGGATTCAGTGAGCAAGGTTACCTTATTAGGATCATTAATAATGCACTTGACAAGGCTAAAGTCAAGTTTGTAACATCATAGACAGTGACAGTGGAACAGATGAGAAATAATATTCCATTTGTTCAGTGCTCTCAGGTGACATCTAATTCTGTACAAAACAGTGTTTAGAAAACATATGGTTATTTTAAATATTTGACACTATGCTCTCTGACAAGGTTAATATCTTATTGCTGAATGCATGTTTAAGATTGGGTATACATCTGACTGACACGTTGGCGGACCAAGCGGCTGATCCAGGTAAGTATACACACTTACTGATTGGCTGCTCAACGTGTAGGTAAGGACACTCAGCTGGGTGGGCATTTGAATGTGCCCACTCAGCTATGACATCAGCCCTTCATAGCAAGTGCACAAGTGGTCGGTGGACTGACCGTACAAGCAATCAGGTGCATTGAAATATCTGCAGATATATCATGCTGCACAGCCAACATGATATATCTGTGAATGACGCCGTGTTATTAGACTCCCGCCGACGGTTCGGTATATATCAGCCAATTGACAGAGTGGCCAATATATTGGCCAGTGTGTATCCAGCTAAAGTTTCAAATTAAAGCAATTTCTCATTCCAGCTGATTAAGTTGGTAAGTACAGAAGTGGTTCATTTAAATTTTCTCAGTGAACTAAATGTTATCAGATAAGGCAGAGCCGGCCCTAGCTATAGGCAGACCAGGCAATTGCCTAGGGCATCTGCCTTCACCTAGTGGCCGGCTCAGTAACCATCTTATCTGAGCAGAGCCACCAGCGTTAGCGCCAGAGATTGTACCTGCGGCTACGTAGCTGCTGAGGGGCAGTCGGGGCATTCCAGAGTCTGCTGCCCCTAACAAAGATGGCTTCCACATCGGGAGGAGGGCGTCTGCAGCTCCTCCTCCCATGGTCCTTTGCAGAGTCAGGCTGACTCCGGGCACTGCTGCGCCGTCGCTATGACCAAGCTCCCGCTCTTCTACACCCCTACTGCAAAGCAGAGCAACAGCTTTAAAAGTGAAGGGGCGGCCAGGCCAGTATTATATTTATTTGAGTTGTAATACCAAAAGAGAAAGTGGGAGACTGCGCTCACTGGTGGGGGAGGGAAATGTGGGGAATTGGTGCTGCTAGACCTGGAGGTGTCCTACCTCCTGTTGAAATCTGAATTGGATATGGTCAGCGCACTCAGATGTGAGGATGTGTGTGAAGATTTGAAGAATGAGAGGAGGGGGGTGAGGGGGGGGAAGAATATCAATTTGGTCAATGATTGTGTATAAATGATTAAAGACCAGAGAACTATGTTTGTACTGATTTAAGATCTGATGTTTATTTGTGGGTAAAAAAGTCTCTCTCAGGTGTGTCATGCAGACCACCCTTTGTGCAGTATACCCTCCTAAATGGTATACCCTGATCCGGACTGACCCTTGATGGGTGAATGTCAGGTGTTCCTGTTAGGGATGGTAAATACTTCTTCAAGGGGTAGTGACATACTGAGACAGGGCTCCTATAAATACCCCCCATAATTGTGTAATTAGTCATGACCTCATATCCTGTTTGGGCGGGTATCTTAGTATCCATTAATGAATTCTTTATCAAAACACAATCACAGACATGGAAAGCATTAATGTATTGTAACAGATTACATATTGGTTGTCATCACCAAGTAATAATAGTTATACATGCAGTTTTTTATGCTGTTCGCGTGTGATGCGGTACTTCTGCCACACTTCCGGTGTGCGGAAAGTTCTAGTGCGCATGCACACCACTCCTGACCTTCTTCACGTGGTCTTATATAGTCATTCATTAAGTTCCTGTAGTGACGCGGCTTATGCCCGAGGTCTAGGCTTCCTGTCTGACGTTCCCACTATCACATGACTCCCGGCCGAATGCGGAAGTGCTGTGCCTGGAACGCATTTTGGCCCGCATCACGTGGTCCGATGGAACTCATCTCAGCCCGCATCACATGGTCTGTTGTGTAAAGCTTTAAATGGGCTGTTATGGCAACAATGCCGCAGCATGTCCAAGCATTGTCACAATACATAAAGGAGGCAAACACAGTGCAAATTTAAAAAACACACATAAGACGTGTCATTCTATTATAATTCATATCTTAGGATCAATACTAGTCTATATACATTACATATGTCTATCTTTATAGTTTATTTATTAGTTATAACTGGGTATATATATATATATTAGGTTTATTATTTATTTATTTTCCGGATTGCAAAGATAATTAATATGGAGGAAAAAATAATAAAATATAAAAAATATATGATATATAATATATAAAATAATAATAAATAATAAATAGAGAATTAATAAGGAGGACATAAGGAGGAATAAATAATAAGGAGGAAAAAGGGGTGGTGTGCTTATTATTCTACTATGTGACTCTATATTCAAAGTGATAGTAATAGAAGTGTCCATAATATCTAAGAGTAACCAAGTGTCATACACTTGCTATAATTAAGTGATACACTATTAATATTTATTATTTATCATGATTATTATGTGATGTACTACTAATATTCATTATACTACCGTGATTATTAGATGTCTACGTGAATGGGTTCTGTTATCTTTTTAGCTCTGTATATACACACAATGCTTTCAGGAGTCACTTAGTTTTTCAGTAGAGTACCCAATCTTCCCAATGGGTCGCCCCTTTTGGTACTGGTCAGACCCAACACTGCTTAGCTTACAAGATCGTCCGAGATTGGGCATTTCCAGTGTGGTTTGACTGTATTTACTTCGTACACAACAGATGACGTCAAAATATTTTTTATTATTATTACATACGTGATTATTTCAGAAACATTGAAAATGGTGAAAGAGAAGAAGCAGAAATGGTGAAATTAAGAACTAGAGATTTTTCTGGAATGACACCTTCACAAAAAGGGAGTGATCTCATAGCTCTCGTTGAGGCCAAGGGTGTCCATGGTTTGTAGGTGAAAGATCCAAAACATATCTCGCTGCGACAGTTTCTTTGCCAGGTCTCCCCCTCTTTCTCCCAATTTGACCAGTTCTATGGGTTTGAAGGTTAATTCTTCTGGATTTTAATTGTGTTTCTCAGTGAAGTGTCTGGAAATGGTGTGACTGTCTACTTTGTTCTTGATGTTCCTGATATGTTCTTGTATCCTAAGTTTCAGTTGTCTCTTTGTCTTGCCTTCATACTTTTTTCCACAAGTGCATTCTAACAAGTAAATCACAGATGAATTGTTACAGTTGATAAAGTCTTTAATTTTGTACTCTTTAAGGTTTCCAACATCGCTGAAACTTTTGCGGTTTGGGTGGAGAAATTTACAAACATTACCCCGGCCACATTTATAGGATCCCACACAGTTTGGCATCATTTGGGTATCACCTGTTCCATTTTTGAGCATACTTGGTGCCAGTAAGTCTTTAAGATTTTTTGATTTCTTATAGATTATTTCTGGACGTGACGGGAGTATCTCCTTTAAAACTGGATCCATTAAAAGAATTCCCCAGTGGGTCCTGAGTGATTTCTGTATAAGATCTTCATGGCGGTTGTAAGTAGTGATGCATGCAGTTGAATCTTTCTTTTTATTTTTGACCTTGCATTCAAGTAGATCCTCCCTGTTCAGATCCTTATGTCTTGTGATGGCCTTCTGTAGAATTTTTGTTGGATAATCTTTTTCTTCAAATCTTCCCTTGTAGACCTCTAGTTGTACTTCACATTCTTACCAGTCGCTACAGTTTCTTCTTAATTTGTGGAACTGGGAGTAAGGTATGTTACTTTTCCACTTCTTGAGATGGTTACTTTTAAAATGAATATAACTATTTCGATTGACTTCTTTGATAAAGTTCTTGGTCCTAACTTTTCTTTCTGTTCCTGTTAATATCAGATCTAAAAACTTGATTGATACCCCATTGATGTTGGAGGTAAAGGAGAGGTTCATATCGTTGTTACTCAGATATAAAAATAATTGATTAAAAAGATCCAGAGTCCCATCCCATATAAGTAAAATATCGTCGATATATCTCTTATAAAAAATGATATGATCTTTAAAATGATGTTGACTGTAAATAAAGGAATTCTCCCAACAACACATAACAAGATTAGCAAAACTTGGTGCGAATATAGTACCCATAGCTGTTCCACAGCACTGTAGGTAAAAATTATCTAAAAATTTTAAATAGTTATGACTCAGGATAAAAAGCATGATGTCACAGATAAAATCTTTGTGTTGTTTTGTGTTGTGAGTGATGGATCATTGTCCAGAAAGCTTCTGCAGGCTGAGATTCCTTTTAGATGTTCGATACACGTATATAACGATTGTACGTCAATGGGGACCCAGAGATAATTATCATCCCATTTCTGATCCTTCATCAGATTAAGTACTGTCGTGGTATCTTTGAGGTAAGATGGTAAGTCCTTCACATATTTATTTAAGAAAATATCGACATATTCCGACAGGTTGGATGTAAGTGAGTCAATGCCTGCCATTATTGGTCGGCCAGGTGGATTGGAAAGGGACATATGTATCTTTGGTAAGAAATATAATATGGGGGTGACGGGGTCGGCTCTCATTAAATTTTTAATATTTCTCTTTTGTAATAAGTTCAGTACGAGGCCCTCGAAGGAGTAATGTTCTCAACTCCTCTATATATTGGTCTTTAGGATCGTTCGGTAAAATGGAATATGATTTCTTGTCTCCTAGGAGTCTTTCAGCTTCCTCAATGTACCGATTCTGATCCATGATCACCAACCCCCCCCCCCCTTTATCAGCCGGTTTTAAAACCACTTCCTTGTTCTTCTGTAGTCTTTTTAATGCTTCACTCTCCTGATTGCTTAGGATCTTTTCTTTCACTGGTTTGATGTCATTCTCACATAAGTCTTTCTTCACCAAATAATAGAAAATGCTAAAATTGCTGCTCTTTGATTCTAGAGGGTAGTATTTTGATACTGGTTTTAATCCAGACTTAGAGCGACTTTCATAGTTAGAAATAATGGCATCTTCTTTTCTTGAGAAGTGTTTTTTTAAAGTTAATTTCCTCACAAATTTGTTAAGATCTATGAATGTGCTGAATTTATTGAGGCCTTCCATAGGTGCAAAGGACAGGCCATTACTCAAAAGTGATACTTACGGTTTTGTTAAATTATGCTTTGATAGATTAAAGATCCCTTTTGTGGCCGGATCTATTGTTGTAGTGTCCTTCTTTTCTGTTCTCTGCCTCCTGTCACCCTGTTTGCTTCTTCTTCTAGATATTGCTTTTTGAGAGGTGTTGCGTGTCGTATGTCCTCTTTCAGATGGTATTTTGTGATTTCTTTTGGACAGGTGCCTGTTTCCAAAGATAAAAAATGGTCGGAGTCTGATCCTAACCTTTGTAAAGCTATAAATCTATTGCTTGTTCTCGGATGTGAAGTTGCAGGTGTGCTGTTGGTCGTGTTCCTTGGTGTTCTTCCCTTGTTGGGTACACGGGTCCAATATAATTTCTCATTCCTTCGTGGATCCTGTTCTTGTGTTCTGAATCTACTCCAAGTCTTGATTCTGCCCTGGTCATAGTCATTTTTGTCACGTGTGAACTTTCATTCTTTCCGTTTGATGACCTCATTTTCTATGTGTTCCACTTTTTTGTTCAAAACTTTCTCATTAATAATGTAATCTTCTTTGTCTTTGAAAGACTCCAATTCAGTCTCTTTGTTCTTGATTTAACTTTCTATTTCCAAGAAAGATCTCCTTTTTTCAATGACGAGTAATTTAATAAAATCAATGGAACATGTATGTAGTGTCTTGTCCCATTTTTCCATGAATTCAGAATTCATTTTTCCAAGTGTGGGCTGTTTCAACAGTCTTAAACCCCTAGGGACCCTGTTGACTGAAATGTAATGTTCTAGTCCTTTAATGTCCCACCAAATTTTAAGCACCTTGGTTAGGAGTCTCTTTTCCCCAAAATAGTTTATCTAGGTCTCACTTAATATGTTCAGTTGTGTTTGTTGTGTTTTCATTAAAAACTTTCTTGCATTACTCATTCCTTCTAATGTTGCGGTCATTGCTCCTAAGCATGTTAGCTACAATGTTGGAGTTTTTTGTCACCAGGCCGCTGTGCAAAGTACACCAAAAATTAATGTAAAGAAATGCCATGCCACTTGTAAGGCTATTACTCCAAAACTATATAGAATCACACTCCCAATTATCTGTGCAGCAGTTGCCCCCTAATAAAACAGCAATGGTGTATTGCTGCAAATAGAAAATAGGAATACCAGATAGGGGTTCTAGAGACCAGTGGTGTGGTGTTATCAAATTTCTACCAGGTCTATCAATACACTGGAGTATAAAAATTAAATAAAAATATTTTATTTTAATTTTACAGTACTATATAAAAATATATATATAGCAAGAAAAGTTTTTTTTATAAAAGAGTATACATGTAAATAGGAATAAAAAATACAATAATTAAAAGTGTGCAGTATGATATAGGGGAATTCTTTTAAAATGCAATTTTGCAAGGAAATCTAAAAAATTCCAAGTACAAAAAATAAAGCTAAAAAGTTTTTTCTGATAAAGCAGGAGGTCTCTAGGGAAAGGCCCAATGCATTTCGTCTCTCACACTTCTTCAAGTGGTAGTGACATACTGAGACAGGACTCCTATAAATACCCCTAAAATTGTGTAATTAGTCATGACCTCATATACTGTTTGGGCGGGTATCTTAGTATCCATTAATTAATTCTTTATCAAAACTCAATCACAGACATGGAAAGCATTAATGTATTGTAACAGATTACATATTGGTTGTTATCATCAAGTAATGATAGTTATACATGCAGTTTTTGTGCTGTTCATGTGTGATGCGGTACTTCCGCCACACTTCCGGTGTGCGGAAAGTTCTAGTGCGCATGCACACCACTCCTGACCTTCTTCGCATGGTCTTATATAGTCATTCGTTAAGTTCCTGTAGTGACGCGGCTTATGCCCGAGGTCTAGGCTTCCTGTCTGACGTTCCCACTATCACATGACTCCCGGCCGAATGCGGAAGTGCTGTGCCTGGAACGCATTTTGGCCCGCATCACGTGGTCCGATGGAACTCATCTCAGCCCGCATCACATGGTCCGATGTGTAAAGCTTTAAATGGGTTGTTATGGCAACTATGCCGCAGCATGTCCAAGCATTGTCACAATACATAAAGGAGGCAAACACAGTGCAAATTTAAAAAACACACATAAGACATTTCATTCTATTGTAATTCATATCTTAGGATCAATACTAGTCTATATACGTTACATATGTTTATCTTTATAGTTTATTTATTAGTTATAACTGGGTATATATTAGGTTTATTATTTATTTATTTTCAGGATTGCAAAGATAATTAATATGGAGGAAAAAATAATAAAATATAAAAATATATGATATATAATAAATAAATAAAATAATAATAAATAATAAATAGAGAATTAATAAGGAGGAAATAAGGAGGAATAAATAATAAGGAGGAAAAAGGGGTGGTGTGCTTATTATTCTACTGTGTGACTCTATATTCAAAGTGATATTAATAGAAGTGTCCATTATATTTAAGAGTAACCAAGTGTCATACACTTGCTATAATTAAGTGATACACTATTAACATTTGTTATTTATCATGATTATTATGTGATGTACTACTAATATTCATTATACTACCGTGATTATTAGATGTCTACGTGAAGATTTCTAACTATGTCCATAATTCTACAAGTGAGTGCAATGGGTTCTGTTATCTTTTTAGCTCTGTATATACACACAATGCTTTCAGGAGTTGCTTAGTTTTTCTGTACAGTACCCAATCTTCCCAATGGGTCGCCCCTTTTGGTACTGGTCAGACCCAACACTGCTTAGCTTCCAAGATTGTCCGAGATTGGGCATTTCCAGTGTGGTTTGACTGTATTTACTTCATACACAACAGATGATGCCAAAATATTTTTTATTATTATTACATACGTGATTATTTCAGAAACATTGAAAATGGTGAAAGAGAAGAAGAAGAAATGGTGAAATAAGAACTAGAGATTTTTCTGGAACGACACCTTCACAAAAAGGGAGCGATCTCATAGCTCTCGTTGAGGCCAAGGGGGTCCATGGTTTGTACAGTAGGTGAAAGATCCAAATCATCTCTCGCTGTGACAGTTTCTTGGCCAGGTCTCCCCCTCTTTCTCCCAATTTGACCAGTTCTATGGCTTTGAAGGTTAATTCTTCTGGATTTGAATTGTGTTTCTCAGTGAAGTGTCTTGAAATGGTGTGACTATCTACTTTGTTCTTGATGTTCCTGATATGTTCTTGTATCCTAAGTTTCAGTTGTCTCTTTGTCTTGCCTACATACTTTTTTCCACAGGTGCATTCTAACAAGTAAATCACAGATGAATTGTTACAGTTGATAAAGTCTTTAATTTTGTACTCTTTAAGGTTTCCAACATCGCTGAAACTTTTGCAGTTTGGGTGAAGAAATTTACAAACATTACACCGGCCACATTTATAGGATCCCACACACTTTGGCATCATTTGGGTATCACTTGTTCCATTTTTGAGCATACTTGGTGCCAGTAAGTCTTTAAGATTTTTTGATTTCTTATAGATTATTTCTGGACGTGTCGGGAGTATCTCCTTTAAAACTGGATCCATTAAAAGAATTCCCCAGTGGGTCCTGAGTAATTTCTGTATAAGATCTTCATGGCGGTTGTAAGTAGTGACGAATGCTGTTGAATCTTTCTTTTTATTTTTGACCTTGTATTCAAGTAGATTCTCCCTGTTCAGATCCTTATGTCTTGTGATGACCTTCTGTAGAATTTTAGGTTGATACTCTTTTTCTTAAAATCTTCCCTTGTAGACCTCTAGTTGTACTTTACATTCTTTCCAGTCGCTACAGTTTCTTCTTAATTTGTGGAACTGGGAGTAAGGTATGTTACTTTTCCACTTCTTGAGATGGTTACTTTTAAAATGAATATAACTATTTCGATCGACTTCTTTGATAAAGTTATTGGTTCTAACTTTTCTTTCTGTTCCTGTTAATATCAGATCTAAAAACTTGATTATTACCCCATTGATGTTGGAGGTAAAGGAGAGGTTCATATCATTGTTACTCAGGTATAAAAATAATTGATTAAAAAGATCCAGAGTCTCATCCCATATAAGTAAAATATCGTCGATATATCTCTTATAAAAAAATGATATGATCTTTAAAATGATGTTGACTGTAAATAAAGGAATTCTCCCAATAACCCATAAAAAGATTAGCAAAACTTGGTGCGAATATAGTACCCATAGCTGTTCCGCAGCACTGTAGGTAAAAATGATCTAAAAATTTAAAATAGTTATGACTCAGTATAAAAAGCATGATGTCACATATAAAATCTTTGTGTTGGGTTGTGAGTGATGGATCATTGTCCAGAAAGCTTCTGCAGGCTGAGATTCCTTTTAGATGTTCGATACACGTATATAACGATTGTACGTCAATGGTGACCCAGAGATAATTATCATCCCATTTCTGATCCTTCATCAGATTGAGTGCTGTCGTGGTAACTTTGAGGTAAGATGGTAAGTCCTTCACATATTTATTTAAGAAAATATCGACATATTCCGACAGGTTGGATGTAAGAGAGTCAATGCCTGCCATTATCGGTCGGCCAGGTGGATTGGAAAGGGACTTATGTATCTTTGGTAAGAAATTAAATATGGGGGTGATGGAGTCGGCTCTCATTAAATATTGATATTTCTCTTTTGTAATAAGTTCTGTACGAAGCCCTCGAAGGAGTAATGTTCTCAACTCATCTATATATTGGTCTTTAGGATCGTTCGGTAAAATGGAATATGATTTCTTGTCTCCTAATAGTCTTTAGGCTTCCTCAATGTATCAATTCTGATCCATGATCACCCCCCTCTTTATCAGCCAGTTTTAAAACCATTTCCTTGTTCTTCTGTTGTCTTTTTAATGCTTCACTCTCCAGATTGCTTAGGTTCTTTTCTTTCACTGGTTTAATGTGAGTCTCACATAGGTCTTTCTTCACCAAATCATAGAAAATGCTAAAATTGCTGCTCTTTGATTCTAGAGGGTAGTATTTTGAGACTGGTTTTAATCCAGACTTAGAGCAACTTTCATAGTTAGAAATAATTGCATCTTCTTTTCTTGAGAAGTGTTTTTTTAAAGTTAATTTCCTCACAAAATTGTTAAGATCTATGAATGTGCTGAATTTATTGAGGCCTTCCGTAGGTGCAAAGGACAGGCCATTACTCAAAAGTGATACTTCCGGTTTTGTTAAATTATGCTTTGATAGATTAAAGATCCCTTTTGTGGCCAGATCTATTGTTGGAGTGTCCTTCTTTTCTGTTCTCTGCCTCCTGCCACCTTGTTTGCCTCTTCTTCTAGATATTGCCTTTTGAGAGGTGTTGCGTGTCGTATGTCCTCCTTCAAATGGTATTTTATGATTTATTTTGGACGGCTACCTGTTTCCAAAGACAAAAAATGGTCGGTGTCTGATCCTAACCTTTGTAAAGCTGTAAATCTATTGCTTGTTCTTGGATGTGAAGTTGCAGGTGTGTTGTTGGCCGTGTTCCTTGGTGTTCTTCCCTTGTTGGGTACAAGGGTCCAATATGATTTCTCATTCCTTCGTGGATCCTGTTATTGTGTTCTGAATCTACTCCAAGTCTTGATTCTGCCCTGGTCGTAGTCATTTTTGTCACGTGCAAACTTTCATTCTTTCCCTTTGATGACCTCATTTTCTATGTGTTCCACTTTTTTGTTCAAAACTTTCTCATTAATAATGTAATCTTCTTTGTCTTTGAAAGACTCCAATTCAGTCGCTTTGTTCTTGATTTCACTTTCTATATCCAAGAAAGATCTCCTTTTTTCAATGACGAGTAATTTCATCAAATCAATGGAACATGTATGTAGTGTCTTGTCCCATTTTTCCATGAATTCAGGATTCATTTTTCCAAGTGTGGGCTGTTTCAACAGTCTTAAGCCCCTAGGGACCCTGTTGACTGAAATGTAATGTTCTAGTCCTTTAATGTCCCACCAAATTTTAAGCTCCTTGGTTAGGAGTCTCTCCATTCCCCAAAATAGTTCATCTAGGTCACACTTAATATGATCAGTTGTATTTGTTGTGTTTTCATTAAAAACTTTCTTGCATAAATCATTCCTTCTAATGTTGCGGTCATTGCTCCTAAGCATGTTAGCTACAATGTTGGAGTTTTTTGTCACCAGGCCACCGTGCAAAGTACACCAAAAATTAACGTAAAAGCAAAGAAATTCCGCGCCACTTGTGAGGCTATTACTCCAAAACTATATAGAATCACACTCCCAATTATCTGTGCATCAGTTGCCCCCTAAGAAAACAGCAATGGTGTATTGCTGCAAATAGAAAATAGGAATACCAGATAGGGGTTCTAGCGACCAGTGGTGTGGTGTTATCAAATTTCTACCAGGTCTATCAATACACTGGAGTATATAAATTAAATAAAAATATTTTATTTAAATTTTACCGTACTGTATAAAAATATATATATATAGCAAGAAAAGTTTTTTATAAAAGAGTATACATGTAAATAGGAATAAAAAATACAATTATTAATAGTGTGCAATATGATATAGGGGAATTCTATTAAAATGCAATTTTGCAAGGTAATCTAAAAAATTCCATGTACAAAAAATAAAGCTAAAAAGTCTTAACTGATTTAGCAGGAGGTCTATAGGTAAAGGCCCAACGCGTTCCGTCTCTCAGACTTCTTCAAGGGGTAGTGACATACTGAGACAGGGCTCCTATAAATACCCCCCATAATTGTGTAATTAGTCATGACCTCATATACTGTTTGGGTGGGTATCTTAGTATCCATTAATGAATTCTTTATCAAAACACAATCACAGACATGGAAAGCATTAATGTACTGTAACAGATTACATATTGGTTGTTATTTCCAAGTAATGATAGTTATACATGCAGTTTTTGTGTTGTTCGCGTGTGATGCTGTACTTCCGCCACACTTCCGGTGTGCGGAAAGTTCTAATGCGCATGCGCGCCACTCCTGACCTTCTTCACATGGTCTTATATAGTCATTAATTAAGTTCCTGTAGTGACGCAGCTTATGCCCGAGGTCCAGGCTTCCTGTCTGATGTTACCACTGTCACATGACTCCCGGCCAAATGCGGAAGTGCTGTGCTTGGAACGCATTTTGGCCCGCATCACGTGGTCAGATGGAACGCATCTCAGCCCGCATCACATGGTCCGATGTGTAAAGCTTTAAATGGGTTGTTATGGCAACTATGCTGCAGCATGTCCAATCATTGTCACAATACATAAAGGAGTCAAACACAGTACAAATTTTAAAAAACACACATAAGATGTGTCATTCTATTGTAATTCATATCTTAGGATCAGTACTAGTCTATATACGTTACATATCTTTATCTTTATAGTTAATTTATTAGTTATAACTGGGTATATGTTAGGTTTATTATTTATTTATTTTCCGGATTGCAAACATAATTAATATGGAGGAAAAAATAATAAAAATATATAAAATATATGATATATAATATTTAAAATAATAATAAATAATAAATAATAAATAGAGAATTAATAAGGAGGAAATAAGGAGGAATAAATAATAAGGAGGAAAAAGGGGTGGTGTGCTTATTATTCTACTATGTGAATCTATAGTCAAAGTGATATTAATAGAAATGTCCATTATATTTAAGAGTAACCAAGTGTCATACACTTGCTATAATTAAGTGATACACTATTAATATTTATTATTTATCGTGATTATTATGTGATTTACTACTAATATTCATTATACTACCGTGATTATTAGATGTCTACGTGAAGATTTCTAACTATGTCCATAAGTCTACAAGTGAGTGCAATGGGTTCTGTTATCTTTTTAGCTCTGTATATACACACTATGCTTTCAGGAGTCGCTTAGTTTATCTGTACAGTACCCAATCTTCCCAATGGGTCACCTCTTTTGGTACTGGTCAGGCCCAACACTGCTTAGCTTCTCAGATCAGCTGAGATTGGGCATTTCCAGTGTGGTTTGACTGTATTTACCTCATACACAACAGATGATGCCAAAATATTTTTTGTTATAATTACATACGTGATTATTTCAGAATCATTGAAAATGGTGAAAGAGAAGAAGAAACGGTGAAATAAGAACTAGAGATTTTTCTGGAACGACACCTTCACTAAAAGGGAGTGATCTCATAGCTCTTGTTGAGGCCAAGGGGGTCCATAGTTTGTAGGTGAAAGATCCAAAACATCTCTCGCTGCGACAGTTTCTTTGCCAGGTCTACCCCTCTTTCTCCCAATTTGACCAGTTCTATGGCTTTGAAGGTTAATTCTTCTGGATTTGAATTGTGTTTCTCAGTGAAGTGTCTTGAAATGGTGTGACTGTCTACTTTGTTCTTGATGTTCCTGATATGTTCTTGTATCCTAAGTTTCAGTTGTCTCTTTGTCTTGCCTACATACTATTTTCCACAGGTGCATTCTAACAAGTAAATCACAGATGAATTGTTACAGTTGATAAAGTCTTTCATTTTGTACTCTTTAAGGTTTCCAACATCGCTGAAACTTTTGCGGTTTGGGTGGAGAAATTTACAAACATTACACTGGCCACATTTATAGGATCCCACACACTTTGACATCATTTGGGTATCACCTGTTCCATTTTTGAGCATACTTGGTGCCAGTAAGTCTTTAAGATTTTTTGATTTCTTATAGATTATTTCTGGACGTGACGGGAGTATCTCCTTTAAAACTGGATCCATTAAAAGAATTCCCCAGTGGGTCCTGAGTGATTTCTGTATAAGATCTTCATGGCGGTTGTTAGTAGTGATGAATGCTGTTGAATCTTTCTTTTTATTTTTGACCTTGCATTCAAGTAGATCCTCCCTGTTCAGATCCTAAGTTCTTGTGATGGCCTTCTGTAGAATTTCAGGTGGATACTCTTTTTCTTCAAATCTTCCCTTGTAGACCTCTAGTTGTACTTCACATTCTTACCAATCGCTACAGTTTCTTCTTAATTTGTTGAAATAGAAGTAAGGTATGTTACTTTTCCACTTCTTGAGATGGTTACTTTTAAAATGAAGATAACTATTTTGATCGACTTCTTTGATAAAGTTCTTGGTCCTAACTTTTCTTTCTGTTCCTGTTAATATCAGATCTAAAAACTTGATTGATACCCCATTGATGTTGGAGGTAAAGGAGATGTTCATATCATTGTAACTAAGGTATAAAAATAATTGATTAAAAAGATCCAGAGTCCCATCCCATATAAGTAAAATATCGTCGATATATCTCTTTAAAAAATTATATAATCTTTAAAACGATGTTGACTGTAAATAAAGGAATTCTCCCAACAGCACATAAAAAGATTAGCAAAACTTGGTGCGAATATAGTACCCATAGCTGTTCCGCAGCACTGTAGGTAAAAATGATCTAAAAATTAAAAATAGTTATGACTCAGTATAAAAAGCATGATGTCACAGATAAAATCTTTGTGTTGGGTTGTGAGTGATGGATCATTGTCCAGAAAGCTTCTGCAGGCTGAGATTCCTTTTAGATGTTCGATATACGTATATAACGATTGTACATCAATGGTGACCCAGAGATAATTATCATCCCATTTCTGATCCTTCATCAGATTAAGTACTGTCGTAGTATCTTTGAGGTAAGATGGTAAGTCCTTCACATATTTATTTAAGAAAATATCGACATATTCCGACAGGTTGGATGTAAGTGAGTCAATGTCTGCTATTATCAGTCGGACAGGTGGATTGGAAAGGGACTTATGTATCTTTGGTAAGAAATAAAATATAGGGGTGATGGGGTCGGCTCTCATTAAATACTGATATTCCTCTTTTGTAATAAGTTCTGTCCGAAGCCCTCGAAGGAGTAATGTTCTCAACTCCTCTATATATTGGTCTTTAGGATCGTTAGGTAAAATTGAATATGATTTCTTGTCTCCTAGGAGTCTCTCGGCTTCCTCAATGTACCGATTCTGATCCATGATCACCAACCACCCCCCACCCCCCCTTTATCAGCCGGTTCTAAAACCATTTCCTTGTTCTTCTGTAGTCTTTTTAATGCTTCACTCTCCCGATTGCTTAGGTTCTTTTCTTTCACTGGTTTGATGTCATTCTCACATAGGTCTTTCTTCACCAAATCATAGAAAATGCTAAAATTGCTGCTCTTTGATTCTAGAGGGTAGTATTTTGATACTGGTTTTAATCCAGACTTAGAGCGACTTTCATAGTTAGAAATAATGGCATCTTCTTTTCTTGAGCAGTGTTTTTTTAAAGTTAATTTCCTCACGAATTTGTTAAGATCTATGAATGTGCTGAATTTATTGAGGCCTTCCGTAGGTGCAAAGGATAGGCCATTACTCAAAATTGATACTACCGGTTTTGTTAAATTATGCTTTGATAGATTAAAGATCCCTTTTGTGGCCGGATCTATTGTTGGAGTGTCCTTATTTTCTGTTCTCTGCCTCCTGCCGCCCTGTTTGCCTCTTCTTCTAGATATTGCCTTTTGAGAGGTGTTGCGTGTCGTATGTCCTCCTTCAGATGGTATTTTGTGATTTCTTTTGGACAGGTGCCTGTTTCCAAAGATAAAAAAATGGTTGGTGTCTGATCCTAACCTTTGTAAAGCTGTAAATCTATTGCTTGTTCTCGGATGTGAAGTTGCAGGTGTGTTGTTGGTCGTGTTCCTTGGTGTTCTTCCCTTGTTGGGTACAAGGGTCCAATGTGATTTCTCATTCCTTCGTGGATCCTATTCTTGTGTTCTGATTCTACTCCAAGTCTTTCTTTCCCTTTGATGACCACATTTTCTATGTGTTCCACTTTTTTGTTCAAAACTTTCTCATTAATAATGTAATCTTCTTTGTCTTTGAAAGACTCCAATTCAGTCTCTTTGTTCTTGATTTCACTTTCTATTTCCAAAAAAGATCCCCTTTTTTTAATGACGAGTAATTTCATCAAATCAATGGAACATGTATTAGTGTCTTGTCCCATTTTTCTAGGAATTCAGGATTCATATTTCCAAGTGTGGGCTGTTTCAACAGTCTTAAGCCCCTAGGGACCCTGTTGACTGAAATGTAATGTTCTAGTCCTTTAATGTCCCACCAAATTTTAAGCTCCTTGGTTAGGAGTCTCTCCATTCCCCAAAATAGTTCATCTAGGTCACACTTAATATGTTCAGTTGTATTTGTTGTGTTTCCATTAAAAACTTTCTTGCATAAATCATTCCTTCTAATGTTGCGGTCATTACTCCTAAGCATGTTAGCTACAATGTTGGAGTTTTTTGTCACCAAGCCGCCGTGCAAAGTAAACCAAAAATTAACGTAAAAGCAAAGAAATGCTGCACCACTTGTGAGGCTATAACTCCAAAACTGTATAGAATCACACTCCCAATTATCTGTGCGTCAGTTGCCCCCTAAGAAAACAGCAATGGTGCATTGCTGCAAATAGAAAATAGGAATACCAGATAGGGGTTCTAGCGACCAGTGGTGTGGTGTTATCAAATTTCTACCAGGTCTATCAATACACTGGAGTATATAAATTAAATAAAAATATTTTATTTTAATTTTACTGTACTGTATAAAAATATAGCAAGAAAAGTTTTTTTTATAAAAGAGTATACATGTAAATAGGAATAAAAAAATACAATAATTAAAAGTGTGCAATATGATATAGGGGAATTCTATTAAAATGCAATTTTGCAAGGTAATCTAAAAAATTCCAAGTACAAAAAATAAAGCTAAAAAGTCTTAACTGATTTAGCAGGAGGTCTCTAGGAAAAGACCCAATGCATTTCATCTCTCAGACTTCTTCAAAGGGTAGTGACATACTGAGACAGGGCTCCTATAAATACTCCCCATTATTGTGTAATTAGTCATGACCTCATATCCTGTTTGGGTGGGTATCTTAGTATCCACTATTGTAATGCTTTCCATGTCTGTGATTGTGTTTTGATAAAGAATTGATAAAGAATTCACTAATGGATATGTCAATATTTTCTTAAATAAATATGTGAAGGACTTACCATCTTACCTAAAAGATACCATGACAGTACTTAATCTGATGAAGGATCAGAAATGGGATGATAATTATCTCTGGGTCACCATTGACATACAATCGTTATATACGTGTATCGAACAGCTAAAAGGAATCTCAGCCTGCAGAAGCTTTCTGGACAATGATCCATCACTCACAACCCAACACAAAGATTTTATCTGTGACATCATGTTTTTTATCCTGAGTCATAACTATTTTACATTTTTAGATCATTTTTACCTACAGTGCTGCGGAACAGCTATGGGCACTATATTCGCACCAAGTTTTGCTAATCTTTTTATGGGTTGTTGGGAGAATTCCTTTATTTACAGTCAACATCGTTTTAAAGATCATATCATTTTTTATAAGAGATATATCAACGATATTTTACTTATATGGGATGGGACTCTGGATCTTTTTATTCAATTCTTTTTATACCTTAGTAACAACGATATGAACCTCTCCTTTACCTCCAACATCAATGGGGTATCAATCAAGTTTTTAGATCTGATATTAACAGGAACAGAAAGAAAAGTTTGGACCAAGAACTTTATCAAAGAAGTTGATCGAAATAGTTATCTTAATTTTAAAAGTAACCATCTCAAGAAGTGGAAAAGTAACATACCTTACTCCCATTTCCACAAATTACGAAGAAACTGTAGCGACTGGAAAGAATGTGAAGTACAACTAGAGGTCTACAAGGGAAGATTTGAAGAAAAAGAGTATCCACCTGAAATTCTACAGAAGGCCATTACAAGAACATAGGATCTGAACAGGGAGGATCTACTTGAATACAAGGTCAAAAATAAAAAGAAAGATTCAACAGCATTCGTCACTACTTACAACCACCATGAAGATCTAATACAGAAATCACTCAGGACCCACTGGGGAATTCTTTTAATGGATCCAGTTTTAAAGGAGATACTCCTGTCACGTCCAGAAATAATCTATAAGAAATCAAAAAATCTTAAAGACTTACTGCACCAAGTATGCTCAAAAATGGAACAGGTGATACCCAAATGTTGCCAAAGTGTGTGGGATCCTACAAATGTGGCTGGTGTAATGTTTGTAAATTTCTCCACCCAAACTGCAAAAGTTTCAGCGATGTTGGAAACCTTAAAGAGTACAAAATTAAAGACTTTATCAACTGTAACAATTCATCTGTGATCTACTTGTTAGAATGCACCTGTGTAAAAAAGTATGTAGGCAAGACAAAGAGACAACTGAAACTTAGGATACAAGAACATATCAGGAACATCAAGAACAAAGTAGACAGTCACACCATTTCAAGACACTTCACTGAGAAACACAATTCAAATCCAGAAGATTTAACCTTCAAACCCATAGAACTGGTCAAATTAGGAGAAAGAGGGGGAGACCTGGCAAAGAAACTGTCGCAGCGAGAGATGTTTTGGATCTTTCACCTACAAACCATGCACCCCCTTGGCCTCAACGAGAGCTATGACATCGCTCCCTTTTTGTGAAGGTGTCGTTCCAGAAAAATCTCTAGTTCTTTTTTCACCGTTTCTTCTTCTCTTTCACCATTTTCACTGTTTCTGAAAGAATCACGTATGTAATAAATAATAATAAAAAATATTTTGGCATCATCTGTTGTGTATGAGGTAAATACAGTCAAACCACACTGGAAATGCCCAATCTCAGCTGATCTTGGAAGCTAAGCAGTGTTGGGCCTGACCAGTAACAAAAGGGGCGACCCATTGGGAAGATTGGGTACTGTACTTAAAAACTAAGCGACTCCTGAAAGCATAGTGTGTATATACAGAGCTAAAAAGATAACAGAACCCATTGCACTCACTTGTAGACTTATGGACATAGTTAGAAATCTTCACGTACAC
Organism: Pseudophryne corroboree; assembly: GCF_028390025.1. Classification (NCBI taxonomy): domain Eukaryota; kingdom Metazoa; phylum Chordata; class Amphibia; order Anura; family Myobatrachidae; genus Pseudophryne; species Pseudophryne corroboree. The sequence goes on from NC_086450.1 coordinate 150,972,024, forward strand.
ATCTAATAATCATGGTAGTATAATGAATATTAGTAGTAAATCACATAATAATCACGATAAATAATAAATATTAATAGTGTATCACTTAATTATAGCAAGAGTATGACACTTGGTTACTCTTAAATATAATGGACACTTCTATTAATATCACTTTGAATATAGATGCACATAGTAGAATAATAAGCACACCACCCCTTTTTCCTCCTTATTATTTATTCCTCCTTATTTCCTCCTTATTAATTCTCTATTTATTATTTATTATTATTTTATATATTATATATCATATATTTTATATATTTTTATTATTTTTTCCTCCATATTAATTATGTTTGCAATCCGGAAAATAAATAAATAATAAACCTAATATGTACCCAGTTATAACTAATAAATAAACTATAAAGATAAACATATGTAACGTATATAGACTAGTATTGATCCTAAAATATGAATTACAATAGAATGACACGACTTATGTGTGTTTTTTAAATTTGCACTGTGTTTGCCTCCTTTATGTATTGTGACAATGCTTGGACATGCTGCAGCATTGTTGCCATAACAACCCATTTAAAGCTATACACATCGGACCATGTGATGCGGGCTGAGATGAGTTCCATCGAACCACGTGATGCGGGCCAAAATGCGTTCCAAGCACAGCACTTCCGCATTCGGACGGGAGTCATGTGATAGTGGAAACGTCAGACAGGAAGCCTGGACCTCGGGCATAAGCTGCATCACTACAGGAACTTAATTAATTACTATATTAGACCATGTGAAGAAGGTAAGGAGTGGCGCGCATGCGCACTAGAACTTTCCGCACACCGGAAGTGTGGCGGAAGTACAGCATCACACACGAACAGCACAAAAACTGCATGTATAACTATCATTACTTGGAAATAACAACCAATATGTAATCTGTTACAATACATTAATGCTTTCCATGTCTGTGATTGTGTTTTGATAAAGAATTCATTAATGGATACTAAGATACCCACCCAAACAGTATATGAGGTCATGACTAATTACACAATTATGGGGGGTATTTATTAGAGATGAGCGGATTCGGTTTTACTCGGTTTTACTCGGTTCTCAAAACGGCATCTTATTGGCTATCCAAAACACGTGACATCCGTGAGCCAATAAGATGCCGTTTTGAGAACCGAGTAAAACCGAGTAAAACCGAATCCGCTCATCTCTAGTATTTATAGGAGCCCTGTCTCAGTATGTCACTACCCCTTAAAGAAGTCTCAGAGACGAAACGCGTTGGGCCTTTCCCTATAGACCTCCTACTAAATCAGTTAAAACTTTTTAGCTTTATTTTTTTTGTACTTGGATTTTTTTAGATTACCTTGCAAAATTGCATTTTAAAAGAATTCCCCTATATTGCACACTTTTAATTATTGTATTTTTTATTCCTATTTACATGTATACTCTTTTATAAAAAACTTTTCTCTGCTATATATATATATATATATATTTTTATACAGTACTGTAAAATTAAAATAAAATATTTTTATTTAATTTATATACTCCAGTGTATTGATAGACCTGGTAGAAATTTGATAACACCACACCACTGGTCGCTAGAACCCCTATCTGGTATTCCTATTTTCTATTTGCAGCAATACACCATTGCTGTTTTCTTAGGGGACAACTGACGCACAGATAATTGGGAGTGTGATTCTATATAGCTTTGGAGTAATAGCCTCACAAGTGGCGTGGCATTTCTTTGCTTTTATATATATATATATATATATATATATATATACATATATACACCCATATATATATGTAGAAGGGCACTCATTGTATTATAGAAACACTTGGCGGGCTGCCTTCATAAGGGTTAAAAATGATTTTTGCACTTTATCAAGACTGTGGAGTACCGCCTCGTATCTGGGATGAGAGAGAGAGTGTGTGTGTGTGTGTGTGTGTGTGTGTGTGTGTGTTTGTGTTATATCTCCACATAGTGAACTCAGCACTCACTTATAATAAAACTACAATCCTAAATTACAGTCCTGCAGTCTGTAGTTTTCCTCCTCTCAGCCACTTCACTATGCAGTGGGTGCCACAGTATCACCTCTTCCATACCTCTCTCCTGTCCCTGACCTCTCTGTGCTTTACACACTCTCATGTCCCTGTCCCCTCTGTCCTGCCCTGTCAGCCCTTTCTCCTGTTCCCTCTGTTTTATCCTGTCACCCCTGTCCTGACCCACTGACCCTTGACCTGTCACCTCTGTCCTATCCTCACTGTATTGTCCCAGTCCCCACTGTCATATCCCTGTCCCCTCTGTCCCAGCACTATCACACTTCTCTCCTGTCCCCTCTGCACTGTCCCTATCCTCTCTGACATTGCCCTGTCACCTCTATACTGTTCCTGTCACTCCTCTCTTCCGTCCCCTCTGTTCTGTCCTGTCCCTGCTCCATCTGTCCTGGTCCTAACACCTGTGTTCTAGCCCTGTCCATGCCACCTCTATCCTGGCCCTGTCACTTCTGTACTGTCCCTGTCACCTCTGTCCTTCCTGGCCTTTTGTTCTGCCATCACTGTCCTGTCCCTGTCTCCTCTTTACTGCCCTGTCACCTTTGTCCTGGTCCTGACCCCACTGCCATGTCCTGGTCACACCATTTTCCTGTCCCTTCTATTCTGTTCAGTACCTTTTCCATCTATCCTAACCCTCTCCCTGTCACCCAGTGTCTTCCTGCCACCCAATATCTCCCCATCTCCCTTTCCCTCCCCAGTCACCCACTATCTCCCTGTTACCCCTCCCTCCCCAGTCACTGACTATCTCCGTCACCCACTATCTCCCTGTCTCCCTATCCCCAACTATCTCCCTGGGGGGGCACCAGACAGAATCTTGCCTAGGGCATCAAATTGGCTTTGGCCGGCTCTGAGATAAGGTTGCACTGAGCCTAGACCTTATTTTAGCGATGTTACTTAACATTATGTATTGCTACTTACTATAGGGTCTGATTCAGAAATATACATAAACCAAATGCTTAACATTCATCTCTGATGGTACGATGCACAGATGCCACACAGCACAGGTACAGATCTTGTTCTGCTAGATCGCACACATGGTTGAGATACTGCAGATGTTTGGGTGAAGGCAGGGCAGTAGAGAGCCTGGCCAGTCCCAGGTACTTTTCAGGGGCATGACCTAATCACAGCAGGCGTGGTCATGCACCCTTAGAAAAAAAATACTGAAAAAATGGTATTTTAAGTGCCTGCGTGGCCACACTGCAGCCGAACACATAGCAGATTGTGCTGGGCTGAGGATAAGAGCTGCAGCTGCTGCTGCCATGTAAGGGGGTCTGGGGCCCCTACTGGGCCCTCACTGGGCCCCTCCATCAGACCTGGGCCTGGGTAATTAGTACCCCCCCCTCTCTCGACACCACTGGGTGCAGAGCGGGGGCGAGGACAGGCAGTTCTTGAGAAAATAAGGGCGTATTGACCCAGTTTTCTGGTCATGCTGAAACCAGTGGCGGTGTCCTTGGATGCAAAGTGTTGTAAAACTGCAACTTAACAACATACAATGGACTTCCTATGTGAAGTGTAGCTGGTAGCTCTGTCGGAATGCTCCATTCATTAAATTGTGCAGGCACGGACATGATAAGTCATGTACGCCCAGAGAGCAACTTAACTATAATCACCTCTGTACATTCGTGACAATGTTGTATGTGCCCAGCAAACATTTGAACTTTAATTGGCACTGTGCAAGCAGGAGCCAAAAAGGCAGCACATGCCCAGTAAACATTTTAACCTTTATCTGAATTGTAGATGTTTCGAGATGGAAAGTTGCACATTCACACAGTAGTACGTTGTTTTGCAAATTAAGTGGTTAATGATATGAAACACTTACTGTATATAATTGTGCTCGACGCTTGCTGAGTTGCATGGGACCTGTCAGCTCACTCACACCAGGCATCTCCTGTAACATGATGTATTGAGGCTAGATGTATGAGGATATATCTGTAGATGGGTATATACAGCAGGTAGAAATTTGATATTAGATGTTTTGACAAGTGGAGAAAATGTATTCAATCTTCTGGTGGCACGAGATATGCTCTTATGCTAGGAGAGGAGCAACAATGCAGAGATTCTGGGCAGTGCCGTAACTAGGTGTGTGCTGAGGGGGCATTGCACACAGCGCAATCGCGCTGTGGGCGCACCATCAGCATCCACACTGATTAGCTACCACCAGCTGCTGCGCTGCCCGCTGTAGTGTACAGTATATTAGTAGCGCTGCGCCCGGCTCCTTCCCCGCCGGAGGCAGCGCTGCTAATATAGATCACAGGCACAGCAGGCAGCGCTGGGCAATCTGTGTCTGTGAGTCTCATTCTCCGTGTGCTGCTGGGCTCTGCTCCGCCCCCCCTCCTCCTGCTCTCCTGCACTGTACACTGACTTCCGGGTACAGAGGAGAGGACGGCTGCAGCTGATACTTATCACAGCAAGTGAAGTCTCTCCCTCCATTCCCTCCCACCCCTCGTGTAAGTGCTCCTTATATTGTAGGTATGTACTGAATGCAGAATAGCCATATTACTATATTAAGGTTATTAACAAATATAGTGATAAAAACAAAGAGGTAAGAACAGAAACTCAACAGATAGGAAAAGTGGAAGGGGTGCAGATGTGGCAACACTGAAGGAGCACTTCGATACATAAGAAGTGACCCAAAAACTGTGTCATAACCCCAGTAGAGTAAAAGGTATGACCAACAGTGTGCAAAGTGTCATAGATGTCCAGGAGGACTAAACTGGAAGTAGATCATTGATCACACATGAGGCCATTGTCTCAGTGGCCTAGTCTCAAGTCTTAGCAGAAGTATATAGTGCAGTCACATATATATCACTTCAAATGCCTCATAATTGTTTCCTTGCTTTGTTCAGCTGAACTAATTCAACACTTTCCCCAGACACTGTACGTTACATGAAATAACTTCCATTTGGCCACTTATCTTTTGTTTTCTTTTGGAGCCCATAAACATTTTTCCTGCCTGTAAGGCTAATTTGGCACCTGTCACACTGGGGGCTTTATTTTGTCTTCCATTGGATAGATGGATTGAACCTGAAGGGCATGTTTCTATTTTCCCACTATGTGTACCATTTTCCTTTTAAGTCATTATTTTCATCCCAGGCAGAAGTTCCAATGAGCGGAGAATGAAGTAAGAGGAGAGAAAGTGAGTGAGGAATTTTGTATGCAAGCTTCTGAAGTAGTTATGAGGTAAAGGGGGTAAGAATGGCAGTAGTGGGAAAGAGTGGCTGGGAGAAGAGCTGGTTACTCCTATTTACTACTTATTTCAGTGACTTATTAGATAAACTACTGTGTAGTTTATCTAAAATAAAGAAAAAAAGATCAACTACTAGTGCAGAGATTTTGTAAAAAAACAAACCCCAAAACTGCATATACATTTATGTAATGTCCCCTGTAAATTGAATACATAAGATTGTGTGTGAATATTCTTCTGCTATGGTATAAAACTATATATATATATATATATATATACATATATTTGGAGTATTACTGTCTGGTGTAATGTGACTAATGAACGCTGCCGTGCGGTGTAATGTAACTGCAGGAGCTACCGTGCATGTAATGTAACTGGCGGACATTGCCATGCTGTGTAATGTAACTGGCGGACATTACCGTGCTGTGTAATGTAACTGGCGGACATTGCCATGCTGTGTAATGTAACTGGCGGACACTACCGTGCTGTGTAATGTAACTGGCGGATGCTACCGTGCTGTGTAATGTAACTGGCGGACACTACCGTGCTGTGTAATGTAACTGGCGGATGCAACCGTGCTGTGCAATGTAATTGGCGGAAGCTACCGTGCTGTGTAATGTGACCATGCAGTGTAATCTGGCTAACGGTGGGGGGGCAATTCTCTTTCTGGCAGAGGGCACCAAAATGTCTAGTTAGTTGCCGCTCTGGCAGTGGCGTAACTAGCGGTGTGTGAATTATAGGAAGGGATGGGGAGGGTGGAGAGGTAGCATTCATTTCAAAACATGACAAAGGGGGGGGGGGCGCCGTTGCGGTTACTTGCACACAGCGCTAAAAAGTCTAGTTACGGCACTGATTCTGGGGATCGATACCTTCCCCTCATTCATTTTCATGTTATTCTGTCTAACTTGCCACCAAAAGATGGCAAAAACTAAAGAAATCAAATTTGAAAATAAAAAATATTTTCTGTGTCTGTGCATTTGAAAAATAAAACTTTTCATAATAAAACTGCAATGTTTGGTGATAGTTTACAGTGTGAACATTTTTGTAGCAGATATCTAATGCATTAACTGTTTTATACTGTACATATAGTGAATAATAAATTAGCATGAAAACCACATGTAGGGGGTAATTCAGAGTTGATTGCAGCAGCAAATTTGTTATCAGTTGGGAAAAACCATGGGGGTAACTCCAAGTTGATCGCAGCAGCAAATCTGTTAGCAGTTGGGCAAAACCATGTGCACTGCAGGTGGAGCAGATGTAACATGTGCAGAGAGAGTTAGATTTGGGTGGGGTGTATTCAAACTGAAATCTAAATTGCAGTGTAAAAATAAAGCAGCCAGTATTTACCCTGCACAGAAACGAAATAACCCACCCAAATCTAACTCTCTCTGCAAATGTTATATCTGCACCCCCTGCAGTGCACATGGGCCCTCATTCCGAGTTGTTCGCTCGGTATTTTTCATCGCATCGCAGTGAAAATCCGCTTAGTACGCATGCGCAATGTTCGCACTGCGACTGCGCCAAGTAACTTTACTATGAAGAAAGTATTTTTACTCACGGCTTTTTCTTCGCTCCGGCGAACGTAATGTGATTGACAGGAAATGGGTGTTACTGGGCGGAAACACGGCGTTTCAGGGGCGTGTGGCTGAAAACGCTACCGTTTCCGGAAAAAACGCAGGAGTGGCCGGAGAAACGGTGGGAGTGCCTGGGCGAACGCTGGGTGTGTTTGTGACGTCAACCAGGAACGACAAGCACTGAAATGATCGCACAGGCAGAGTAAGTCTGGAGCTACTCTGAAACTGCTAAGTAGTTAGTAATCGCATTATTGCGAATACATCGGTCGCAATTTTAAGAAGCTAAGATTCACTCCCAGTAGGCGGCTGCTTAGCGTGTGTAACTCTGCTAAATTCGCCTTGCGACCGATCAACTCGGAATGAGGGCCATGGTTTTGCCCAATTGCTAACAAACGTGCTGCTACAATCAACTCAGAATTACCCCCCATGTGCACTGCAGTTGTGGCAGATATAACAATTGCAGAGAGAGTTAGATTTGGGTGGATTATTTTGTTTCTGTGCAGGGTAAATACTGGCTGCTTTATTTTTACACTGCAATTTAGATTTCAGTTTGAACACACCCCACCCAAATCTTACTCTCTCTGAACATGTTATATCTGCCCACCCCCCCTGCAGTGCACATGGTTTTGCCCATCTGCTAACAAATTTGCTGCTGCGATCAACTCTGAATTACCACCATAAACTGCTATTTTTATAGCCTTAATACATCAGACCCTAACAGTGATACTCAATATTTCACAGGGATGTAGTTATATGACCAACGGTCTGGAGACTGATGGTCACATAACCTCCCCCTGCATCCTGAACACTGAGAAGATCGACAGTCGGCATGCTGACTACAAGGGACTATTCCCAATCATGGGTGTCCATGACACCCATAGAGTGGGAATAGAATCTGTGGCAGGTGCAGCGAGCCCACAATGGGCTTCGGTCCGGGATCCCGGCATCGGGATACTGGCTGCTGGGATCCTGACCACCGGTAACGCGGCCCCAACCATTTCACATTGTTCTCAGAGAGGAGGTGATAAATGTTGGAAGGTATGTAGGAGTAGAAAGGAGCTTTGGAGTGCAAATAATAGTCCTGAGGGCCACATGTGGCCCCATGGCCGACTGCAGCTCATCATTGCTCCAAGGCACTCTTTCCAATGGATCTATAGCATGAGACTTAGGGGGACATGTACTAAGCAGTGATAAAAGTGTAGAAGTGAGCTAGTGGAGAAGTTGCCCTTGGCAACCAATCAGCTGCTCTGTATACTTTTATAGTATGCAAATTATAAATGTTACATCAATGCTGATTGGTTGCCGTGGGCAACTTCTCCACTGGCTCACTTCTCCACTTTTATCACTGCTTAGTACATGTCCCCCTTAAAGTAGTAATTTTTTTAAGGCAGATCACGATTTGTTTACAATGATATAGGAGCTAGGTAAGTGTCTGCATTAAAACAATTTCTAAGGTCTTACGGGGAGATGTACAGCATCATTGCTTGGAGAGAGATAAATGGAGAGCAATAAACCACTAACCAATCAGCTTCTAACTAATTTTAAAGGCTGTATTAGACAATTTACAAGAGCTGATTGGTTTTACTTTATCTCAATCAACTTTATTTCTCTTTAAGCTTTACTATATCGCTCCTTTAATATGCAGACTATAGATATTGTATAAAAATGTTTCATATTAATATTCATAACTCAAGTGGTAGAATTTCTACATATAGTAACTTTAATTGAATGGAGTCATTTTACACATCCTGAAAGCCATTAAAAAGCTTTTAATATACAGAGGAATTCTATGAGATGCAGAGGGAGGTCTAAGTGGAACGTTACATGAATACTGACAGGCGAGTGACAAAATGGCAGCCCACTCTTCAGTAGTAAAGTTGTCAGCTATTGATTTTAAGCCAGCATGTATTGTGATTTTGGGAAAACGGCTTTCTTTTTCACCGAGAATCAATTCAAACATATTTAAACTTAATAAAATCTTACATCTCTTGGCAACACAATCATTTTTGAAGACAGGTTCTCTTATTAAAAAAAACAGGGCAAACAAAAGAAAAAACGATTTTAAAATGAGGCTGCGGAAACCATTCACAAGCAAAGATGAAGGTAAAAAAGCTTAAAATTAACAAATTTCTCATGAATTCCATGAAAATAGTTTAGCATGAAATAACCAATCATAGTATATGGTCATGCTTCCCACACTGTGATACAAAATATGCTGCATCCTGCACAATATTGGCACCCACACTATGATACAACATATGCTGCATCCTGCACAGTACTGCCACCCATACTATGCCACAACATATACTGCATCCTGCACAATATTACCACCCACACTATCTTTCAACATATACTGCATCCTGCACAGTATTGACACCCAAACTATCTTTCAACATATGCTGCATCCTGCACAGTACTGCCACCCATACTATGACACAACATATACTGCATCCTGCACAATATTACCACCCACACTATCTTTCAACATATGCTGCATCTTGCACAGTATTGACACCCACACTATGCTACAACATATGCTGCATCCTGCACAAAACTATCACACACACTTTGCTGCAACATATGCGCCATCATGCACAATGCTGACACCCACACTATGCTACAATATATGCTGCACCCTTCACAATACACAAATTGCTTATCTATAATGGGTGCAGTGTGTGCAGTGCACATGGGCCCCTGGGTCCAGGGGGGCTCCACACCGCACACCCTGTACCCATTCCTTTTATACTTGTCTTTCTGGAATCCAGCATCGGCAGGCACAGCACTGATCAGTGACCATTTTCTCAGTGTTTGGCTTAGTAGGGAAATCACAGAGAAAATGGCCACTGCTTCATTTCCCTGGAGACCTGCACATGCACAGTAGACTCTGGCACAACAACAGAGTCTACTAGTGCTCAGAGCAGCACTGCCGACTAGAGGAGGAGGGGGGGGGGGGCAGATGGAGACTGCACACAGGACACACACACTTTCCTCAAAACCAAGTACAAACATTAATGTACATAGCAGTGTCCTATATAAATATGGCCCATAAACAATATATACTGTATGATTAACCATCCAATGATCTTTATCTGTCTTAAATGGTTTACCTTCACATGTCAAGCTGGTTTTTGCAATGTGAGACCAAGCTGCAGACTAGTTGGAGACCCAGCACTTTACTGGCACCAACATTACCAATTTTTGCACTCCTTAGAGATATGCAGGAACATAACCAATGCGCAGTCAAGCATCATGATCACATATTGCCAAAAAATAATAATAATAATAATAATAATACTTTATTGTCATCAATAGTTCAATGAACAATCAACGAAACTAAAAAGCAAGCATATACAGAGACCATAAGAACAGAACGAAGAGAGCACTCCTAAACCCAAGACATTCCCAATTGTCAATTTATCTCGGTCCTATCTGGTTTAACATATTTATTGCTTTTGGGAAAAAACTACCCCTTAACCGGTTTGTCCGACAAAGAATAGAACGGTAACGCCTATTAGATGGCAACACAGAAAACATCCCCCCATTTGGATGAGATAGATCTCCCAGAATACTTTTCACCTTAGTGAGGAGCCTTTTTTCATATATATCCTGAATACAGGGCAGGCTGACTCCAATTACTCTACTTGCAGTTTTAACCACTCTCTGAAGGGACTTACGTTCTATAGCAGTACAGTTTCCAAACCATACTATAATTCCGTATGTGAGGACACTCTCTAAAATTGCTGAATAAAAGTTTACTAAAATCTCCTTACGTATCCCTGCCATGCGCATTTTCCTCAATAAAAACAGGCGTTGTTGAGATTTTTTAACAACACATCGTGTATGAATACCCCAAGACAGGTCATTGGAGATGTTAATACCCAGGAATTTAAAGGACTCAACTGTCTCCACAACCTGGTTATTTACGACTAGGGGACAAGAAGGCTGCATGTGAATTTTCCTAAAATCTACAATCATTTCTTTTGTTTTTTTTACATTTAAAATTAAGTGATTAGTTTGACTCCAAGCTTCTAACCTAGCGACCTCAGATCTATATTCTGACTCATCGTCCTTACTTATTAAACCTACGACTGCGATATCATCGGCAAATTTAATAATGTGAACTGACTCCGAATTTGAATGGCAATCATAGGTAAACAGAGAGTACAGCAGGGGACTCAGTACACAACCCTGAGGCACCCCTGTACTGATTACAAGTTCGCTTGACAGGGAATTGTACAATCTAACAGATTGGGGCCTGTTAGTCAAGAAATCCAAGATCCATCTACATACAAAGTTATTCAATCCCAACTCAGATAATTTAAACACTAATGATGTTGGGATTACTGTATTAAATGCCGAACTGTAATCCACAAACAAAATTCTCGCAGAGGAACATGTGGATTCTAGATGGGTAGCCACACGATGAATCAAGGTGATAGCAGCGTCATCTGTCGACCTATTTGCTTTATATGCAAATTGAAAAGGATCCAGATTGGCTGGGATACTTTTTTTTATGTGTCCCATAACCAATCTTTCAAAGGCCTTCATTATAAGAGATGTCAGAGCAATTGGTCGGTAATCGTTTGGCTCACTGGCCTTACCATTTTTGGGGACCGGGACAATAATAGATGACTTAAAACACTTAGGCACATGACAAGTGGCAAGAGAAAGGTTAAAAATTATAGTAAAAATCCCAGCCAACTGCTCAGCACATGTCTTGATAACATTTCCCGGAATCCCATCTGGGCCGGGGGCCTTACCTGATTTAGAACTGGCAAAGCACCGTCTGACAGACAATTCATCCAGTACCAGGGGCTCCGCGTTCTCCAGATTCCCATCCCAGTCTACAGGGGAAACAGCCATGCTATCAAAACGAGAGTAAAATATGTTTAATGTCTCCCCTAGGGAACTGTCAGCCTCTTTATGAGAGGGGTTCTTATTAACTTTGTAGTCAGAGATATCCTGAATACCTTTCCACAGACTTTTTGCATCTTTATCATTTTTAAACTTGCTTTCGAGTTTAACAGAAAAGGCCCTTTTTGCCTCTATTATACCCTTTTTTAATTTTTGACGGGCAGCCCTAAAAACATTTTGGTCACCAGATCTAAAAGCTTTGTCTCTCTCACTTAATAAGGTTCGAACCGTACCATTTATCCATGGTTTATCATTTGCGTAAGTACGAACACACTTTTTAATTGTTACACTCTGTATGCAACAACACACATAACCAAGGACCATGGAAGTAAGGGAGTCCACATTCACATTATTATCATCCCCCAATGATTCTTCAATGAACAACCCCCAATCAGTAAATTCCAAAGCATCCTGAAGTTTCTGCATTGCCCCCTCAGGCCAAACTGTAATACTAGTACTAGTCGGCCTAAACCGTTGGACTACGGTTTTGTATGCTGGAACCAAAAATAGGGACATGTGATCAGAATGACCAATATTGGGATATCTAAAAGTCGCATAAGCATCCTTAATATTACAATAGACATGGTCCAACACATTTCCCCCTCTAGTAGGGACTTTAACATATTGATAGAATTTTGGTAAAACTACCTTCAAAATGCGTCCCAAGTAATAAAGAGTTGCATAAAAACATTCTTAGTGGTACATTTACCCCAGCTATGTAAAGAGAAACCACATAATCACATTTACAGACATGTGGAAATAGACATAATGCACATCAAGGACCAACAGAGAGGCCTGAACATACACAACATCACAAAAGCAGAACATGATGCATTACAAGAATTGAGGGAGACCAAGGGGATAATTGTAAAACCAGTTGACAAAATGGGAGAAGGGGGTAGACATCATTAACATAGATGACTTTTTAAAGGGAGGCACACAGAAATCTGGATGACACACCCACTTACCACAAATTTTACTAAGACACTAGAGAGGAATTCAAACAAGAATTACAGTCACTACTCAAAGAAGGCTTAGACAAGGGAATCTTAACAACACAAGAACATTCATTCCTTGGTGTCAAACACCCCATCATACTGGTATTTTATTACCTCCCAAAAGTACACAAAGATCCAAACAATTAATCTGGTCCAGTCAGGGGCTCAACACAAAACCTCGTCCTCTGGGTGAGATATGTAGATGACATCTTCTTAATCTAGCAAGCCAGTGAAGACTCACTCACCAGGTTCATAAACTACATGGAAAACAACACCCTGAACCTTACTTTCACCACCACATACAACAAAACAAAAATTAAATTCCTCGACCTGAACATATTCATATTAGACAAACAGATCCATGCCAATACATTCCATAAACAAGTACATGTAAATAGATTCATTTTAACTTCAAGCAGACATCATTCCCATAGGACAATTAAAAAAAAACTTAGAAGGAACTGTTCCAGAATGATTAATTACAAAACAAAATTTACTACTCTTGAATTTTAATGTAACTAACAAAATGTAACCAACACTGACTGTACTTCCAAAGCATAGCTGTCACAATGGGTGGTATTCATGTGACCGCCGGTCTGCTGACCGACAGTCACATGACCTCCTCCACCATCCCGCCGGCTCAGTATCCCGATGGTCGGCATGCCGACCAACAGGGACTATTTCCACTCGTGGGTGTCCACGACACCCATAGAGTGGGAATAGAACCCGTGGCGACCGCAGGTCGCCACCGAGCCCGCAGCGTGGAGAGCGCAGCGAGCCCGCAAGGGGCTTGCTGCACTCGCCCCTCCCCGCCGGGATCCCGGCGTCGGTATGCTGACGGGATCCCAGCGTCCGTAAGCTGACCAGCGGTCAGGAGACCGCCGGGCAGCCATACTACACCCGTCACAATTTACTATCAAGTGTCTACCCCCTGCAAAATTGTAACAAATGACAGAACACAGCTCGTAATGGAGACAAACAGCAAGGAGGACCAATATGGAACCAAACATAGCCAACCAATGAGAAATGACATCCCAGACACAAAATGGCTACTTACCCCACTAGTTCTGGGCATCAGTGAAAAGCACATTTCACCTAGAGGAAGGCCATAAGAGCTGAAATGCATTGCAGCACCCACTGGCAGTGACAGAATAGAAACATAGAAACATAGAATTTGACGGCAGATAAGAATCACTTGACCCATCTAGTCTGCCCCTTTTATTTATCCTTTAGGTAATCTCAAAGCTTTTTGAATGTTAATTCTTTGTAAGGATATTCATATGCCTATCTAGTGCATGTTTAAATTGCTCTACAGTCTTAGCATCTACCACCTCTGATGGGAGGCTATCCCACTTATCCACTACTCTTTCTGTGAAGTCATTTTTCCTTAAATTTCCCCTGAACCTGCCTCCCTCCAATTTAAGTGTATGTCCTCGAGTTCTAATACTTCTCTTCTTTTGAAGAATGTTTTCCTCCTGAACTTTGTTAAAACCCTTGGTATATTTGAAAGTTTCTATCATGTCCCCCCTTTCCCCTCTCTCCTCCAAACAATACATGTTAAGATCTTTTAGCTTTTCCTGGTAAGTTTTGTGATGTAGGCCATGCACCATTTTAGTTGCCCTTCTTTGTACACTCTCTAATGTATTTATATCCTTCTGGAGATATGGTCTCCAGAACTGGACACAGTATTCCAGATGAGACCTTACCAATGACCTATACAGTGGCATTATTACTTCTTTTTTCCTGCTACTGATTCCTCTCCCTATGCAACCAAGCATCTGACTTGCCTTTCTCATCGCTTTGTTGCATTGCATTCCTGCCTTTAAGTCACTTGAAATAGTGACTCCTAAATCCCTTTCCTCTTCAGTAGTTTCCATTATAGTACCCTTGATACTGTATTTAGCATTTGGGTTTTTGAGACCCAAGTGCATGATTTTGCATTTTTTAGCATTAAACTTTAGTTGCCACATGTTTGACCATTTCTCAAGCCTAGCTAGGTCAGCAATCATTTGTTTTACCCCTCCCGGTGTGTCTACCCTGTTGCATATCTTTGTATCATCTGCAAAAAATCATACTTTCCCTTCAATACCATTTGCAATGTCACCAACAAAGATATTAAATAGAACTGGTCCAAGTACAGATTCCTGGGGTACTCCACTGGTAACATTTCCCTTCATAGATTGCACTCCATTTACTACAATTGTCTGTTTCCTTTCCTGAAACCAGGTTCTTATCCATTTAACTGTTTTATAATCCACCCCCACGCTTTCAAGTTTATTTAGCAGTCTGCGATGTGGGACAGTGTCAAATGCCTTACTAAAGTCTTAATATGCTACATCTACAGCTCCCCCTTGATCTATTATTTTCATCACAGTCAAAAAAGTCAATAAGATTTGTTTGGCATTATCTCCCACCAGTAAATCTATGCTGTTTTGGATCCTGTAAGTTGTTTGATTTAAGATATTCCACAACTCTTTCTTTTAATAGTTTTTCCATTACTTCCCTACTACTGATGTAAGGCTTACTGGTCTGTAGTTGCTTGCTTCCTCCTTGCTTCCACTTATGTACAGTGGAACTACATTTGCTCTTTTCCAGTCCTCTGGAATGGCACCTGTATTTAGTGACTGGTTAAATAATTCTGTTAATGGTGCCACCAGCACATCTTTTAGCTCTTTTAGTATCCTTGGGTGTATCCCATCTGGCCCCATTGATTTATCCACTTTTAGTTTTGAAAGCTCTGTTAGGACCTTCTCCTCTGTAAATGTACTTTCATCTACCTTTTTTATGAATGTCCTTGCAACTTAACTGTGGCCCCTTCCCTTCTCCTTCTGTAGTAAATACTGAGCAAAAATAATTATTAGGTGATCTGCTATTGCTTGTCTCCACCAAATTCTCACTCTCTGTCTTAAGTCTTATTATTCCTCCATTTGATTTTCTTTTTTCATTTATATACTTGAAAAAAAGTTTTTCCCCCTTTATCTACTGACTGGGCCATTTTCTCCGCAGCTTCTGCCTTTGCACGTCTGATCACTTTCTTAGCATCCTTCCATCTGTCAAGATACACCTCTTTGTTGTTATTATTTTGAGTCTGTTTGTATTTCCTAAAAGCCATCTTTTTTGCTTTCACACTAGTTGATACTTCTTTTGTGAACCACACTGGCTTCCTTTTCCTGGTGCTTTTCCTAACCCTTTTGATACAAAGGTCTGTTGCCCTTAGTATTGCACTTTTCAGTTTTTCTCATCTCTCCTGCACCCTTTTAAGTTCCTCCAGTCTTCCAATGAATCACTTAAGTATCTCCCCATTTTTGCAAAGTCAGGATTTCTAAATTCCAACACCTTTGTTTTTGTGTGACAGGAGTTGGATCCTGTCTTTATACTAAACCATACTGCTTGATGATCACTGGATCCCAGGTGCTCACCCACATATATGTCTGATATCCTGTCACCATTTGTAAGAATTATATCTAATATTGAGTCTTGTGAGTGGGCTCCCTCCTCAATTGCTTGAGAGATGCTCCCTGTAAGGAATTAAGAAATTTGTCACTTGTAGCTGAACTTGCAAAAGACCCCTTGCAAATAACATCAGGTAAATTAAATTATCCCATGATTATGACTTCTCCCTTTAAAGCCATTTTTGTGATGTTCAACAATAGGTTCCTGTCCAAATCCTGACCCTGGCCTGGTGGTCTACAGATCACCCCAATGTGAATAATGTCCTTCTCCCCAGTTTCTGTGGTGACCCAAAGGGCCTAAATTTTGTCTTCAATATTTTGTATTAAAGTAGCATTTATGCTTTTTTTCACATACATTGCTACCCCTCCTCCTATTTTTCCCATTCTATCCTTCCTTAATAAATTGTATCCTGGTAAAGCTATGTCCCAGTCATGAGTCTCATTGCACCATGACTCTGTAATTGCCACAATATCCAGGTTACCCTTGTCATTATTGCAACTAGCTCTGGAATTTTGTCTCCTAAGCTCCTAGCATTTGCACACATAGCTTTAAGAATCTTGTTTGTGCATCTGTTATTAGTAGCCATGTCCAGACAGTACAAAATAAATAACAAGTTTAAAGTTGAAATAACCTGTTTTGTGATGTTGCTCAGAGTTTGGTATTTGTTTTTTGTTTTTTTACTAATCAGGAATCACACTCTGTCCTTTACACCCCGACTACACCTTGCCAAATGTAATGCTATAGTACACCTGACCACAATGGACAAATGATCAAAGGAGGTAAGCACCAGACAGTATGCAGTAATAAACTATGTTTCACTGAGCAACTTCCCCACACATGCAATGCCAATTACAAGCAAATCATTATATCAAAAAACATACATGAGTTTGCATAAGAGAGAACTATAGTGAACAGATTGGGGATGTCTGGTAGAATCGTCTACCTACAGCCGCACACAAGCCAGTGCGACTGCAGGATCATATTTCGAAAGAGGCATCAGTTGTGATCATGTGACCAGAGTGATCATAAGTTCAGGAGCAGGAGATCAACTCTGGCAGCAACCAGCAGGAAAGTTATCAGCAGAGCGAAGGAAGATAAGGTGAGTCTCCGCAGTGAAGGGGATGTTCAGCTTCTCACAGGTGGATTTGAGGTAGGCTATGGGAATGTAAAAGGAGCTCAAAGCTGACATTCTCATCATGCGACCCGCTCCCTCCCTGTTTGGGGTAGTTCCTGGGGCTGGTGTCCATGCCAATGTCCCAGCAGATATATATATATATAAATATATATATAGTGGGGGGATAAGGGTACCGGCGACCTGTGTTTTTAAAATGTAGTCACTAAAAATTTAACATTTATGGGCCAAAGAATATATAAGAATACAAACAAGTTTTTAATAATACATAAGAGTGAAATAAAACATACATTTTTTTAGCACTAATAAAAGCATAAAAATCTTTGTAAAAGGTAGGAGATCTGACTTAACTTAAAAATAGGCAGGGGGTCAGTGCAGGGAACCCAACACGTTTCGTCACATCAGACTTCTTCAAAGGGACCCTATACTCTATACTCTATACTCCTTTTAGCAGTACTGTACCAGCATTGCATTCTTAAGGGTTGGCAGACACTTATAACAAGGTTACGTGTGTGTTTAATATTTTATTGATTTTATTCACATTCCCTACTGAGATCCTAACCCACAAGTGGCGCTGTATTACTTTTTGCTACATATATATATATGAATCCAACAGTGGACAATAAAGGCACTCCAGAGGCTCAGTAATAGTAGAAAAAGATATATTTATGTGACGTTTCGGGGCAGCGCCCCTTTCTCAAGACATACCAACACTATATACTGAGTGCCGGCTGAGTTGTATATGTGTGTATATATATATATATATATATATTATTATTATTTTATTTTTTTAAACAGTGTAAGAAAAAAAGTTTTCAGACTGATGTAACAATTGTAAAGGAAAACAATATACAGCATGTGTATTGAAAGCAAAGAGGTGAATGTACCCATTAAAGGGATCACTCAGCTGTGAAAATTGTGGCTGAAGCTGGATCAGAGAACAGGTTTACAAATGGCAACAGAGACCAGTTAGTTCATACATTACATTACTACAGTTACAGTACCATCATGATGTGATTGCACGGTATGTTACAATAATAGAATAAATGATTTAATTTTGGAAATTAAACATATTACACCAATGTCTGAATTATTTCTGTGATACAATAAATTATCAAACATAAATGACGGTAATGAAGTAGATGACTAATATATACCTATCTAATTCTGATGTTTTTAACTCATATTTTCTGTCCTGTAATTGAAATGCTAATAAATCCATTCAGATCTAAAATGGTATAGATAGATCTATTTACTTTCAAATTGCATTCTTCTATTTATATATGGCATTACTTAAGTATTTTACATCAATTTTGCTTCCAAATCTAGAATATTGTAGTATTAATAATATAGCATTTCAGCTAGTTTATATTGCTTTGGTAATTCTGCAGCAACACTGAATTATTCCTATTATTCTTCTCCTCTATCACAAATACAGCATTTCAGGAATCTGACTTCATAGAAAATAATGCTTAGTTTAGTGGCATTATTAAAGCATTTATAACTATCAAAAGATCCACGTGAAATTTTCAGTCTTCTCACATTTCAAACAAAATTTTAAATAGCATATCAGCAACAGTGTTTTCAGTGAATTAAAAAAGTAAGAAAAATACAATTTCATAGAGTATAATGCAGAACTTTATAAAATGGGTTTTATTTGGCTTTAACACCACCATCAATTATTCAATCAATTATGTTTTAAAGCACAAACTCTATCTATCTATCTATCTATCTATCTATCTATCTATCTATTGATCGATCGATCTATCAATCTATCGATCTGTCAATCTATTGATCTATCTATTGTGATAAAGAAGCTGTGTAGTGGTAGCACACATTGACTATGGAATCCTCCACTACAGTTTTATTTCATCAGGATGACCGCAGACCAGTAACTATCACACAGTAAATGTTCATGGCCCTGTCACTGAATAACACATATATAATGCCTAGCCAGCTTTTCTTTCATCAGTCATACCGATAAATGGCCTAGACATTATTTTATGCCTTCTCCCCATTCCAGACTGACTGGAAAACAACACTCCCATCTTGCCATCTTAACGAAGTCCTTTCACAGCTGCTCTGTTTTAATATTTCACATGCCTGCAGCTGTGCCAGGCTGCAGGTGAGAGATAAGCTGAAATCAACAAGCTGGTAAGACACATTTTTTATCCCCCAAATGCATGACTTCCCTGAGCTTAATCGCTAAACACCCTGGTTCCTATGCAGCACACTCTTCCTATCTATCTATCTATCTATCTATCTATCTATCTATCTATCTATCTATCTATCTATCTATCATAGATAACCAATATTCTTGGGTGCCATAAAAGTATAAAGATATCAAGAATATGGAGAAAGCCACTCCAGTCCAAAAAGTATAGCAAAAAGCAGATGTGCACTCACCAGTAGTAGCAGCATTGAATATTCTCTTTATTATAGTATAATAGCAAATATAAAACACTGATGTTTCGGTCTGCAATAGACCATTGCATTGACAAATTTATTCTGCTACTACTGGTGAGTGCATCCCTGCTTTTTTGAAATATATATAAAATAGATAGTTAGATCGATATATAGATATTATGTACATATCTATGTAAGTTTTTTCTGAACAAATCAACTGTTTTGATGCTGAATGCTTTCCTCCTTATAGGATAAATCTCTTAATGGATAGTGTGCTGCTGTTCTGTAATACAGATGGCTGTTACTGTGTGCTGTTTAACCAGATGGTAATATATGGTTTCTTTATTCACAGCTGTATGAAGTTAATGAACTTTGATTGTCCAATAACTGTTCAAATAGTTTAATGTAAGTAACCGTATATTTATTTTTGTTAGCAATAAGATATTGTTACTGTTAAAATTACTCCATTCCTTCCCTTTTATATTATTTCTTTTAGTGTGTGAGGGTGTCTTTTGGGGATCAGAGTGGAATGACTCCCGAAGTCGGGGTTTTCCCATGATTTGAGAACTCAAATTTAAAAACTGTATCTAAGATTTTGGAATGTATGTAAGTCCCTCCCTCATTATTTCAGAGGCCATTTTTACACAGGCGAGTGCATGATGAGGTGTGTAAAATTGACTGAAATTACTGGAAATGAATGTTAATGATATTAATAATACTATAGGAACAAAAAGAGGTCCAAATTACATGATTTTTATTACTGATTATTAAAGAAACCTGGATCTAAAACCAAACCCAAAACCGAACCAAAAACACTATATGGTGGTTTTACAAACCAAATCATGATGATTTAGAACAAACATGGGGGTCTGTGCACATCTCTAGTTGGCACACCTACTATATTCTTTTAAAACTGCAGCTGAGCATTATTAGAGCCCTATTACCTGCTCCAGCGTAAAATTTCATAGTGGTGCAGGTACAGTATTAGTTTTGCTGTGTTGGATATTTCTGCAGTTTTTTTATTTATTTATTTATTTATTTCCACTATCAATATATTGTATATAAGGTCTCTTTCTCTGTGAGTTCCGTTGTCTAGCTGTACACGGTGAGTTGGATTTAATGTCAGCCAAACTAAAATGAAACCTTTCCTCCTGTGCATTTGCTCACAGTCCTTATTCTCATTCTCATCAATTCAGTGCACACTGTACTATATATCAGCACCTGTGATCTGGACAGCTCCTCTCTCTTAACTCTCCAGCTGGAAGGGGATTTGTATATACAGTATATCCTCAAAGGGCTACTGCAGTTTCTCTCCACAGAACCACCCACAATGAAGGCATCTACTGTATCTTGAGCCACTTCACAGCCATGGCCCAATGTAGGTAATGATGCAGCAGCCTGTAGCACCTCAATTCCTTCAATGAACCTCAGGAGCCTCCCAGTAGGCATCACAGACTGCACCTCCCCTGCCCATAGCCACTCAGATAGAAACTCTCCCGGTTTGTCAACTCCCTCAGGCAGCACCCCTGTTCCAATAGTGCAGGGATTTCTCTCTCCCTAAGAACTCTCCTCGTATTAGGGAGATTTATAAAAGCTTGGAGAGAGATAAAGTTTAGAGAGATAAAGTACCAACAAATCAAATTCTAACTGTCATGTCACAGGCTATGTTTGAAAATGACAGGATCTGACTGAATGATAATTTATGTCTCTACAAGCATTGCTTAATCTCCCTCATAGTCTCTATGGCTGCTTCAATCGGAACAGGACCCTACTTCACTCTCCCTAATCAACTGCTTCCACTCCCTTTCACCTGACACCCCCAGTCTCCTCCTTCCAGTTTGCTGACTATGGGGGTAATTCTGAGTTTATCGCAGTAGGAACTTTGTTAGCAGTTGGACAAAACAATGTGCACTGCAGGGGAGGCAGATATAACATGTGCAGAGAGAGATAGATTTGGGTGTGGTGAGTTCAATCTGCAATCTAAATTGCAGTGTAAAAATAAAGCAGCCAGTATTTACCCTGCACAGAAACAAAATAACCCACCCAATCTAACTCTCTCTGCAAATGTTATATCTGTCCCCCCTGCAGTATACAAGGTTTTGCCCAACTGCTAAAAAATTTCCTGCTGAGATCAACTTGGAATTACCCCCTATAAGTACTAGGTTCCTGGCTGGCAGCAACCCCTCCCTCACTCTCTGCAAGAGCACAACTCCGTCTTTCAACTTAGGTACCTATCAGCGGATCATTGTACTGTACTGCTGCGGCTTTTTATCTCCTGTAGCGTGCACCTTTCTCTTCCCATCGAAGACATATTGTGCACCTTCCTTTGCTCACTGCTACTCTTTAATAACTTTCAATCCACTTTAACCACTGTCGTTCAAGTAGCCTATACTGTACAATAAATATTAAACAACCCTGCATATAATACCTATATACATTTGTGTACATAAACTATAGTTACACAATCAAAACCCAAGAAATTTGAAATACTGTTGTACACCACAAGCGCTAAAATAAGTAAAATATCACCATAACATCCCTTTTGAGTTGCATGGAAGGTTCTTTAGTCAGAGTTGTGTTTCCAGTTCAGATCAATTGTATGTAAGGTCTCCAAACATAGTTGACATGAAAGATAGGATAACAGAGAACAACCAATGTGTGGTAAATGTTGTCAACACTTAAGTAGTTAGCAAAAAGAATCAGACTCCTCTAAAAAAACTAAGGTGGATTCAAGGCGTACCCCACTCACACTCTAGAGAGGAGACATTAATTGCATCAGGGTTTCTTTATGTGGTTAACCTTTCGTATTCTTATAACACCCGGTGTGATGAATAGGGAATTCAACCCAACACCCAAATCGTTTGTTGTGGATTCCCAATAGAGGCGAATGATGCGTACCCCAACACTCACACTCAAACGGTTGATATAAAGCACATAAAGGTATCTTTCTCTCCTTGGGGGAAAATAGTAGTCTGTAATGGCGTACCACAACTCACAGTTTGGGGTGCTGTATAACTCCTATCAAGGTATCTTTAGGTCCTGGACAGGGATTTCAGCTTGTGGTTTTTACTTTATTCATGGAGACTCCCAGTGTGAATCATATGGAAAGATAAAAAGGCGAACCAATGTGTAGTAGGTTTTGCTAATCTTAAATGCAATATATAAGAGATCTCTGAGACAGATAGATTCAATGCGTACCCCACTCACATATAAATTGGGGGTTCTGAATATATAGCGGTATCTTTAGGGGAGTTCTATTTAATAGTGCAGCATACACTGAACTCAACCAACCACAGATGTACTTTCGATAGAGGGTAATTTATGCGTACCCCAACACTCACACTCAGGGAGCAGATAAAAAGCCCATAAAGGTATCTTTAACTCCTCAAAATGGGGGTGATCAATCAATATGGCGTACCCCAACTCACAATTCGATGTGCTGTATATCTCCCATCAAGGTATCTTTAGGTTCCAGGTGGGAACTGTAACTTGTAGTTCGGACCATGTAGTTATCCACAAACCCCCAAAATGAAAAAAATATATTGGCACTCACAACGGAGTAAAAAAAAAAGGGTTTACAGAAATTTATTTAACAATATATGGGAAAAAATAAGAAAAGTGTATGAAAAAAATCATACAACATTACATGGAACAAATCATAAAAAATAGCAAAGAGAAATAAAATCCTCCTTTCAAGATAAAGACAAAGGTTAAAAAGAAATAAAAAAATCCGGATGGTATGCTACTCACACTCCTTTTTGTCGACGCGTTTCAGCCCTGAACTGGGCCTTTATCAAGACATGTCGGAGTGTGTAAGTAGCTTGATATTCAAAAGACAAAGCGCCAATAGGAAATGAGCAGGAAGTGACGTCATAATTAGAAATGAGTATCTGTTCTCTTTGCCATTTTTGTACAAAGAACATACTACACAAACATTAAAAATACATCCTATGTTTAGAGGCTTCAGAAATATCAATAATCTAGAAGGGGAGAGAGAAAAGAGCATAATTCTATATTATGCATAGTAACTTCCGGCGGAAGTGACGATTCGTAATGGGAATTGTGGGTCATGAGGTCTTTCTACCAAACCGCATGGTCATTCGTACCCGGAAGCCACCCGGACCGGAAGTGCTCTGTAGTGCTCATGGGAAGTGTAGTTTCTTAGTCATGCGGCCGGGCCGTCACCGGAAGTTGTCATTTTACAGCATTGCCGCGATGTCTATGGGAAATGGAGTCCCCATTGCGCTCTTGTTATAGCACTTCAACAGGCATTCAATCTCCTTCACTTGATACTACTTTTTTTGGAGTGTCCAATATTCAAAGTCCACAATAAACATCATAGTTTGTCAGATGAAATTAACTAAAAAAAAAACAGAATCTTAATCAGAATAGCAGTGTATATATTCCTAACTTTATACAAGGTTTTTTATCAGAAGAAAAAATGTATTATATACAGATGTAGCCACCTTTATCTTGAGTGGCTGAGGCGTTTGTCCCGATCGAGCATACGCAGCGTAGGGAGGCGCGCCTAGTCACAGAGAGGCGTACCTAATCACACGGAGGCAGACAGATCGTTTGGCGTTACCTTTACGTGTAATACCTGCGATCAGCCACCAGATGTCGCTTTTTACAATCACCACTGAGCATGTGTGTGGTCTCCCGTAAAATATAATACTGAAATATATAATAAGGACTACTTTACTAAGGCGTCTCATTACGCTGCATACAGTAAATACTCATTACGCTGCATTATTTAATACAGTATATACGACACAGACGCAAATAGTACAGCATAGAGTATATGATCCATCTACTGTACATTACTTTATGAATACTGTATGTGAGTGTCCAAGTCCCGCAGACAAAACAACATAAAACCAGTAGTGTACACTGTCGCAAATGGATGTGTGTTAGAAGTTCACTATTGCCTCTCAAGATTAGGAATTTTGTACAGTATGTTATCGTCCTAATCCCGTAGCCATTACAGCATAATCAAAACCAATGGATTTATTCATGTGTCTGCGGCGAAGTGGTGAAGTGTTTCGCTTCCTATACTCAGAGTCCCGGGTTCGATTCCTAAAGTACGAATGCATGTTAGTTTTTTTCAGACACTTTATTATTATTTTTATTCACATAAACCAGGGCAAAGCTGCATGAGCGGTTTTACTGTTAAGGTTCTTTGCACCGTACAGTACACATACAATTCTGTAGCTGGGCAGACTCAATAGAAATGGCTACCACCTATGACTCCTTGCCCCACAGAGGCCCTAGGCTACGGAGCAAGTAATAGTCCAGATTGTACAGGCTATGGGGCAATGCTGAAGGAGCGTCACAATCCCCTAGCTAAAATACACAGGGGCGATGGGGATAAGGTAGGTCTGCATAAAGTATTACGGTACACCGGACTCAATCGCATAGCACACTGGCAAAATGACCTCGTGGCAGGCAGCACTCGGGTATGGAGTGAGAAATGGCATAAGTTGTGCAGGCTACGGGGCAATGCTGAAGGAGCGTCACAATCCCCTAGCCAAAATACACAGAGATACAGTAAGCGAGGTCTATGCACATTACGTTACACCGGGCTCGATCGCATAGCAAACTGACAAAACACAAGTTTTACATAAAGCAGGCCAAAGCTGCAGGAGAGTTTCTACAGTAAAGGTTCTATGCACCGTACGGTACACATACAATTCTATAGCAGGGCAGACTCAATTGAAATGGCTACCGCCTGTGACTCCTACAGTAGCTCCTAGGAGGCACTCAGCTATGGAGCAAGTAACAGCACAGATTTTGCAGGCTATGGGGCAATGCTGAAGGGTCATCACAATCCCCTAGCTACAATACACAAGGGCGATAGGGATAATCGAGTGGCTGGAGGGGGGGTCCCCTTGATTTAAGGGGTCCCCACTCCTCCAGGGTACCCCGGCCTGGTGTGACTAGTTGGGTATTTAATTCCACGGCCGCAGGGACCGGTATAAAAGTGTCCCCGGCTGTGCATTATCTGTCCAGCTAGTGGAGCCCGGTGCTGGTTCAAAAAATAGGTGGAACCCCTATGCTTTTTGTCCCCCATATTTTTTGCACCAGGACCAGGCGCAGAGCCCGGTGCTGGTTCTAAAAAGATGGGGGATCCCGTGTCCATTTTTCCCCGTATTCCTGCCGGAATTCGACCGCAATTGCATATACTGTACCCCTTAATATCACTGCTTACAGTATACAGTATTTAGACATGAGCTTGTGTACAGTATCTGTCATGAGGTGCTTTATTTCACTGACACTATAACTTTTTTCTATTGTAATATACTGTACAGAGGCGGCAAACTAGCCAAACGGGAATAATCAGCTTCTGCTGAATAAAATGAGATGCTACAGTACATGCCTATATTCTGTGAGTGACTGCGGCTCTATGAAATTAAATCAGAAAATGTAAATATGAAATGCATTACTAATGTGTGGCATTACTGTACTGTATGTGTATAAGGTGTACTACAATATTTTCTGGTGTAACATAAGGAAAGGGCACTACTGCATGGTCTAATGCAGTGGTTCTCAAACTCGGTCCTCAGGACCCCACACAGTGCATGTTTTGCAGGTAAACCAGCAAGTGCACAGGTGTCTTAATTACTAACTGACACATTTTAAAAGGTCCATACAGTAGGTGGAGCTAATTTTTTCACTTGTGATTCTGTGAGACCTGCAAAACATGCACTGTGTGGGGTCCTGAGGACTGAGTTTGAGAACCTGTGGTCTAATGTAAATAAAGATCAATGTGGTGGGGTGTAATGTGAATAAGGGGCAATACTGTTAGGAGTAATGTGGTACTATGATATGATGTAATCAGAATAAGAGACACTACTGCATGATATAATGTGAATAAAGTTGCAGTACTGTGTTGTGTCATTTCATCTTGGGGTATTATTGTGTTACCATGCCCCTTCCCAGCAAGAACATACTGTACACTGTTTTGGGCTGGCACTAAATGTGTACATTGTTCTTATTTAGATTATAGGGGGTAGGAGCGCCAAAATGGGTGATGGTGCTGGGAAAGGGGTGCAGGGTTAGAGGCGGAACTACGTAGCATCTGTGCAAGAGGGCATCAGCCAAAATCTAGCCTAGGGCATCATGTTGGTCAGGTATGGCTCTGATAATACTGTATACTGTACTCTTACTGTACTTTGCATTCAATACAGATACTGTTTGCACACAGGTTTTACATGAATCATTGGCAATGCTGCAGGAGTGTCTCATTAGGCAATCTAAAATATACCTCGACTATGGGTGGGGATACAGTAGGGAAGTTCTGTCACCATAAGCTGTCTGCTGTGTATAGCAGAATTCCATCTGGGATGCATTTGTGTGTTTGTAATAAGAAAAAAACATTTTACTGTACATTTAGTGGATACAGTATTTCTCCCCCATAATGACGTATCATACTGTACAGGTACCCTCATGTACTGTACCGTACCATACTGTAAAATTGAATATTTATTGGAAAAGCATCAATATTAATTTAAAAAAAAGTATTTATTACAACATCCGATTCCATGTACTGCACTGATCAAAATGTACAGTACTCTTATTCAGGACTTATAAAACTGAAAATAACTGTTCATACACATCAATAACATTACTACTGTATAATATTCTACATTAGTTTATGCAATAATCATACAAAGGCAATTTTATAAAAATTTTTAATAATGCACCAATTTAAAATTTTAAACAGAAAATACAGTACAGAACTACATATTTGTGGCTTGACCATTTCTTTCGACTACAACAGGTAATACTTTATACAGGTGATTTATATAATTATTACATGTTCAGGTGTGAATACTTCTAGCCAAAATTTCTTTATCCCATCCAACAGCTGCTGTTTTGTTGTTGGCTTCGCAACACTCCTAATGTACCTCTTCAATTGAGCCCACACTAATTCGATTGGGTTCATGTCTGGTGATCTATATAAAAAAAAAAAAGCGTATAGAAAAAATTAATGACATTACAGTAAATAGAGAAAATTAAACATACAATATTGTACTGTTTATTAAACAAAAAAATAAATTTACAGTACTAGAGTGCTATCCAAAATTTTACTTGTACACTGTTGAAAGAATACTCACTCTGGTGGTGTGCGTTCCCAATTCATACCTTTCTCTTCCATAAATTTGGCTGAGGCGGAGTGTTTAGGATCATTGTCTTGGAATATCCTATGGTGAGTTGGGTAATATTTATTCACAAATGGCACCATACATCCCTCTACTATTGTTTCTTGGAAAAAATTCTTATCCATGATCCCTACAGAAATCAAAAAATGTTGTTAATTAATAAGCAACTCCTTTTATTGTGCAGTTACATGTACTCTACAGTACAGCATGTATTTTTACAGAACACAGACACAGAATAAAGTATAGTACTGTACCTTCGAAAAATAATAGGGGACCAGCTCCTAATCGTGATATGCCTCCCCATACATGGACTTTCAATGGATGCTTTGGGCGTGGTTTTAATGAGATATGGTTACGTTTCCGGAATGACATTCTGGAGAACCGCTCAAGGGCAACAGACGATTCATCTGTGAAAATGACATCATGAAATGTTTCACCACTCTCAATCCATCGCCGTGCCTGTTCCACTCTCTTTTCTTTATTCACATCTCTTATCATGGGAGATATCCTGTGAAGAGCCAAAAATAATGAAATCAGATACAGTTATGAAATTACAGATTTACAGATTACTGTATATACAGTAGACTGTATGTGCGGTATACTGTATTATATACCTACTGTATACATTAAACTGTACATACATTACAGTATATACAGAGTAATATATATATACATACTGTACATACACACACACACACACACACACACACACAGTATACAGTATGTAATCATCACAATAAGCCGGCAATGCTTCATTGCTGTCTCTGAGTGCCTATACAGTAGGTATCTCTTTTGGGATAGAATATATACAGTATATACACACACACATACTGTATATAGTATAAAGTACACACTCTGTATAATGATTTATGGCATTGTTATATCACGTATCAAGGGATTATTTACAGTGCATTTACTGTATGGTTTATACTGCTTTCAGTATTTTACCTTGTTGCGCCAAAGGTCCATCCCATTTTCCGTCGCATCCTTCTGACGCTGGTGGCCGATATGTCCAGGTCATACTTGGAATGTAGAATTCGTTTTATTTGCAAAGCAGTACGCTCATCATCCTCACGAGTTAGTTCCTCCACAATTTGTTGCACTCTCCTACAGTACAATACAGTATGAAAAATATGAATTAATGAACAGCACAATCACAGTTACAGTAGATTAAGTTTTTTTTTTATTTCCAAAAAATTGTCTATGGTATAAAGCAAGTCATTTAAACATTACAGTAGTGTACAGTACGTACCATGTGCATTTTGTAGGAAATACAAATCTGGGCGTTGTTCTCTCGAATGCATGATAGCGCACCGTTTCTAAAGTGACTATAATGCCACTTTCCTTGAGCCATGCATGGATCTCTTTGATGGTTTTATTTTCTTTTTTCATGTTGGCGATTATCTTGCTCATCGTTTTGTTGATAGTTACTGGCATGTTGTCCATCTATAATTCCTGTATGGAGAAAAAACATTTGTGAATACTGTAGTCTAAAATGTACACATCTGAAAATTTGTAAGAGTTTTATGATAGAAGTTAATACTGTACATGTTTACTATACAGTACCTGATGTTCAAATTTTAGTATTGTATACTGTACAGTACTGAAAATACCACTTCAGTGTTATGGACTGCAATTAGTTTCCTGTATGAAACAGATACAGTAAATAACCCTCCTTGGAAGTGCATGGGCCCTGTGAGACTTACAGTAGTGTACAGCATAAGGGGCGACTGACATGATGTACAAGCATTACATACAGTACATGTCAGTACTGTATGTAAATTCTTCAATTATTGCCTAACAACAATGCTGCTTACTGTATATTAAATACTGTAGGCCTAGAAATGTGCATCTCAATATAGTAGTTAAAAACACAGGGGCCTATGTGGATAAGCGAGTTGTATGCACACTAAAAATGGCCGCCGACCGTGAACCCCCAGCACGTGGCAGCGCTCAGATATGGAGTGAGAGATGGCATGAGTTTTACAGGCCAAGGGGCAATGCTCAAGGAGCGTCACAATCCCCTAGCTAAAATACACCGGGATAAGCGAGGTCTATGCACAGTACATTGCACCGAGCTCGATCGCATAGCAACCTGACAAAATGGCCGCCGACCGTGAACCCCCAGCACGTGGCAGCGCTCAGATATGGAGTGAGAGATGGCATGAGTTTTACAGGCCAAGGGGCAATGCTGAAGGAGCGTCACAATCCCCTAGCTAAAATACATCGGGATAAGCGAGGTCTATGCACAGTACATTGCACCGAGCTCGATCGCATAGCAACCTGACAAAATGGCCGCCGACCGTGAACCCCCAGCACGTGGCAGCGCTCAGATATGGAGTGAGAGATGGCATGAGTTTTACAGGCCAAGGGGCAATGCTGAAGGAGCGTCACAATCCCCTAGCTAAAATACACCGGGATAAGCGAGGTCTATGCACATTACGTTTTACCGAGCTCGATCGCTTAGCAACCTGACAAAATGGCCGCCGAGCGTGAACCCCCAGCACGTGGCAGCGCTCGGATATGGAGTGAGATACAGTATGGTATACATTTTACAGGCCAGGGGGCAATGCTGAAGGAGCGTCACAATCCCCTAGCTAAATTACACCGGCGAGGTCTATGCACAGTACATTGCACTGAGCTCGTTCGCATAACAACCTGACAAAATGGCCGCCGACCGTGAACCCCCAGCACGTGGCAGCGCTCGGATATGGAGTGAGAGATGGTATACATTTTAAAATACACCGGGATAAATTGTACAGGCCAGGGAGCAATGCACAGGGACATTCATCATTTACGTATATAAATAATTGTAAACAGTAAATGAAAGAATTACCGATCAAATACTGTATGACGAAACTGTGTCAATGAGCTGGAACACGTGAGCCTAGCAGAAGTTTTCAAAGGCAGAATCAGAGAGCAAATTATCAGGAGATTTCTCAAAGGTCGGAGAAGATCCACACAGCAAGTCTGCTTACGAGGAAACAGCTTTGCAAAGTGGGTAGCGGGCGGTGACTGAGACGCTCTTTTATTCACATTCACACAAAAGGAATTCTTCCCGCTGTGATTGGTGCCAATATAGGCGCATTCATCCCTACACCAATCACAGAGCATACTTTGAATGTGAATAAAAGAGCGTCTCAGTTACCGCCCGCTACCCACTTTGCAAAGCTGTAAAGAATCGCTCCTGCAGATGTACTCTGATTTATATGTAACTTGTGTGCACCTTTCCATTGACTGTCTTACAATGTAAATAAAATAATACAGTGTATTATTACAATTAAAAAAGAAAAGAAAAAAGAAAGCACATCAGGTCTCCAGCGTGGGAGGTGGGAGCCTTCACCCCTAGCCCACGACGCCTCATGAGAGATTCCCAATTTCATGTGTGAAAGTACTGCAAACAGCGCCCGGCCCCCACCCCATTGGTGTTGGTTTATGCCTTAGAGGACTCGGACGCTCGCATTTGTAAAGCACAGTATTTTCCACCGCCTCCTGCTAACCTATTGCCCTTCCCCCCTGGGAGCCTGCACAGATCATGCAGTAGACAGGGAGGGAATTCAGGTCATGTGCAATACACAAACACCGAATATCTACTGTATAGTACTGTTTTGCTCACTTAGTAGCGTCAGAATACACTCATTTCTACTCATTGCCGCTGTGCAGTTGCATTTAGCGTAAAGAATCGCTCCTGCAGATGTACTTTGATTTATGTGAAACCTGTGTGCATCCTTCCATTGGATGTATTAGAGAGAAAAAAAAATATTAAAATGAATGTCACGGGAACACATTAAAAAAAAGGTTGGCACTTCCTTCCCATTGGTGTTGGTTTACAGTATGCTGTAGTGGACTCGGACGCTCATGTAATTGCATTTCAAAGGCACAGTATTTTCCATCGTCTCCCCCTACCCCCATCGCCCTCCCCCCCTGGGAGCCTGCACAGGGAGGGAATTCAGGTCCTGTGCAATACACAAACGCTGAAGATCTACAGTACTGTTTTGCTCAGTTAGTAACGTCAGAATACCCTCATTTCATTCCCGCTGTTTAGTTGCATTTAGCGTAAAGAATCGCTCCTGCAGATGTACTCTGATTTATATGTAACTTGTGTGCACCTTTCCATTGACTGTCTTACAATGTAAATAAAATAATACAGTGTATTATTACAATTAAAAAAGAAAAGAAAAAAGAAAGCACATCAGGTCTCCAGCGTGGGAGGTGGGAGCCATCACCCCTAGCCCATGACGCCTCATGAGAGATTCCCAATTTCATGTGTGAAAGTACTGCAAACAGCGCCCGGCCCCCACCCCATTGGTGTTGGTTTATGCCTTAGAGGACTCGGACGCTCGCATTTGTAAAGCACGGTATTTTCCACCGCCTCCTGCTAGCCCTCCATTCCCATTATGCATTAGCGAACTCAGACGCTCATGTATTTTAAAAGCACGGTGTTTATACATTATCCTGTACATTCTTCCATTTACACAATTACTGTAGTTGCGTCTCCATACACATACAGTACTCCATACACATACAGTACAGTACTCTACAGTAGGTCACCATCTTTTTCCACCACCTCCCGTTACGCCTACAGTATTGCCAGAGCTGTAGATCAATCCGCCGCTATACTGTACGATCGAAAGTACTGGATTAGTGGAGCATTAGCCACACAGTGGTGGAGATGTGTAATGCATGATGAGTATCTAGATCGCCTCAACGCGCCTACCTGTGATTCAACTCAGCTATCGCCTTAGCGTGACTAAACGCCCGTCTCGGTGGAGAAACAGTCAAGATAAAGGTGGCTACATCTGTATCAGTGCAAAATTTCTATAAAAAGCACTGATATAAAGTGCATGGAAACACCAGATAAAAATGAATCAGAGAGTCCATTGAGATTAAGATACATAATTATAAAGTGCATAAGGCTACCCTTAAAGTGAGACCTGATATAGGTAAGTGCTTAGAATTTACACCAATAAGTCCATTAGTATGGAGCCATATAGTTATAAAGTGCACAGAGCTTCCAATTAAGTAAAACCTTGTGAAGATAAATACTGAAAAGAAATAGAGTGACCATTTAGAAGCAGCGTATAGACACAAAAAAGAGATGATGATAAAAGAAAGAAAGAACTAAAAGTAATTTACATAAACCATTTTGTTTCAAAATCATTATTTAAACCTGTGGGGTGTAACGTGTTATAGTTGAAAATCAGATTCATCTCGGTTTTTGCTAACAGGGTCGCCGTATTATTAATACGTTTATTCCCTTTTATGTGCCTCAGCCCATAAAACCCAGAGGCTTCAGAGATGCGGCATCCATGTTTTAATTTAAAATGTGCTGACAGAGAATGTGTTTCAAGACCTTTTTTAATGTTTCGAACATGCTTTCCCAATCTAGTTTTCAAGGGTCGGGATGTACGCCCTATATATGTCAAGTTGCATTTGCAGCTAATCGCATAGATAACATTACTTGTGTCACAAGTAATAAAGTCTTTTATCTCAACAGTTTTATCGTTAATGGATATTTTCTCAATTTTACTGCAGCCTCCACTTTTAATACTGCGGCAACCCATACAGTTGCCGCACCTAAAAAAACCTTTAGACATTATCCTTGATGTACTTGATTTGGTGTGTGAGGTGCTGGAAACTAGTTTAGACCTCAAATTTGGGGCCCTACGGTAGATATGTAGCGGTCTATCTGGCACCAATGGTCCAATGACTGGGTCATTTTTAATGAGGCTTCAATGTTTCCTCATAATCTTTTCGATAGATCTATGTTGTGAAGTGTATTCTGTAACAAAGCCCATTCATACTTCTTATCTCTTTCTTTTTTCACATTATTAGTAGTAAGAAGTTCCTGTCTACCTACTGCATTAATGTCGTTCAGAGCTCTATTTATGTTCTCACTTTTATAGCCACATGCCTCAAACTTCTGTGTTAGAGTGGCGGCTTGCTATTGAAAGATAGCATTGTCGCTACAGTTTCTCTTTTATCTTTTAAGTTGGCCAACTGGGATAGAGTTAAGCCAACTTTCATGATGGCAACTATTAATGGAAATGTAGGTCCCAGAATCCGTGGGTTTTGAAAAAGTCTTGGTGTTAATTACACCGTCTTTAATATAAACTGTTATGTCAAGAAAATTGACCGTTTCTTGATCAATTTGAAAGGTTAAGTTTATATTTTTGTTATTGGAATTTAACTTTTGACAAAAATCGTTAAGGGTATCAATATTGCCACGCCAGACAAAGAAGACATCATCGATATAGCGAACATAGGACACCAGGTTCGACCCGAGAACATTGGAGGACCAGATGGTTTCGGCCTCCCACAACCCCAAAAAGAGATTGGCGTAACTCGGGGCGAACCTGGTGCCCATAGCTGTTCCTGTCTTTTGAAGATAGAATTGATCTTTAAAGAGAAAAAAATTGTTCTCCAGGATAAATTGGACTCCTTCTACAATGAACTCTCTAGTATCATCAGAAAGATCAGATGAATTAAGAAAATATTTAACTGCTTCTATACCATATTCGTGTTTTATAATGGTATAGAGTGAGGTAACATCGGCTGTGACCAGGAAATTCCCTTCCTCCCAGTTAATGGCTGCTAGTATTGCTAAAAAAATCTTTAGTGTCTTTTAAGTGGGATTTATTGGATAAGACTAGAGGTTGAAGAACGTAATCTATCACCTGTGATAAATTCGCAGTCAAAGATTCAACTCCCGAAATTATAGGTCTTCCTGGAGGGTCCTCAAGACTTTTGTGGACCTTTGGGAGGATGTACAATACAGGGGTGATAGGGTTCTCTACCAGGATGACACAAGCCTCTTTATTACTCGGAGTCCCCTTTTTTCATATTGCTCAACCATAAGTTTTAATTTGGCATTAACCTGATCTGTAGGGTAATTCCTAAGCTTTTTATAGACAGATGAATCATTGAGTTGTCTAAAGACTTCGTTCTCATATTTCTCAATGTCCATAAGGACAATGCCCCCCCCCCTTATCTGCTGGCTTAATAATGAACGATTCAGCCTTTCTTAAATCCCCCAATGCTTTCCTTTCTTTTGCTGTTAGGTTGAAAGATTTTTTGGGTTGATCTTGTAATTTGGCCAAATCGTTCAGGATAAGTTTGGAAAAGGATTCCAGAAATGGTCCTTGGACATGCTTGGGGGAAAAAATAGATTTAGGTCTATAAGGGGTAAGAGATGGGGAATTAATTTGCTCACTACACAGCTCCTGACTAGCAAAGATTTTTTTACTGTTAATTTTCTGATATATTTTTGGACATCTACGTATAAGTCAAATGAATTAATGAAATTACTAGGGGCATATTTAAGGCCCTTCTCAAGTACCGAGGTTTCACTCACAGAAAGATTGTGGGAGCTTAAATTGAATATTTTAACCTTTTTTAAGAGGTTGTCAGATTCTACGGTCTGTATATTGGACTCTCGAGTACATGCCCCTTTAGGGCTCGAGTTAACTGTAGAGTCTCTTTTGTTACCTGTTTTCCTTCTTTTATTAGATTTTCGTTTCCTAGGTATAGGCTTGCCCCCCCTTTTCCCCCTTGGTTGATATTGGGGGGGTTATCTGAATTTTGTTCACTGTATTCTCTCATCTAAAAAACAGGGAGAGTCTTCCAGGTATTCAAGAGGAGAGAAATAATTTGAGTCGAGAGGGCCATCCATGTCCCATAAGTATCTACTGGGGTTTTTTTGGTGAACTGATGTGTTCGTCCGTATCGGAGTCTGTTTGTACTGATTACTCATGTTTCGTGTTCTCATTTTGAACTTAGTGGTTCTGATATCTTTGGATGGCCTATTCCTCCATTCCGGAGTGTAGTCTCTATAACGGGTATCCTCAGTATTCCACTTTCCTTCAGGTCGATGTTTAAACCTATGGTTTGGAATTATATGTGGAGCGAGATACACCTTCCTTCCTGTCCCTAAAGTTTTCATTTTTATGAGAAAAGCTTTTTTTTGGCATGTTATAAGAGACATTCTTTCTATTGTTTCTAAATCTTCCAGGGGATCTTTTTTTAATAAGTACTTCACTGTCAGATTCCACTAAATTGTTTTTATCCAATTTGTCTCTATTATATTTTTTTAGTTTCCTTTCCATTAGTTGTCTTTGGGTTCTCCTTAATTTACTCTTGATCTCTTCATCTATGGCCTTATATTCTTCCGAATTGCTATAAGGGGAAGCTAAGGACTTAAATATGGCTATCTCTTCATCGAGTTTATTTAGCTCTCTTTTTATCTCTTCTATAATTAGCTTCATTAGTGAAAAAGAGCAGGCATCAATCGTATTTTCCCACTCTTTTTTGAAACCCTCTCTGGCAGTTTCAAATGTGGAGATTTTCTGTATTTTAAGGCCCCGGGGGATAATTTCATGAGCTAGATATCGTTCTAGAGTCGTCACTTCCCACCATAATTTACATTCTTTTATGATTCCATATATGTCATCATCTAAAAGTTCGATTTCTATGTTGTTATCTCCAAAAGTTTTTTCAAAGAGTGAAAGTCTTTGTTCTCTATAGGAGAACATAATGACACTATCTATAAGGAATAAATAGTATTATAGCTGCCTATTTAGGCCACTCCCAATGGTGAAAGAAGACAGATATAGAAACAAAGATGTAGGGAGTAGTCCAAACTGGCGCTGTGCAGCTCAGATGTAACAGATTTCAAATTAAAGGAGAGAAAGATACCTTTATGTGCTTTATATCAACCGTTTGAGTGTGAGTGTTGGGGTACGCATCATTCGCCTCTATTGGGAATCCATAGCAAACGATTTGTGTGTTGGGTTGAATTCCCTATTCATCACACCGGGTGTTATAAGAATACGAAAGGTTAACCACATAAAGAAACCCTGATGCGATTAATGTCTCCTCTCTAGAGTGTGAGTGGGGTACGCCTTGAATCCACCTTAGTTTTTTTAGAGGAGTCTGATTCTTTTTACTAACTACTTAAGTGTTGACAACATTTACCACACATTGGTTGTTATCTGTTATCCTATCTTTCATGTCAACTATGTTTGGAGACCTTACATACAATTGATCTGAACTGGAGACACAACTCTGACTAAAGAACCTTCCATGCAACTCAAAAGGGATGTTATGGTGATATTTTACTTATTTTAGCGCTTGTGGTGTACGACAGTATTTCAAATTTCTTGGGTTTTGTTTGTGAATTTAAATGTGGTGACATTTAATTCGAAATCTGTTACATCTGAGCTGCACAGCGCCAGTTTGGACTACTCCCTACATCATTGTTTCTATATAGTTACACAATATTCACATTCCTTTTTATTGCACTTATAAATCTGCATTTCTATAAAGAGATTAGACAATGACAGCAAATGTGTTGATTCTCACTGACCTAGCATTTATGTGCCATATGGCATGAGAGATGCTTGGTGCAAGTTAGATGCTCCACCATGGAAGGTATTCATTGCTTTTCCTCAATGTTGTGCCTTATTCTCATTGTTTCCCCATATAGAGCTGTTTACTGTATAGCAGGCATACTAGATTAGTACACTTTTGGCAAAGGAATTGGCATAACGTTGCAGATTAAGCAAAACAATATGTGACTTGAGGCATGGCATAGGCACATAGAACACTGACTTTTGCTTTTTTACCCAGCTAAGCAGCTGAGTCGCACATAGAAGTACATGAAATGGCAATATTCAGGGTACCTTTGCATTGTACTTTTGTTGCATTACAGATGTGATTAAGATGCATACAGTATTTTAAGATCTGGCAGAACACTAGTCACAGCTAACTTGCAAAGTCTGTGGTGCACCAAATGGGGAAATTTGTTGTGATTTGAGCAAAGGTGTATGTGGACATATTTGTTGTACAGGGTAAGCTTTATGGACAGCTTTATTAAATACATTTTGTACAAAAATAATGTGAAAAAAGGTGTTTTCACACCCTTTTCACATTATTTTAGTAACAAAATTGCATTTCCCATACTTACAATGGGAAACGTGATCTGACCGAATTTAAAAATGTAAAAAAATTATGCAGTGAGCACTGTGATAATAACGCTGTCCTGAGATAGCGTTATCAGAGGTCTCACTGCGGATCCTATACTCTGGCAGTGTCCAATGAACACACAAGCTGATCACTGTGTAAAAAAAAAAATCATACTTATTTACCCAGGGATAGGTGATCGGTGCACTGGTAATGGCTGCCGGGCATCGGTGCTCCCTGCCGCTCCTGTGACCCCGGTGCAGTTAAAGTGATGCTGCAGAGCGGCAGCTCACTTTACAGCACTAAAGGCCATAGCAGCAGGGAGTTTCAATGAACGACAGCCCTCCAGGAGCACTGATCACCAATCCTTGGGTTTGTGAGTAAGATCAGCAGTGGGGGGTCATCGTGATGGGGGTGGTGCCCAGCGGTGGCCGTAGCACCATCGTTAGCGACTGCGGCGCCTGTGCAGCACATACTCTGGGTATTTAAAAAAAAATACCATGACAATTCTGCGGAGCGGCATCACAGGGACAGAGCTTTCTAGCAAGCTCTTTCCCTGCATGCGATAATTTATACATCCAAGTGATGTAATCCATTATCACATTGCCGATTTTGTTGATTTTATCACATCCCTTCCGCATCCTAAGATGCACATAGTGATAAATTGTCCCCTTAGACTTAATTCATACGGGGAAATGTTTCAACTTCCACCGGCAAATGCACATTGAGGAAAAGAGTACAATTTTGAATATTTTGCTCTGTTTCTTTCCTGGAGAACATGTCTGCTCCTTTATAAACAGCATTTTTCAGGCGCCTTGAAGTATACTTCAGCCTTTAAGAGTTTGCTGCTTGATAGCTTAAAAACAAAATGCAATCATTTCAGACGTGAAAATAAAATGTTGCCATGTGTGATAAAGAAAACTGCAACCAAATCAATCTCTTTGTTGTCCTGCTGTTTTGTTGTTTTTAAAGCAGAAAAAAGTAATGATCATTCAGCTTCTTTTGGGAAATGAGAAAAAAATAAATGATTGCACAGAGTATGGAAGAGCAACATAATTTTGATAAGGCACGAACAAGTGTAGCTAATATGTTCTAACTATCACATTGAAAAGTACCAATGCCAGACCTGTATTTATCCTGTAAAAATAAAGATATATTTCGCCCACATGTCATGTTTTCAAAATTAAATAAAACAGGGGTAAGTGGACAGAATGTTATTTAAGGATTCAGCGGGCAGAACAGTTTCCAAAAGCAGAGTTGAGCTAATGTTCACCTCCCGCAGTTTTTTCCCTAGATCATTTCCACAAATATTGAAGTAAATTGCTAAAAGAATTCTGCTTAGGACCTATTATTTCCAGCGGGCTATGACAGTTATGAAGCTACAATTGAATTGCTGTCATCTACAGCAGGTGTGACAAAACATAGAACTTGGTCATTTCTAAATAACACATGGAGATTCTTGGCTCTGTCTGTGTTTCAGAAAACAACACGGATTTTGTCACTAGATATGTTTTCAGTTCTTGAGTGAATGAAATCATCAATTTTATGCTGTATAATATTGACTGTTTCTGGGCGGTATCCAATTAGCCGTAGAAATTTACCATGGTTAATTGACTCACCTGTAGCTATCCTATTAGCATGTTGCCGGCGCTTATTGGGGATTTTGTTTCACCTGCCTCAGGCAGGCAAATGAAATCCCCAATAAATGACCCATATTTTGGTGCTAGGTGCTACAAAAACACATAGGTCCATGTGTTTTATGTTTTTGCGTGTGATACAGGGTAGTTAGCTGAACAAAAAGAAAATGGGCTCTAATTGGATATTGCAATAAAAAAATTATCTTTTTGAGCGCCAAATTTCCGCGGCTAATAGGATACCCCACTTAGTGTTGACACATGTCACTTTGACAGAAGTGAATCCATGAAGCAAAGATAAGCCAAATTGTATTTTATTGTTTTCGCTGTTTAAAGTTACAAATCTACAACATCACGTTTGACAATGACTTCTTAGTCATCCTCTCCTGCAAGTTATTAAGACAAGCAGAAGTGTCAACATTTGACTGAGATGCTTGATGACCTCAGACAATCTTTAAAATGTCTCATTGGGTCTCAGTAGCTAGGTCCTGGGTGGTGCACAGAGTAGGTAGTTCACATCTTGAACTATATCCTGGTTATGGAAATTAAATCCAATAAGTAATCTGTTTTTATTACTAATCAGTGCCATAACTAGATATTTTAGAGTTGTGTGCAAGAAACAGCATCAGTGCCACCCCATATTTAAAATAGGGCCATTGTGCACCGAAGCATACGCCAAACATATAGGGGCGTGGCTTTGTGGGGAAAAGGGTGTGGCCACAAAATAATACCAATTCATATTACGCTGCACAGTAGTCTCCATTATTCAAATGATGTCGCACAGTAGCGCCATTTACACACATTACACAAGGTAGAGCCACTTTTACACATTACACCAGGTAGAGCCCCTATCACACATTATGCCAAGTAGCGCCCCCTTTTAAACAGTACGGCAGAGCTCCCTTTTACACAGTACAGCAGGAAGCATCCCCTTTTACAATGATGGCAGGCAGAGCTCCCTTTTACACAGCACGGCAGGCAGAGTCCC
Organism: Pseudophryne corroboree; assembly: GCF_028390025.1. Taxonomy (NCBI): domain Eukaryota; kingdom Metazoa; phylum Chordata; class Amphibia; order Anura; family Myobatrachidae; genus Pseudophryne; species Pseudophryne corroboree. The sequence continues at coordinate 151,012,469 of NC_086450.1, forward strand.
CTTTTACACATTACAGAGGGTAGATGTGTGCCCACAGTGCAAATGCACAGTGTCTACGAAGTGCCGTCCGCCCACACCTCATTATGACCCTGATCTCCACTACACAGTCACCACCAAGGGAACACATAAAAATAAACAGTGCAATGCTGGAGGTAAAAATAAGTTATAACTTTAGAAAAATGCAAAGTCACTACTTGATATGGTAACAGAAGTGTTTGCCAATATAAGTAATGTACCAATGTTAGAACGTAGCCATCAGACTCCTCCACGAATACTGTGCTTCTCTCTCATAATATAGCAGCAGGAGACGGAGCAGGGAAGAGAGCGTCACAGTGGCACAGAGGTCAGGGTGAAGAGCAGAAGGTGAAGAACGTAGTATGTAAAGAAGATTTGCGCTCACCTTTGCCCCCACCTCTGTCATCACATACTGCCTCCTCCTCCTCCCTATCAGCTACGCGTGGCACACTTCACTGCTCAGCCTCCGCAGCAGCCGGCTCCAGCAACCGGAAGTCCCATTACAGACACAGCAGAAAAGGAGGGGGGCGGATTACATTGCAGAGAGAGAGACCCGACTGCCCAGCACTGTCAGCTGTAATGTATATTAGCAGCAGTGTGCCCAGCAGAGAAGGAGGCGGGCGCAGCACTACTATTATACATTACAGATGACAGCGCTGGTAACCACTTGGGGTGGATGTGGATGGTGCACCCACAGCACAAATGCGCTGTGTGCAAAGCACCATCCGCACATACCTAGTTACGGCCCTGCTACTAATGTAAGATTGTGGTTCCAACTAGAAATAGAGATGACAGAAATCATGTTTTATTGAGATAGGAGTTTGAAGTAGGGTATGATCAGTGTGGGCAGAAGCCCCCCCCCCCCTCCCCCACCCCCCCATCTACGCCTGATGTGTTGTGTTGGCTGGGTTCAGTTATTGTTGTGAGCAGGGCTGTTCTTCCTTCAACATTTCATTTGACACTCATTTTGAATACATTAACTGGCCCTTTTTCCACACCAATATTTGCCTCTGTGTTCTTATTTTGGATACAGTAAGTTTATGTTTTGTTAACTATCTGGGATATGTGGTTGACATCAGCCAATAAGTTGTTAAGAGGAAACAACATTTTACACAACTAAAAATGGCGCTATATTTTGGGAGCAAAGTCATGAGCTACCCTCTAAAGGAGTGTGTATTTGGGCATGGGGGCCATTTATTGAAATAGAAGTGTAATTGTCATAAGACCTGCAGGTGTCTCAAGGATTAAGTACTTCATTTTCAGATTTAATAATACTGTATCAAAGTTACTGCTTCAGTGACTGTATCAGATTACTCTGTTTATATTGTGAATTTGTGATAAATTATTAAAAACATATTTGTAATTATATATAATACACACACACACACACACACACACACACACACATATAATTTATAGGCATATATTAGGTATGTGCGCTGGCCCCCATATTTTGGTTTTTGATCTGTATTAACTTTGTGTTTTGCTTTTGGTATTGCCAAAACTACTCTCACGTGCTTTGGTTTCAGTTTTGGATCTGTATTTTTTTTTATTGATAACAATTGCTAAACTGTCATAATTTGGGCCTTATTTTGTTGCTACAGTATTATTAACCCAAATAACAGCAATTTCTTGTAATTTCCAGTCAAATTTGACACATCACAACTCTCAGTATTACTTACCAATATTGTCAAAGGCTTGCTAGCTAAACTAAGCAACAAAAGCAGTCGCACAAACGCACAGCATGTATATATGTTTAAAAATGTGTTGCAAATTACTAATGCACAGCCCATCCCCATGGCCCCCAAAAGTATAGCTCATTATGAAAAGAAAAGTGATGCAAGAAGGAATTGTCCTTGGGCTCTCTCACCTACCTTTAAGTTGAATACTAAATAGGACATGCACAGTTTAACTAACCAAGCAGTTCAGTGACAGGGGCTGCCACTTTTGTGGCTAAAGTGCTTGGTGTGTTCGGGCTCTCATAAAATAGCCAACAGTGTTTTTTTGTTAGTGATCTCTTTTCTACAATGAGACGATGTTGTCATTATCATCTTCATTCTTAACCTCATCAGTGTTAGCATCATCATCACCACACAACATTAACTTACAGTATCTCCGCTGAAATTCACAATTGCAGAAGTCTCTGTATTTTGATGTAATTGAGGAGAAAGGTCTTCTTCGTGGGATTTGTAGTTCATTTTTATGACCATCACTTTTCCAAATTTTAAGGAATAGCCTCTTACGGTGATCGCTCACAATGTTCCCGTCTGTGCTGAAAACATCTTTCTGAGCACAGACTGGAGGGTGAGCATCTTAAGTAAAGCATCTTAAGTAACCCACCCAAATCTAATTCTCTCTGCACATGTTATATCTTCCACACCTGCAGTGCACATGGTTTTGCCCAACTGCTAACAAAATTGCTGCTACGTTTAGGTCTGAATTACCCCCATAGACTTTAGTACTCTATAAAGAGAAGAGAAAGCTTATAAACTCAAGGAATGTTATAATCCAAGAAACAACACCACTTACAACAAAGGGCCTAATTCAGATCTGATCGCAGCTGCAAGTTTGTTAGCAGTTGGGCAAAACCATGTGCACTGCAGGGGGGACAGATATACCATGTGCAGAGAGAGTAGGATTTGGGTGGGGTGTGTTCAATCTGAAATCTAAATTGCATTGTAAAAATAAAGCAGCCAGTATTTACCCTGCACAGAAACAAAATAACCCACCCAAATCTAACTCTCTCTGCAAATGTTATATCTGCCCCACCTGCAGTGCACATGGTTTTGCCCAACTGCTAATAAGGTTCCTGCTACGATCAGATCTGAATTAACCCCAAATTCTGGAATTGGAGTTGCAGAAAAAGTAAAGGGTCAAAGGACATGCTGGCAGCTGGAACCATGCCTGAAAAAGAATCTACCAGCATGGACATCCAATCACAGAAGAGATTTCTACAAGATCAAATAGTGGAAAACAACTTTAAAGATATTAAGAGTTTGAAAATATAACATTCTGTGCACCCCAAATTATGCAAGAGGCAAAGTCAGTACTGACTGGTGTAAGTGGCAACCATCAATAGACAAGGAAATGACATCGCTTAATGACAACAATACATAGACTGTAGTTGAGAGACCATGTCAATGCAAAACAGTCAAAAGCAAATGGATATTCTGTAGAAAGATGAAGGCAGATTAAACTATCACCCGTTACAAAGCTTGTTTTACTGTATTGTAAACGGATATATGCAGAAATCTGGTATTGACTATAGTGAAACTTACTCTTCTGTAGCAAGATATAGTAAACAAAATTTGGTCATTGCTATATCTGCCTTGTACAACATTTTGTTATACCAATTGGACTTTTTTTTATGGAAAATTAACAGGAGAGATATACAGTACATGGTACATCCAGAGCATTACTGTGAAAACATGTTCCAAGAAGAAGTGTGGATCTTAAAGAAAGCTGGTGTATGGTCTAAAACAGAGTGGTCATTGCTGGTACATCAAAGGAGATGCTGTAGTACAAGAAATGTAGAAGAGAAACTCTTTATTATTGTTGTGTACATAGATGATCTGTGACAGGCAGGCCAAGAACAGCATATCAGGTGAACAAGCCCACACACTGGCAAAACGCGTGTCCAGATCTTAGTCCATCTGTGGACTTCCTCACAGTCTCAACTCCTGGTAAAGTCATGTGTTTTTTCAACTATTACCATTTTTTTCCCTTTATCTAAATCATGTAATTTGGTGTTTGATTGATAACCCTATGTGATACTATCACATATTGCCTCATTTTCAGGGCACCTTTTAATTATGATGGGCAATACACTTACTGTTTTGGGGTTCTCTTTCCAACTCTCTATCTTCTCAATTTCAGTATTATTAGTGTTTGCTATTTTTGACAGGCATTTAAATCCAGCTTAATTAGCTCGCCTTAAGACCACTATCCTCCTATGTTACACCTGTAAAAGAGGATTCCCACAATCCTACAGCCATACCACACTGGTTGTGCCTGATCCCGTCTGATCTTGGAAGCGATACAGTGTTGGGCCTTGCCAGTACCTGTTTGGGAGACCACCAGGGAATACACGGTGCTGTAGAATCAATAGGGACCCAGTACATGGTCATTTCCTGTGCCAGGTGTTAGTGCCACTTCTCTTTATACAGCACGTTATTATCATTATTTGCTGGTTCTTTGGGCACATCTATACATTATATCATAACATTGTAAATTTTCTGTGCTATTCTCAGTGTATTAATCTTAACTGATACCTTTCCTTCATCGAACTCTCATCAAAAAGGACTCCCCATTTTCCCCTGCGCTTGTTTATATCATCAGGGGTCATGGAGGAAATTCCAGAGTGAAATCAGATTCAATCTGTCTTCCTTCTTCAAGATGCCTGTTCCCACATCTTGGCACTCTCAACCTGCCGTTCATTACCTGAGGTACACAGCTGGTAAGTAGAAGCCGTAGGGAACAGCAGGCACCCAGGTAATCTATCAACTCTCCTTTCTCTCATTCCTTCCCTGCCTAATATGTTGTAAAAGCAGGAAGACACAACAGTGTGTCTACGGTTATCATTACCACAATACACATTTTCCTTTACCATGTACTTGTTGAGCGTGAGAAATTTATCATTTGATCTATGCAGATCAGTATAAGTCTTTGATGGTCATTTTGCACCTTATTCAATATATATACAGGCTCACCTTGAACTACATACATATTTTGCCAGATTGTGATTACTTTATATATTAACTATAGTATAGTTGATGTATTTTTATTATTATTATTATTATTATTATTGTTTTTCTTCTTCTTCACTATGTGAACTAACAAACTACAGCTGACTACTACAGTGATCTGCAGGACATCGCAACATTTAATGACCAGCTATGACATACCCCATAGTTTATAAATGGGATAAATGGGACGGTCATCACTAGGAAAGGTTTTTAATGCATACTAATAAAGTTTAAATATTTTATATATTCACACAATCTATTCAAGAATTGCCCCAACACAAGAGTCTTCTTTTCTCTCTGTACATATACAAGAACAGCACATCACAGATATTAAGCAGCTGTTAGGACAAGAGCTCAGGATATAGATTCTGTACACTACTTGCTAGGACTAAGAATTAATCTGGAGAAAGGAATGCAATAATCATTAAACCTTCTGTAGATTGAAAATACACTTACAAAGTATGGTATGTCAGATGCTAAACCAATAAGCACTCCCATCAACAAAGGCATCAAACTAACCAAAGCAATGTCACCAATGAGCGAAGAGAAAATGGGAAACATGAAAAATATTCCTTATCAGAAAGCTATTGGGCATTTAATATATGCAAGTGTTGGAACTCACACTGACATCATACATGCAGTTAACAGAGTAAGAAAAGTTGTCATTAATCCTAGGAGACAGCACTGGAAAGCAGTTAAGAGAATCTTAAGATACTTTAAAAGGTTCATCTTCCTTGAAGTTTGAATTTGCCAAGTCTCGAGATTCTATACTCAAATAATTCTATGATGCCAATTGGGGGGCATATGAGGATGACTGTCATTCTTATTACTACTGGCAGTCACAGCAGTAAGCTGGTCAAGAAAGAAACAACCAACTGAAGCCCTATATGTCATTGAGGTGGAATATTTGGCACTAACAGAATCAGCGGAGGAAGTATTACTGTACACCTTAAGGAGACTTTATGTAAATTGAGTCTTGAACATGGATGACACCATCATAATGTAATGTGACAATAGAGGTGGTATTGTTCTATCCTATAGCAACAAACACCATGGATAATCCAAGCACATTGAAATCAAACATTGCTTTATCCGTGAATTTATGGAGAATGGATCTATTGCTGTGGTCCATATAGCAAGTGAAAAGAATCCTGCTTATATGCTTACAAAAATAATTATATTACTGCTACTGGTCTAGTTTCTAGAGAAATGTGGACTGGAATATACTTGAAATGTTGATATGTTATTACTTGTTTAACCCTCATTCCACTCAGATTTCTGCAAGAAAGCTATACACATATGTTTTGTAACATGGAGAGTGCTTACAGTGAGGTGGTGTTAGTATATGGAGTAAAGTATGCTACTATGCTACCTCCATGATGCTCCATAGCTTAAACATCTGCTTCTTTACCAAGATTGCCATCGTTAACTAGTCTGCACATTTTTTAAGCCATCTTGCTATTTTGTATTTGAGCACACCAGTACTACATGGATGTGTGGTATTCAGCTCCATGGGGGATCCTGCAATATTCTGCACTATCTACATACATTCATGACTGACTGGTCCACAGTATACTCTGCTCCGCTACTTGTCTGTATCTGTGAGTATGGCTGTACCATACCTGTCTATCTGGCTGATGTGCCTACAACACTTCTTTCTGCTGTCTACATTTACTAACTGTGTACAGCACAAAATATAGTACAAACATATTAATGGTATGCCACGTCTTTCTCTGTGCAAATGTCAAGGCATATAGAATCATACATCAATGATCAAAAAAATGCTCTCTACACCCCCCAGAAAATCAGGAGAAAGTTCCCTAAATTTATATTATCTAATACTGTACCTATTGATTAGATTTCTAAAAGATTGTAATATAAAAAGCACCAACATTTGGGCTCTAAGTGTACAGTAAGTGAAAACTGCTATATTTCTGTAAAAAATAGACATACTGTATTACGTACATGTTTGGACAGAACTTTTTCATGAATTAACTTTGTTGAGGTTATTGTTTGTGTATGCTGCAGTGGGGTGATCTTCAGTATACCGCCGGCCGGGATCCTGGCGACCATCATACCGGCGCCAGGATCCTGAGCGCCAACATGCCGACACATATTCTCCCTCTTAGGGGTCCATGACCCCCTGGAGGGAGAATAAATAGCGTGACACATGTAGCACGTGCCCGCATGGGGCTCATTAGTGCTTGCCCAGCTGTCGGTATGCCGGCAGTCGGGATCCCGGCTGCCAGCCACTCATACTACACCCGCTGCAGTGGTTCCCAAACGGTTTTGAATAAAGGCGCTCTAGAGTATCAGAATAACGGCACCCCTACCCCAAAAGTTTCTTATTGACAAATTTAGAAATAAATATTAAATTCAATTAATTGAGTATATAATTTATTTCATCCTTAGATTCAATTGTGTGGTGAGGGACAAGATTTGCTTCTGTTTGTCCCCATATTTTATTATTGGCTGCCACCAGCACTGGTTGTGCCTATTATATTTACCATGAAAACATTTGAATTAGTCCTTAACCACCAAACCAAGGCACCCCTGCATTTGCCCTAAGGCACCCAGGGCGCATAGGCACACAGTTTGAGAACCACTGATCTATGGATATCTAAAAGAGAATAAGCAAACACTACAAAAAAAATAGTTACATTAGGCAACAAATAAATTTTTTATATATGGGATATGGTAAATTTAGTTCTATGACCTTTCAACACTTTGTTTACACTAATATATATATATATATATATATATATATATTTACTGTTATTATTTTACATTAATCCAAATTCATAACTTGATGCATATGCAAAAAAACACACATTTTGTTGTTTATTTTTTTCTTTTAAAAAATATGTATGGATGCCTTTGCATACACTGAAGAGTTTGAGACTGAATATGGTTACTGATATATTACCCATGCAAACAAAAAAGTCTGCGAATGGTCCTGTCACCAGTTACATGATTTAAATTTGAGGAAGCACAGCTGAGAAATGTTCTGCGTTTGATATAGTACAGAAGTGTGCAAATTTCCCAGTTGCTGTGACTGACTTTCTAAAAAGATCAAAGGAGAGAGATTGTTTGATTATATAAACTGCCGCCAAATCTGCTGCTTCACTAAGATAAAAGGATCCCTGGGTTGCTATGTAGCACTCCAGGACATGTAGGAATGAACCATACTTAAAATATACAATAAAATTAATGCAGCTCGTGTTTAATTATTGAGAATTTTTTTTTCAAAATTGTGGTAAAAATATCAATATAGCTATAATTCTTATTTTTTGTATCAAGTCAAATTTTGCAAATGAATGATCAAAATGTTGCCTCTTAAGTCCATGTTGTATTGAGTCCGTAGTTGTCAACCCCTGGTGGTAAAGAATATGTACTGTATATGCGTGTAGTCTTATTTGTACAGTAGACCCACTTTTTTTTTATATATATAAATCTGTTTTATTGAGATTTTTCAGTTCAACAGAACAACAAAATAACTAATACAGAAGATATAACAGGCATGAAAGGCTGGTGTCACATAAAGGAGAAGTCTAACATTGATATCAAGCAGTAAATCTGCATATCATGTGTATGTATCCAGGTTAGACCCGAGATCAAGAAACAAGTATTACCAAAGAACAAATCGTAAGACTCAGAGGATGGAGCCAGTCATAATCGCCTTGAAAACTAGATATTACAGTAGCAGTACACAAATCCTGCTATAGCAGCCAAATATGGACACACACACACACACACACACACACACACACACACACACACACAGGATAAGAAGAGGAAGGGAGAAGGGGAATATAGGGAGTTTGAATAGTCAACTATGATAATGAAGATTGCAACGAGATTTGTAGGAGTAGATACCATTCAGTTGATTCAAATACAGTGAATATGTGAGTACATGTGGAAATTGGCAGTGTGTCAATATATTTTTCCCATCTAGCATAAAATTTAACTACACCAGTTTCTATGTTTACCATAGCAGACCTACGATCAAAATACAGTATTTGCAGCATTTTCAGGTGTACTTCCATTAATGAAGGCTTCGATTTGGATACCCAGTGGGTGAGAATAATTTTCTTTGACACTGTGACCAGTATGGTCAGTAATGATATGTTTATATTACCATGGGCACCCAAATCCCAGTGAGAGAAGTTCGCACATAAACAAGCCAATGGATTTGGAGTAACATGGACATGAAGTAGAACATTAATAAAGGAGAGCACCTTACCCCAGAACTTCCTAATGTGGCCACATTCCCAGAGGTTGTGGCAGAAAGTTGCTGAGTGGCATTTAGGACATTCGCCCGATATCAGAGGATTGTAGCGAGCATGATGGATTTGAGGTACATAGGCCCTTTGTATAGTCCGAAGGTGCACTTCTTGAAGGTAGGCCGAGGATAGGACCTTCATGGTGGAATTGTAATATGTACTGAGAGCAGTGGGGTCAGCAAGAGAGGGGGTATCTTTCTGCCATTGTGATAATAACATGGACCATCTAGTGTTTGAGGGAATATCAGTTAGAAGGTTATACAGCATCCTAGTTTGAAAGGGTATACGTTCACATAGGGATATCACTGATTGTAGTGGATCTGGGTGACCAGTGGGGAGTGAGGATTGACCAATGGAGTGTAAAATGGAGGTAAGATAGTGACGAACTTGTAAATACATATAAAAATGAGTATGTGGAATGTCATATTTCTCACGAAGGTAAGTACAAAATTTCCTCCTGGATCAAATACCTTGGAAGAACAAGACAATCCCTTAGCCTTCCAGAGGTTGAAGGTGGAATTAGTGAGAGAAGGGGGGAACGCAGGATTGCCCCAGAGAGGGATGTGCAGAGTGAACATGTGACTCCTGTGGAACATTTTGTTTAATTTAAGCCATCCATAGTAGATGTCATGAAACAATGGGGAACTGAGAATATGAGATGGAATGGATTTCGGGGTAGAATGAAGGAGTGCAGCGGGGGAGAAGGGATAAAACATAGCTTCATCTAGAGTGGGATCTGTGAAGGTATGCTTATAAGTCAGCCAATCAGCAGCCCAACGGAAGAGGGCAGACAAGGAATAAGAAAGAAATTCGGGCAGGCCAACACCTCCAGCAGTGCGAGGCACAGCCAATTTTTTGAAGGCAATGAGGGGTTTCTTGCCTTTCCAAAGAAATTTGGTTAGGATTTTATGGAGGTAAATCAGGTCTTTAGTAGAAAGTCGAATGGGTAACATTTGCATAAGATAGTACAGTCTTGGGAAAAACACACTTTGAAGAACCGCCACCCGACCCAAAAGGGAGAGGGGTAGGAGTTTCCAGGAGTCAAGAGAAGTATTAAGTTTAAGTAGCATGGGCATGTAATTGACCTCATATAGCATAGACATGGCCATTGGGATTTGTATGCCTAGGTAGGTGATCTTATCTAGGACAGTTTTAAACGCCAGCACTGAAGTAGGGGTAGGATGAGTGTAAAGTGTACCCAGGGGTAGTAATACAGACTTGGAAACATTGATACGATAGCCCGAGGTGGTTCCTAAAGATGATATCAAATCGAGAATCTCTGGGAGAGAGACATCAGGGTCAGAGATGAATAGCAGCATGTCGTCTGTGAATAAATCTACCTTGAGCTCCATGTCCCCTATCCGGATACCTTTAAATCTCCCAGATGTCCGCAAAGCTATGGCCAAAGGTTCCAGGGCTATTTCAAATAATAATGGAGATAGAGGGCATCCCTGTCTAGTGCCTCTGCCAAGAGGGAAGGGAGCGGATAGAACACCATTACAGGAAACCTGGGTTTGAGGATGCATGTACAGGAGTTTAATCCAGTCTATGAAAGCCGACGGGAAGCCAAAGCGTGCCAGGTAGTGATATAGATGGGGCCATTCAACCAGATCAAACGCCTTCTCCGCGTCGAGGGAAAGGATGTACATGGGCTGGGAGGAGGTGGAGGTTGCGTGTACCGCTGACAGGACCCTTCAGACATTAATCTCAGAGTGTCGGCCCAAAATGAAGCCCGTTTGATCTGGATGAATGATTTGGGGTAGGAGTAGCTTTAAAAGATCCACCAGAATCTTGGTCAGTAGCTTATAATCAAGATTGAGTAGGGAAATGGGGCGATAGGACCCCGGGAGGGTGAGGTCTCTGCCAGGTTTTTGCAGAACTTTAAGTATAGCCGAGTTGAAATGTAAAGGAAGAGTCTGCGATTTAAGCATAGAGTTCAATGCAAGCATTAGGGGGGTCTCAAGTTTAGGCAGGAGTAATTTGTAAAAATCGGCAGAAAAACCATCGGGTCCCGGGGCTTTATCACGTTTAAAGTGACAAATAGTCTGGCAAATCTCCTCAAGGGTAATCGAGGACGTCAGGGAGCGGCTTAGCTCAGGGGATAGACTAGGGACTGGTAGAGAATCCCAGATATCCTGAGATGTAGGAGAGTCCAGAGAAACCGGAGGGCGAGGCCGGGGAGCCATGGGGGAGTAAAGGTCCGAGTAAAAGGAGCGCATGACCACAGAGATCTCTGCATTAGTGTCAGTCAGTCTGCCCGAGTCTGTCAGCAATGGTCGTGTGGTCAAGGGGGGGTGAGAGCCACGTAGGAGATTGGAGAGCAGTTTACCCATTTTGTTTCCAAATCTGTGGTATCTGTAATTAACATTAAACATGTACTTATCCCCTAGTGACAGCAAGAATTCATCAAAGTGTGTTTTTGCCAAAAGATAGTTGTGTTTCGTGATGTCATTTGGCTCAGATTTGAACCGCTGAAAGGCTGAGATTAAAGCATTCTGGAACCCTAGGTAATGTTCTGAGTATTTCCTACGAGAACTGGCCACATAAGATATTATCTCACCCCGTAACACGGATTTGGCGGATAACCAAAAGAGCATGGGATCAGAGTCTGCATGCAGTCTGTTACAGAATTTCTGAGACTTGGATAGGTAGGAGGGGAATTTCCACAATCTGGGGGAATCCTGCTGCTCCGAGATTTGGATAGAGGATGTAATAAGGGCATGATTGGAGAGAAAGATATGGGATATGAGAGCATCCACTACATTAGGAAAGAAGGTGTGGGATGTGAATATGTAATCAATTCGGGATAGGGTGTGATGTGCTGAGGATAAGCAAGTATACTCTCTATCAGTGGGATGGAGAGCCCTCCAAACATCCACTAATGAGAGTTTATCAGCAAGTAAAGACATTCCTAGTTTGAGAAGTGTCAGACCTCTAGGAGGAGTAGAGGAACTGTCTAGCAAAAGGGAAGACACCAGGTTAAAGTCTCCGCACAATATGATCGAAGAGAAGAGGTGTGGGGTCAGCAAGGCAATAAGAGATTGGAGAAATCTCTTAATGCAGATAGAGGGCGCATACACATTACAAAGCGTCAGAGGTTGGCCATAGACCTTAAACATCAATAGTACTGTTCTACCCGACTCATCAGAATGAACTACTAAAGCATCATAAGGGATATGCCGTTTGAGTAGGATGATGACACCTCGGGCCTTTGAGTTATAGGAACTAAAGCCCAAGACTGACCAGCCTAACGTGTTTAATTTCGCTACCTCAGCAGGGACCAGGTGGGATTCTTGTAGGAATGCAACATCAACGTTTTGTTTGTTGAGGTAAATGAGAATTTTCCTATGTTTCGCTGGCGAATTGAAGCTGCCCACATTCCACGAGCCTATCGTCAGAGTAGGCATGGCGTGGGATGAGAGGCTACACAGGTATCACAGTTGTCAGAATCTGGGTAATGAAATAACACATAGAGCAAGGAGGGGGGGGGATGACAAGGAAAGAGGGGGAGGAAAGGAGGAGGGAGGAGAGACAAACAGGGTACATAACATAACAATCTTATGAAAAGAGTCCATAGGATCA